>NC_069499.1:1350769905-1351089905 GCF_027579735.1 Bombina bombina | reverse complement strand
TTTGACCCCCAAAATCTGTTACACATCTACAACCACTAAAAAACACCTATGCTAAATAGTTTCTATATTTTGTCCTGAGTTTAGAAATACCCAATGTTTACATGTTCTTTGCTTTTTTTGCAAGTTATAGGGCAATAATTACAAGTAGCACTTTGCTATTTCCAAACCACTTTTTTTCAAAATTAGCGCTAGTTACATTGGGACACTGATATCTTTCAGGAATCCCTGAATATCCATTGACATGTATATATATTTTTTTAGAAGACATCCCAAAGTATTGATCTAGGCCCATTTTGGTATATTTCATGCCACCATTTCACTACAAAATGCGATCAAATAAAAAAAAATGTTCACTTTTTCACAAATGTTTTCACAAACTTTAGGTTTCTCATTGAAATTATTTACAAACAACTTGTGCAATTATGGCATACATGATTGTAAATGTTTCTCTGGGATCCCCTTTGTTCAAAAAAAGCAGACATATATGGCTTTGGCATCGCTTTTTGGTATTTAGAAGGCCGCTAAATGCCGCTGCGCACCACACGTGTATTATGCCCAGCAGTGAAGGGGTTAATTAGGGAGCATGTAGGGAGCTTGTAGTTTTAATTTTAGCTTTAGTGTAGTGTAGTAGACAACCCAAAGTATTGATCTAGGCCCATTTCGGTATATTTCATGCTACCATTTCACCGCCAAATGCGAACAAATAAAAATAAAACGTAAAATTTTCCCAATTTTAGGTTTCTCACTAAAATTATTTACAAACAGCTTGTGCAATTATGGCATAAATGGTTGTAAAAGCTTCTCTGGGATCCCCTTTGTTCAGAAATAGCAGACATATATGGCTTTGGCTTTGCTTTTTGGTAATTAGAAGGCAGCTAAATGCCGCTGCGCACCATACGTGTATAATGCCCAGCAGTGAAGGGGTTAATTAGGGAGCTTTTAGGGAGCTTGCAGGGTTAATTTTAGCTTTAGTGTAGGTATCAACCTCCCACATGACACATCACACCCCCAGATCCCTCCCAAACAGCTCTCTTCCCTCCCCCACCCCACAATTGTCCCCTGCCATCTTAAGTACTGGCAGTAAGTCTGCCAGTACTAAAATAAGAGTTTTTTTGGTTTTGTTTTTTTTAAATAATAATTATGTTCTGTAGTATCCTCCCTTAGCCCCCAACCTCCCTGATCCCCCCCCCAAACAGCTCTCTAACCCCCCTCTCTCTGCCTTATTGCGCCATATTGGGTACTGGCAGCTGTCTGCCAGTGCCCAGTTTAAAATCAAATATTTTTTTTTTAGTTTTTTTTAGAAAAATACTATTTTCTGTAGTGTAGCTGCCCTCCCTCAACCCCCAACCCCCCAACCCCTGCCAGATCGCTAACCAGTTTTTAGAAGCCCACCCTCACTCCCACCGAGTACCATCATTGTTCCATAGTGTAGGGCTCCCACCCGCCCGCGCGCATGCGCGCCCGCTCCCGTGCACGCGCGCGCACCCGCTTCAGTTCACGCGCGCGCACCCGCGCGCATGCCCGCACTCGATCCCGCCCCCCTTCCCACCGATGGCCGCCCACCCGCCTCCCTTGGTAAGCTCCCACCCACCAACGAACATGGCCATCAATGGCCGATGCAGAGAGGGCCACAGGGTGGCTCTCTCTTCATCGGTGGGCTAAAAAATGTTATAGCAGGATGCCTCAATATCGAGGCATCACTGCTATAACATGAAAGCAGTTGGAAGTGATCAGGATCGCTTCCACTGCTTTCAAAGACCAACGACGTACGGGGTACGTCCTTGGTCATTAACTGCATTTTTTTGCAGGACGTACCCCATACGTCGTTGGTCGTTAAGGGGTTAAAAAAACTTTCAGATTTACTTCTATTATCTAATTTGCTTCATTCTCTTGATATCCTTGAAAAAACAAGATATCCTGTTGAAAAGCATATCTAAATAGGCTCAGAAGCTGCTGATTGGTGGCTGCACATAGATGTCTCATGTGATTGGCTCACCCATGTGCATTGCTATTTCTTCAACAAAGGATATCCAATGAATGAAGCAAATTAGATAATATAAATAAACTGGAATGTGGTTTAAAATTGTATTGTATTCTCTACCTGAATAATGAAAGAAAAAGTTTGGGTTTCATGTCCCTTTAAAAAGTAACAAATCTGAAAACTGGAAGGACACATGGCAGGCTATATAAGTCTCACCCATCCATATTTGTCCTTAAAGGGACATGAAACCCAATTTTTTTCTTTCATGATTTAGAAAGAGCATGTCATTTTAAACAACTTTCTAATTTACTTCTATTATCTAATTTGCTTCATTCTTTTGATATCACTTGCTGAAAAGCATATCTTAATATGCTCAGTAGCTGCTGATTGGTTGCTGCACATAGTGGCCTTGTGTGATTGGCTCACACATGTACATTGTAATTTCTTCAACAAAGGATATCTAAAGAATTGAGCAAATTAGATAATAGAAGTAAATTGGAAAGTTGTTTAAAATTGCTTGCCCCATCTGAATCATGAAAGTTTTAATTGGCTCCAACAGATTATCAGTTAAGGAAATTCAATACAATGCTTTCCTAAAACAATAACCGTGGCTAGCATTTTCTAGTCGGTAACAAGTCCAGATCGGCCCCTCCAAATAAGGAAAACTCACGGACTTTAGTCACTCAATTTAAAGATCATGTATTTAAGGATTATTTAATTGTAGAAGATTCATTGAACATTGATGGCTCTAGTTTATCAACAGGAAACACTCAGTAATGAATCTGTATTCCTGCTGAGACGAGGTATAAAACAAACTTACAGTAACACTATCATTCAGGTGTAGGACACAGAAACACACAACTTTTTATAGATAGAGCATAGAATTTTAAACAACTTTCCAGTTTACTTTACTGTTTTGCTTTATTCTCTCAGTATCCTCTGTTGAAGCTGGACATGTTAAGTGAACTAATTACAAGAGCCATATATGTGCAGCCACCAATCAGCAACTAGCTCCCAGTAGTACACTGCTGCTCCTGAGCCTTTCTAGGTGGGAGGTTGTTCCTAGTACTTAGAATACAAATTAACTCTTAACTACTTCCTGAGTTCATTGTTCTTCAATGTTTTCCCATGGTTTTATTTTATCAAAATTGCAATACCTATGGGGAGAGAAGATAATGATGTATTTGTGTAAATAGAAAGATAAAATGAAGAACTATCAAATGAGAATGTCTTGAACACAATCAGTTGAGGTGTCAATATGCAAGAACAGCTTTTCAAATACACAAAATAAACCTAAAGGAGCAATGTTCCATACGTTCAATACACTACAGCTGGTATAACAAGTCACTGGAAACACATTAGGGGAAAACAACTTTACAGTAGATGTTCCCTTTAACCCCTTAATGACCGATGACGTACAAGGTAGTCTTACAAAAAAGGTTGTTAACGACCAAGGACGTACCCTGTATGTCATCAGGGGTTTCAAGCGGTGGAAGCAATCCTAATCACTTTCAGTGTATTGCAGCAATGCCTCGATATTGAGGCATCGTGTAATACCCTTTACTAACCATCCTATGCAGAGAGAGCCACTCTGTGGCCCTCTCTGCATCGCCCAGCAATGGTGCAGATCGTTGGTGGGAACCATTGCAGGGAGGCGGGTGGGCAGCCATCGGTGGAGGATATCCGGCAGAGGGGGGCGGGATCGCGTACAGGGGCTCCGGGAGCATGCACGGGGGCAGGAGCGGGTGGGAGCGCTACACTATGGGACAAAGTGTAAAGGGAAGGAGGGAGAGAGGAGGGGGGGACATTTTATCTAAGGGATCTGGGAGGGGGTGGGGGGTAGGTTATTGAGGGGGGGCAGCTATACTACAGAAAAATTGTGTTTTTTGTTATATTTAAAAAAAAGCTAATTATATGGTAAAATGGGTACTGGCAGGCAGCTACCAGTACCCAAGATGGCAGCAAATAGGTTGAGGGTTAGATAGCTGTTTGGGGGGAATCAAGGAGATTGGGGGCTAAGGGGGATTCTACAAGGCAGAATTTAAAAAATAAATAAAAAACTTATTTTAGTAATGGCAGACTTTCTGCCAGTACTTAAAGGGACATTAAATCCAATTTTTTTCTTTCATGATTTAGAAAGAGAATGCCATTTTAAACAACTTTCTAATATACTTCTATTGTCTAATTTGCTTCATTCTCTTGAAATACTTTTCTGAAAAGCATATCTAGATAGGCCCAGTAACTGCTGATTGGTTGCTGCACATAGATGCCTTGTCTGATTGGCTCACCCATGTGCAATGCTATTTCTTTAACAAAGGATATCTAAAGAATGAAGCAAATTAGATAATAGAAGTAAATTGGAATGTTGTTTAAAATTGTATTCTCTATCTGAATCATGAAATACATTTTTTGGGTTTAGTATCCCTTTAAGATGGCAGGGACAATTGTGGGATGGGGAAGGGAAGAGAGCTGTTTGGGAGGGATGTGTCAGGTGGGTGGCTGATCTCTGCACTAAAGCTAAAATTAACCCTACAAGCTCCCTAATTAACCCCTTCACTGCTGGACATAATACAAGTGTGGTGCGCAGAGGCATTTAGCAGCCTTCTAATTACCAAAAAGCAACGCCAAAGCCATACATATCTGCTATTTCTGAACAAAGGGGATCCCAGAAAAGCATTTACAACCATTTGTGCTATAATTGCACAAGCTGTTTGTAAATAATTTCAGCGAGAACCTAAAGTTTGTGAAAGTTTGTGAAAAAGTAAACAATTTCTTTTATTTGATCACATTTGACGGTGAAATGGTGGCATGAAATATACCAAAATGGGCCTAGATCAATACTTTGGGTTGTCTACTACAAAAAAATATATACATGTGAAGAGTTATTCAGGGATTCCTGACAGATATCAGTGTTCCAATATAACTATTGCTAATTTTGAAAAAGAAAAAAAAATGGTTTGGAAATAGCAAAGAGCTACTTGTATTTATTGCCCTATAACTTGCAAAAAAACAAAAAACAAAAAGCAAAGAACATGTAAACATTGGGTATTTCTAAACTCAGGACAAAATTTAGAAACTATTTAGCATGGTTGTTTTTTGATGGATTCTAGATGTGTAACAGATTTTGGGGGTCAAAGTTAGAAAAAGTGTGGTTTTTTTCAATTTTTTCATCATATTTTATATTTATTTTTTTTATAGCAAATTATAAGATATGATGAAAATAATGGTATCTTTAATGGCGAGTAAAACGGTATATAATATGTGTGGGTACAGTAAATGAGTAAGAGGAAAATTACAGCTAAACACAAACACCACAGAAATGTAAAAATATCCCTGGTCCCAAACGGTCAGAAAATTAAATAAGGGCTCTGGTCACTAAGGGGTTAAAGCTCTGTAAAGCGCCACTTACTGAAACCTTTTTTTTTGCAGTTATTCCTCTAACATGTATTACAATTAATTATAGCAGTAGTAGTAGTTATAAAAGTGGTGCTGGCAGAAATATGTTTTGCAATTAAAAATGAATCATAAGTTGTTTATATAAATCTTCCTATTAATATTTTCTGGGTTTCAACCATAATGAGAGTTTGATATCCTAAAATGGGACAACCTCTATTTAAAAACTTTGCAATCCTCAAACAATATAAACTTGACCAGGTTTAGCACGTTTTATCCTTTTTTTTAATCAGAAAGTTGTTTAAAATGGTATGTTCTATCTGAATCATAAAAAAAAAATGTGCGTTTATTATCTTTATATACCTTTTAAGAGTTCGCACTAATTGCCTAAAATGCAAGTCTGTCAAAAGATCTGAGATAAGGAGGCAGTCAGCAGAAGCTTAAAGGGACACTGAACCCAAATTTTTTCTTTCGTGATTCAGATAGAGCATGCATATTTAAGCAACTTTCTAATTTACTCCTATTATCAATTTTTCTTCGTTCTCTTGCTTTTTTTATTTGAAAAAGAAGGCATCTAAGCGATTTCTTTGGTTCAGGACCATGGAAAGCACTTGTTTATTGGTGGGTGAATTTATCCACCAATCAGCAAGAACAACACAGTGTGTTCACCAAAAATGGGCCGGCATCTAAACTTACATTCCTGCATTTCAAATAAAGATACCAAGAGAATGAAGAAAATTTGATAATAGGAGTAAATTAGAAAGTTGCTTAAAATTGCATGCTCTATCTGAATCATGAAAGAAAAAAATTGGGTTCAGTATCCCTTTAAATACAAGGTAATTACAGAGGTAAAAAAAAAAAAAAAGTATATTTCTATAACAGTGTTGGTTATGCAAAACGGGGGAATGGTAAATAAAGGGATTATCTCTCTTTTTAAACAATATCATGTTTGGTGTTTACTATCCCTTAAATCTTTATAATTCCTAAAAAAACTAAATTTTACTATAAAAATCATGTATTTTTATGTATGTCTCTGTAAAGCATGGAGTTACTCATATTTCCAAGGCCAGGTTCAAAACAAGCACTGTGCTGAAAACGTTTTTTGTCACCTTTCCTGCACAGCATAAAATTGCATTCTGACAAACTCCCGCTTCCATCACTTCCACTGATTTAGGTCAGCCGTCACCATGGGAACCACTAAAAGATGCAGAAAGATACAGCTTATTGCTAAAATTTCTTCATCACTGCTAAAAATACATGTGTTCTGCAAGCACTGCAGTCCTAGCACTGATTAGAGAACAGTAGCTTTACATTATTTACCAGGACTCAATGACAATCAAACTGTACCTCTCATCAACCAAACTTCATATGCCTGTCACATTAGGTTATAACCCGAGAACCAAATCTGCATTTTTTTTAATCATTATTACCAGTATCCCACTCCCACACTGTTTCCTCATGCAAAACAACATGCAATACCTACATTCAAAAAGGGAAGAAAATCTGTTTACCACTATTCTCATTATATTAAGACACCCATAGGTTACCTCAAAAGACCCAACCATAAATCAAACTTCCATCAATACTAGAAGAATCTCTCACCTATCTTCTCCTTTTCCCAATAAAAATGATGTAATTACATATATCATCATCACTTCCAGCCCTCTCTATTACACTTGCCTATCAAAAGCATAGCCAACATTTTAGATTAGTGCTAACTCAAAGAACAACAATATCAGCCCCTAAATCTGTTTATATGTTGTTTTAGCCAAAATCATAAACATTACCTAAATTAATCTTCGCCATTTCACCCCTTCAACTCTCACTTCAGGCCCTCTCTCACATTTATAAAATGTTCAACGCCAAAACAGTACCACAAACCCAAATGAGTCAAAACTCCACCTGACAATACTTGAGAAAAATTCTAGACAAAATCTATGCGCACCCCAATAAATAAATATGTAGCTCATCAAGCACACTGATCGTCTTCCTACTCCAAATTCTTCTTGTTCGCCAAAACTTAAGTAATGACGCATTACACTAATCTTCTCTTACACAGAGAGCTTCTCTCATACAGCAAGAGCTACAGCCATTATCACATGTCCCACAAATCTCCATATCCATACTTTCCTCCTGCTTCATCTACTGAGCAGCTTCTGCATTGTATCCCAAAGGCAAAGTATTCGTTTTCCTGCCACTGCCCGTCCTGCTGCCTACATCCATTTACAGGTAGAGGAGCAGAATCAACCAAAACCATGATATCTATTTATCTCTTATGACATGTTAAATACAAAACTGGACCACATAGCAGCGTCCTTCCTCCACGGTAAACACAATCTGAAAACAAGGTGAGACTGTAAGTGGAAAGGTCAAGAAAACATAAATTATGCATACCTGATCATTTCATTTCCATCGAGGGGAGGAGAGTCCACGGCTTCATTAATTACTGTTGGGAATTAAGAACCTGGCCACCAGGAGGAGGCAAAGACACCCCAGCCAAAGGCTTAAATACCTCCCCCATTTCCCTCATCCCCCAGTCATTCTGCCGAGGGAACAAGGAACAGTAGGAGAAATATTAGGGTATAAATGGTGCTAGAAGATTAATTAAATTTAGGTCTGCCCATCGGAGATACAGACGGGAGCCATGGACTCTCCTCCCCTCGATGGAAATGAAATTATCAGGTAAGCATAATTTATGTTTTCCATCTAAAGGGAAGGAGAGTCCACGGCTTTATTCATTACTGTTGGGAACATATACCCAAGCTCTAGAGGACACTAAATGAAACCAGGAGGGTAAAAAGGCGGACCCTAATCTGAGGGCACCACAGCCTGTAAAACCTCTCTCCCAAAAACAGCTTCCGCAGAAGCAAATACGTAAAATGTGTAAAAGTGTGTAAGGAGGACCAGGTAGCCGCCTCACACATTTGCTCCATAGAGGCCTCATTCTTGAAGGCCCAAGACGAAGCCACAGCTCTAGTTGAAAGAGCTGTGATCCTCTCAGGAGGCTTATGTCCCACTGTCTCATAGGCCAAGCGAATCAAGCTCCTCAACCAAAAAGACAAAGAAGTAGAAGAGGCTTTCTGCCCCTTGCACTTCCCTGAATATAGCACAAAAAGAGATCTAGACTGTCTGAAATCCTTTGTAGCCTGAAGACAGAACTTTAAGGCACAAACCACATCCAGGTTATGAACTAACATCTCCTTTGAAGAATGGTTAGGACATAATGAAGGAACAACTATTTCCTGATTGATGTTACGGTTAGACACCACCTTGGGAAGAAACCCTAAACCAGTGCGAAGCACAGCATTATCTGCATGAAAAACCAGATAATGATGCTCACATTGCAAGGCAACCAGTTCAGATACTCTGAGTGCCGATGCAATGGTCACCAGGAAAAGAACCTTCCAGGACAGAATCTTAATGTCAATGGAGTGCATAGGCTCAAACGGAACCTTCCGCAATATTTTAAGAACCAAGTTTAAGCTCTATGGGGGAGCAGACTGTCTAAACACAGGCCTTATTCTAGACAGAGCATGAACAAAAGATTGTATGTCAGGGAGCTTAGCGAGTCTCCTATGCAACAAGACTGATAATTCCGAAATCTGTCCCTTTAAGGAACTGGCGGCAAGACCCTTCTCCAAACCCTCTTGGAGAAAGGACAGAATCCTGAATACCTTCACCATATGCCAAGGACATCCATGCTTCTCACACCAGGAAAAGTAAGTTCTCCACACCTTATGGTAGATGCGACGAGTGACTGGCTTCCTTGCCTGAATTAGCATATCAATCACAATTTCAGAAAAGCCTCTCTTGGCCAAGACTATGCATTCAATCTCCACGAAGTCAGCCTCAGAGAATCGAGATTTTGATGTTGAAAAGGACCCTGGTTCCAGCAGATTTACGGCGGAGAGGATGACATCCCCACCAGATCCGCAAACCACGTCCTTCGCGGCCACGATGGAGCAATCAGAATGGCCGAAGCTCGCTCCTGTTTGATGCGTGGCACTACACGAGGTAGAAGTGGTAACGGTGGACAAAATGTAAGCTAGGCTGAACCCCCAAGGCACCACCAAGGCATCTATCAGTTCTGCCTGGGGATCCCTGGACCTCAACCCGTAATGGGGTAACTTGCAATTGAGTCTGGACACCATGAGATCTATCGCCAGTGATCCCCACCTGAGACAAATCTCCGCAAACACTTCGGGGTGGAGAAACCATTCCCCCGGATGGAAGGATTGCCTGCTGAGAAAATCTGCCTTCCAGTTGTCCACACCAGGAATGCCAATCGCTGAGAGCGAGCAGCTGTGGGACTCTGCCCACTCCAAGATCCGAGACACCTCCCTCATGGCTAGGGAGTTCCTCGTACCCCCCTGATGGTTGATATAAGCCACCGAAGTAATGTTTTCGGTCTGGAATCTGATGAAGCTGAACGACCCCAGAGGAGACCATGCCTTCAGAGCATTGTAGATTGCTCGGAGTTCCAGAATATTTATCGGAAGGAGAGACTCCTCCCGGGTCCATTTTCCTTGTGCCATCCTGGGACCCCAAACAGCTCCTCATCCTGCCAGAATCGTGTCCGTGGCCACAATCTCCCAGGACGGTCTCAAGAAGGATGTCCCTATGGACAGTTGCTCCAGACGGATCCACCAAGAGAGGGAGATCCGAGCCCGAGCATCCATGGATATCTGCTGTGATAGATCTGAATGATGGCCATTCCACTGTCTCAACATGCACAATTGAAGAGGTCTGAGATGGAACCTGGCGAATGGAATGATGTCTATGCTGGAAACCATGAGTCTGATCACCTCCATACACTGAGCTACCGAGGGGCTTGAGGAGGACTGAAGGGCAAGACAAGAGGACGCAATCTTTCCTGAAAGTTCCCCACATTGCCAGAGCCTCACCTCGCACATGAAACGCAGCAATGACACAATAAACAATATCATGTATAATTAAACCCCCCCCCCCTGTTCAATAATCCCCTTTCCAGGAATATTAACCCTTGATTCTTTAAAGATAAAAGGCGCCACACTGTGACCCCGTCTTCCGTGTTATCATTATGTAATAGAAAATTAAACGATCTTACAAGAATCTACTCCGTGGAACAGGAACACGGCCCTTCAAAGGTGGCAGATTAATAGCTTTGCTCATGACTTGAGTGTGAAAAGCAGGCAGCGAAACTCGTCAACGCCAATTGCTTGTGGAGCTGTTAATATGAGTTGGGATGTTTTCGCAGAAAGACACTCCCTGCATCTCCAGGCTCTAACTTTCACCCAGGCTCTCACTGAGAGGCTGACAGGACTACTTAAAACTCCAGTCCCAATATGGAGAGTATTACTCTTCATAAGAGACTACTCCAATCTTCCGCACTTCTCTGATGTCCTCCTGTGACGAAAGGCAAAGATTGACTGGGGGATGAGGGAAGTAGGGGAGGTATTTAAGCCTTTGGCTGGGTTGTCTTTGCCATCTCCTGGTGGCTAGGTTTTTAATTCCCAACAGTAATGAATGAAGCTGTGGACTCTCCTCCCCTTTAGATGGAAAAGGCATAATCGTTAGAATCTGTCCATAATGCTGATGCATATCTTGCAAATGCAACAGTTTCCTGCTTGCAACAATGACACTATAATGCTGCCTCAGCAATAAAAAACAAAATTTATGCTTACCTGATCAATTTCTTTCTTTACGGATATGGAGAGTCCACAATGTCATCAATTACTAGTGGGAATATCACTCCTGGTCAGCAGGAGGAGGCAAAGAGCATTACAGCAAAGATGTTAAGTGTCACTTCCCTACCCATAATCCCCAGTCATTCAACCAAAGGAAAATGGAAAAAAGAAATAACACAAAAGGTGTAGAGGTGCCTGAGGTTTAGTCAAAAAACATAATTTATGCTTACCTGATAAATTTATTTCTCTTGTAGTGTGTTCAGTCCACGGGTCATGCATTACTTATGGGATATATTCTCCTCCCCAACAGGAAGTTGCAAGAGGATCACCCAAGCAGAGCTGCTATATAGCTCCTCCCCTCACATGTCATATCCAGTCATTCGACCGAAACAAGACGAGAAAGGAGAAACTATAAGGTGCAGTGGTGACTGGAGTTTTAATTAAAATTTAGAACTGCCTCAAAAAAGACAGGGCGGGCCGTGGACTGAACACACTACAAGAGAAATAAATTTATCAGGTAAGCATAAATTATGTTTTCTCTTGTTAAGTGTGTTCAGTCCACGGGTCATCCATTACTTATGGGATACCAATACCAAAGCTAAAGTACACGGATGATGGGAGGGACAAGGCAGGAACATTAAACAGAAGGAACCACTGCCTGTAGAACCTTTCTCCCAAAACCAGCCTCCGAAGAAGCAAAAGTGTCAAATTTGTAAAATTTTGAAAAGGTATGAAGTGAAGACCAAGTTGCAGCCTTGCAAATCTGTTCAACAGAGGCCTCATTCTTAAAGGCCCAGGTGGAAGCCACAGCTCTAGTGGAATGAGCTGTAATTCTTTCAGGAGGCTGCTGTCCAGCAGTCTCATAGGCTAAACGTATTATGCTACGAAGCCAAAAAGAGAGAGAGGTGGCCGAAGCCTTTTGACCTCTCCTCTGACCAGAATAAACGACAAACAGAGAAGAAGTTTGCCGAAAATCTTTAGTTGCCTGTAAGTAGAACTTCAGGGCACGGACTACGTCCAGATTATGCAAAAGACGTTCCTTCTTTGAAGAAGGATTAGGACACAATGAAGGAACAACAATCTCTTGATTGATATTCCTGTTAGAAACAACCTTAGGTAAAAACCCAGGTTTAGTACGCAGAACTACCTTGTCTGAATGAAAAATCAGATAAGAGGAATCGCAATGTAAGGCAGATAACTCAGAGACTCTTCGAGCCGAGGAAATAGCCATCAAAAACAGAACTTTCCAAGATAAAAGCTTAATATCAATGGAATGAAGGGGTTCAAACGGAACACCCTGAAGAACTCTAAGAACCAAGTTTAAGCTCCACGAAGGAGCAACAGTTTTAAACACAGGCTTAATCCTAGCCAAAGCCTGACAAAAAGCCTGGACGTCTGGATTCTCTGCCAGACGTTTGTGTAAAAGAATAGACAGAGCAAAAATCTGTCCCTTTAACGAACTAGCGGATAAACCCTTTTCTAAACCTTCTTGTAGAAAAGCCAATATCCTAGGAATCCTAACCTTACTCCATGAGTAACTCTTGGATTCACATCAATATAAATATTTACGCCATATCTTATGGTAAATTTTTCTGGTAACAGGTTTCCGAGCCTGTATTAACGTATCAATAACCGACTCCGAAAAAACCACGCTTTGATAGAATCAAGCGTTCAATCTCCATGCAGTCAGCCTCAGAGAAATTAGGCTTGGATGGTTGAAAGGACCCTGAATTATAAGGTCCTGCCTCAGAGGCAGAGACCATGGTGGACAGAACGACATGTCCACTAGGTCTGCATACCAGGTCCTGCGTGGCCACGCAGGCGCTATCAGAATCACCGATGCTCTCTCCTGTTTGATCCTGGCAATCAGTCGAGGTAGCAACGGAAATGGTGGAAACACATAAGCCATGTTGAAAACCCAAGGGGCTGCTAGTGCATCTACCAGCACCGCTCCCGGGTCCCTGGACCTGGATCCGTAACAAGGAAGCTTGGCGTTCTGGCGAGATGCCATGAGATCCAGCTCCGGTTCGCCCCAACAGTGAAGTTCCCACTCCCCCGGATGAAAGGTCTGGCGACTTAGAAAGTCCGCCTCCCAGTTCTCCACGCCTGCGATGTAGATCGCTGACAGGTGGCAAGAGTGAGACTCTGCCCAGCGAATTATCTTCGAGACTTCCAACATCGCTAGGGAACTCCTGGTTCCCCCTTGATGATTGATGTAAGCCACAGTCGTGATGTTGTCCGACTGAAATCTGATGAACCTCAGTGTTGCTAACTGAGGCCAAGCTAGAAGAGCATTGAATATTGCTCTTAATTCCAGAATGTTTATTGGGAGGAGTTTCTCCTCCTGAGTCCACGATCCCTGAGCCTTCAGGGAGTTCCAGACTGCACCCCAGCCTAGTAGGCTGGCATCTATTGTTACAATCGTCCAATCTGGTCTGCGAAAAGTCATGCCTTTGGACAGATGAACCCGCGACAACCACCAGAGAAGAGAATCTCTGGCCTCCTGGTCCAGATTTAGTAAAGGGGACAGATCTGAGTAATCCCCATTCCACTAACTTAGCATGCATAGTTGCAGCGGTCTGAGATGTAGGCGCGCAAATGGCACTATGTCCATTGCCGCGACCATTAAGCCGATTACTTCCATGCACTGAGCTACTGATGGGCTTGGAATGGAATGAAGGACACGGCAAGCATTTAGAATTTTTGATAACCTGGACTCCGTCAGGTAAATCTTCATCTCTACAGAATCTATAAGAGTCCCTAGAAAGGGAACCCTTGTGAGTGGGAACAGAGAACTCTTTTCCATGTTCACTTTCCACCCATGCGACCTCAGAAATGCTAGAACTATCTCTGTATGAGACTTTGCATTTTGAAAAGTTGACGCTTGTATCAGGATGTCGTCTAGGTACGGAGCCACCGCTATGCCTCGCGGTCTTAGTACCGCCAGAAGCGAGCCCAGAACCTTTGTAAAAATTCTCGGGGCCGTAGCCAACCCGAAGGGAAGAGCTACAAACTGGTAATGCCTGTCTAGAAAGGCAAACCTTAGGTACCGATAATGATCCTTGTGAATCGGTATGTGAAGGTAGGCATCCTTCAAGTCCACTGTGGTCATATACTGACCCTCTTGGATCATGGGTAGGATGGTTCGAATAGTTTCCATTTTGAACGATGGAACTCTTAGGAATTTGTTTAAGATCTTCAGGTCCAAGATTGGCCTGAAGGTGCCCTCTTTTTTGGGAACCACAAACAGATTTGAGTAAAAACCTTGCCCTTGTTCCGTCCGCGGAACCGGGTGGATCACTCCCATTACTAAGAGGTCTTGTACACATCGTAGATAACCTTGACAGATGAAATCTCCCTTGTGGAGGAGAAGTTTTGAAGTCCAGAAGGTATCCCTGAGATATGATCTCCAACGCCCAGGGATCCTGGACATCTCTTGCCTTTCCAACCCTGTCTGTAACGAGTAGCAGTCCCTTCCTGTTTTGGAGCGGAGGAAGTTGATGCTGCTCCTGCCTTGAAATTACGAAAGGCACGAAAATTAGACTGTTTGGCCTTTGATTTGGCCCTGTCCTGAGGAAGGGTGTGACCCTTACCTCCAGTAATGTCAGCAATAATTTCTTTCAACCCGGGCCTGAATAAGGTTTGCCCTTTGAAAGGAATATTAAGCAATTTAGATTTAGAAGTTACATCTGCTGACCAGGATTTAAGCCATAGCGCTCTGCGCGCCTGGATGGCGAATCCGGAGTTCTTAGCCGTTAGTTTGGTTAAATGCACAACGGCATCCCAAACAAATGCATTAACTAGCTTAAGGGCTTTAAGCTTGTTTATAATCTCATCCAATGGTGCTGTGCGAATAGCCTCTTCCAGAGACTCAAACCAGAATGCCGCTGCAGCAGTGACGGGCGCAATGCATGCAAGGGGCTGTAATATAAAACCTTGTTGAACAAACATTTTCTTAAGGTAACCTTCTAATTTTTTATCCATTGGATCTGAGAAAGCACAACTATCCTCCACTGGGATAGTGGTACCCTTGGCTAAAGTAGAAACTGCTCCCTCCACCTTAGGGACCGTCTGCCATAAGTCTTGTGTGGTGGCGTCTATTGGGAACATTTTTCTAAATATCGGAGGAGGGGAAAAGGGCACACCGGGTCTATCCCACTCCTTGCTAATAATCTCTGTAAGCCTTTTAGGTATAGGAAAAACGTCAGTACACACCGGTACCGCATAGTATTTATCCAGCCTACATAATTTCTCTGGGATTGCAACCGTGTCGCAATCGTTCAGAGCCGCTAACACCTCCCCTAGCAATACACGGAGGTTCTCA
The DNA here is from genome assembly GCF_027579735.1 of Bombina bombina. Lineage (NCBI taxonomy): Eukaryota > Metazoa > Chordata > Amphibia > Anura > Bombinatoridae > Bombina > Bombina bombina. The sequence continues at coordinate 1,351,074,541 of NC_069499.1, read as the reverse complement.
AGCTTAAATTTAAAATTTGAAATTTCTGAATCCGGCCCCCCACGGATCAGATCCGTCACCCATAGAATGAAGCTCTCCGTCCTCATGTTCTGCAAATTGTGACGCAGTATCGGACATGGCTCTCGTGTCATCGGCGCGCTCTGTTCTAAACCCAGAGCTATCGCGCTTGCCTCTTAACTCAGGCAAATTAGATAATACTTCTTTCATAACATTAGCCATATCATGCAAAGTGATTTGTAAGGGCCTTGATGTACTTGGCGCCACAATCTCACGCACCTCCTGAGCGGGAGGCGAAGGTACTGACACGTGAGGAGAGTTAGGCGGCATAACTTCCCCCTCGTTGTCTGGTGATAATTTCTTTACCGGTAAAGAATGACTTTTATTTAAAGTAACATCAATACAATTGGTACACATATTTCTATTGGGCTCCACATTGGCTTTTAACCTTTTAACGCCGTTATGCCGTTCTATTCCGTCATATTTACACTGGGCTTTAAAGCCGTTATGACGGAATAGAACGTCATATCAAACGGCTGTCCTGAAGCCTTCTGCGCTTCAAGGACTTGATCGCGGTCTGGAGGGCGTTCCTAGGGTTGTAGGGACGCCCCCCAGATGCGATCCAATAATTGAAATCTCGCGATCGTATGCACGATCGCGTAGTTTCAATTTGTCTACATCGGAACAGGTGTTCCGATGTAGACACTTTAACCCTGTCACGAAAGGGTTAAACATAATGAACAAGCAGATTCATCTGTATCAGACATGTTTAAACAGACTAGCAATGAAGGCTAGCAAGCTTGGAAAAAATCTTTCAATAAATTTACAAGCAATAGAAAAAACGCTGCAGCGCTTTTAAAAACACAAAAAAACTGTCAGAGTTGAAATAACAATGAACTAATTCAGTTATAGCCAACAATTTTAACAGTAAATGTATGAATTTAGCAGAGGATTGCACCCACTAGCAAACGGATGATTAACCCCTCAATACCCAAAAACGGATAATCAATTTAAGTCTGCTGTGACTGATTACCTCCCTCAAAAATAAATTTTGAAGACCCCTGCGCCCTCTGGAGACGTCCTGGATCAAGGAGGAAGAAGCAGGAAGACTGTGCAAGAATTTTAACTGCGCAACAAGGCGCTAAAAAAGGGCCCCTCCCACTCATATTACAACAGTGGGAGACCTGTTACAACGGTTTCTATGCAGAAATATACGTTAGCCATATGGAAAAAAATCATGCCCAAAAAGATTTATCACCAAAGTACCTCACAAAACGAATAACATGCCAGTAAACGTTTTAAAAACAACTTTCCAGTGTTATGCAAAGTTATCACTAAGCCTGCTACCAGTCGCTTCTACTGCAGTTAAGGCTCATACATTTATTTCAGTATTAACAGTATTTTCTCAGTCAAATTCTAGTCCCTAGAAAATAACTCAACTGCGCATACATTTAACAGCCTGATACCAGTTGCTACTACTGCATTAAAGGCTGTACTTACATCATATGGGTAACAGCAGTGTTTTCTAAGTCAATTCCATTCCTAGAAAATATTACTGCACATACCTCATTTGCGGGGGACCCCGCATGCTATTCCCTTTTCTGAAGTTACCCCACTCCTCAGAATGTGCGAGAACAGCCAGTGGATCTTAATTACGTCTGCTAAGATCATTGAAAACGCAGGCAGATTCTTCTTCTAAATACTGCCTGAGAGAAAAACAGCACACTCCGGTGCCATTTAAAAATAACAAACTTTTGATTGAAGAAATAAATTAAGTATAAAACACCACTCCTCTCGCGGACCTCCTATGTTGAGACTTGCAAGAGAATGACTGGGTATGACATGTGAGGGGAGGAGCTATATAGTAGCTCTGCTTGGGTGATCCTCTTGCAACTTCCTGTTGGGGAGGAGAATATATCCCATAAGTAATGGATGATCCGTGGACTGAACACACTTAACAAGAGAAATAACCGTCTTAAATTTAAGGGTGGGTCGTTGGCTCTCCATATCCGGAAAGAAATTTATCAGGTAAGCATACATTTTGTTTTCTTTCCTAAGATTTGGAGAGTCCACAACGTCATCAATTACTAGAGGCAACCAATACCCAAGCTAGAGAACTCAGATGACTTCGGAGGGACAACAAGACAGGCAGACCTAAACAGAAGGCGCCAATGCTTGAAGAACCTTTCTCCCAAAAGAAGCCTCAGCCAAGGCAAAAGTATCAAATTTGGAAAAACAGAATTTATGTTTACCTGATAAATTACTTTCTCCAACGGTGTGTCCGGTCCACGGCGTCATCCTTACTTGTGGGATATTCTCTTCCCCAACAGGAAATGGCAAAGAGCCCAGCAAAGCTGGTCACATGATCCCTCCTAGGCTCCGCCTTCCCCAGTCATTCGACCGACGTAAAGGAGGAATATTTGCATAGGAGAAACCATATGATACCGTGGTGACTGTAGTTAAAGAAAATAAATTATCAGACCTGATTAAAAAACCAGGGCGGGCCGTGGACCGGACACACCGTTGGAGAAAGTAATTTATCAGGTAAACATAAATTCTGTTTTCTCCAACATAGGTGTGTCCGGTCCACGGCGTCATCCTTACTTGTGGGAACCAATACCAAAGCTTTAGGACACGGATGAAGGGAGGGAGCAAATCAGGTCACCTAGATGGAAGGCACCACGGCTTGCAAAACCTTTCTCCCAAAAATAGCCTCAGAAGAAGCAAAAGTATCAAACTTGTAAAATTTAGTAAAAGTGTGCAGTGAAGACCAAGTCGCTGCCTTACATATCTGATCAACAGAAGCCTCGTTCTTGAAGGCCCATGTGGAAGCCACAGCCCTAGTGGAATGAGCTGTGATTCTTTCAGGAGGCTGCCGTCCGGCAGTCTCATAAGCCAATCTGATGATGCTTTTAATCCAAAAAGAGAGAGAGGTAGAAGTTGCTTTTTGACCTCTCCTTTTACCAGAATAAACAACAAACAAGGAAGATGTTTGTCTAAAATCCTTTGTAGCATCTAAATAGAATTTTAGAGCACGAACAACATCCAAATTGTGCAACAAACGTTCCTTCTTTGAAACTGGATTCGGACACAAAGAAGGCACGACTATCTCCTGGTTAATGTTTTTGTTAGAAACAACTTTCGGAAGAAAACCAGGTTTAGTACGTAAAACCACCTTATCTGCATGGAACACCAGATAAGGAGGAGAACACTGCAGAGCAGATAATTCTGAAACTCTTCTAGCAGAAGAAATTGCAACCAAAAACAAAACTTTCCAAGATAATAACTTAATATCAACGGAATGTAAGGGTTCAAACGGAACCCCCTGAAGAACTGAAAGAACTAAATTGAGACTCCAAGGAGGAGTCAAAGGTTTGTAAACAGGCTTGATTCTAACCAGAGCCTGAACAAAGGCTTGAACATCTGGCACAGCTGCCAGCTTTTTGTGAAGTAACACAGACAAGGCAGAAATCTGTCCCTTCAAGGAACTTGCAGATAATCCTTTCTCCAAACCTTCTTGAAGAAAGGATAGAATCTTAGGAATTTTTACCTTGTCCCAAGGGAATCCTTTAGATTCACACCAACAGATATATTTTTTCCATATTTTGTGGAAATTTTTTTAGTTACAGGCTTTCTGGCCTGAACAAGAGTATCAATGACAGAATCTGAGAACCCTCGCTTTGATAAGATCAAGCGTTCAATCTCCAAGCAGTCAGTTGGAGTGAGACCAGATTCGGATGTTCGAACGGACCTTGAACAAGGTGGTCTCGTCTCAAAGGTAGCTTCCATGGCGGAGCCGATGACATATTCACCAGGTCTGCATACCAAGTCCTGCGTGGCCACGCAGGAGCTATCAAGATCACCGATGCCCTCTCCTGATTGATCCTGGCTACCAGCCTGGGGATGAGAGGAAACGGCGGGAATACATAAGCTAGTTTGAAGGTCCAAGGTGCTACTAGTGCATCTACTAGAGTCGCCTTGGGATCCCTGGATCTGGACCCGTAGAAAGGAACCTTGAAGTTCTGACGAGAGGCCATCAGATCCATGTCTGGAATGCCCCACAATTGAGTAATTTGGGCAAAGATTTCCGGATGGAGTTCCCACTCCCCCGGATGAAATGTCTGACGACTCAGAAAATCCGCTTCCCAATTTTCCACTCCTGGGATGTGGATTGCAGACAAGTGGCAGGAGTGAGTCTCCGCCCATTGAATGATTTTGGTCACTTCTTCCATCGCCAGGGAACTCCTTGTTCCCCCCTGATGGTTGATGTACGCAACAGTCGTCATGTTGTCTGATTGAAACCGTATGAACTTGGCCTTTGCTAGCTGAGGCCAAGCCTTGAGAGCATTGAATATCGCTCTCAGTTCCAGAATATTTATCGGGAGAAGAGATTCTTCCCGAGACCAAAGACCCTGAGCTTTCAGGGGTCCCCAGACCGCGCCCCAGCCCACCAGACTGGCGTCGGTCGTGACAATGACCCACTCTGGTCTGTGGAAGCTCATCCCCTGTGACAGGTTGTCCAGGGACAGCCACCAACGGAGTGAATCTCTGGTCCTCTGATCTACTTGTATCGTCGGAGACAAGTCTGTATAGTCCCCATTCCACTGACTGAGCATGCACAGTTGTAATGGTCTTAGATGAATTCGCGCAAAAGGAACTATGTCCATTGCCGCTACCATCAAACCTATTACTTCCATGCACTGCGCTATGGAAGGAAGAGGAACAGAATGAAGTACTTGACAAGAGTTTAGAAGTTTTGATTTTCTGGCCTCTGTCAGAAAAATCCTCATTTCTAAGGAGTCTATTATTGTTCCCAAGAAGGGAACCCTTGTTGACGGAGATAGAGAACTTTTTTCTACGTTCACTTTCCACCCGTGAGATCTGAGAAAGGCCAGGACAATGTCCGTGTGAGCCTTTTCTAGAGGAAGGGACGACGCTTGAATCAGAATGTCGTCCAAGTAAGGTACTACTGCAATGCCCCTTGGTCTTAGCACCGCTAGAAGGGACCCTAGTACCTTTGTGAAAATCCTTGGAGCAGTGGCTAATCCGAACGGAAGTGCCACAAACTGGTAATGCTTGTCCAGGAATGCGAACCTTAGGAACCGATGATGTTCCTTGTGGATAGGAATATGTAGATACGCATCCTTTAAATCCACCGTGGTCAACGAATTGACCTTCCTGGATGGAAGGAAGAATTATTCGAATGGTTTCCATTTTGAACTATGGAACCTTGAGAAACTTGTTTAGGATCTTGAGATCTAAGATTGGTCTGAATGTTCCCTCTTTTTTGGGAACTACGAACAGATTGGAGTAGAAACCCATCCCTTGTTCTCCTAAAGGAACAGGATGAATCACTCCCATTTTTAACAGGTCTTCTACACAATGTAAGAATGCCTGTCTTTTTATGTGGTCTGAAGACAATTGAGACCTGTGGAACCTCCCCCTTGGGGGAAGCCCCTTGAATTCCAGAAGATAACCTCGGGAGACTATTTCTAGTGCCCAAGGATCCAGAACATCTCTTGCCCAAGCCTGAGCGAAGAGAGAGAGTCTGCCCCCCACCAGATCCGGTCCCGGATCGGGGGCCAACATCTCATGCTGTCTTGGTAGCAGTGGCAGGTTTCTTGGCCTGCTTTCCTTTGTTCCAGCCTTGCATTGGTCTCCAGGCTGGCTTGGCTTGAGAAGTATTACCCTCTTGCTTAGAGGACGTAGCACTTGGGGCTGGTCCGTTTCTGCGAAAGGGACGAAAATTAGGTTTATTTTTGGCCTTGAAAGACCTATCCTGAGGAAGGGCGTGGCCCTTGCCCCCAGTGATATCAGAGATAATCTCTTTCAAGTCAGGGCCAAACAGCGTTTTCCCCTTGAAAGGAATGTTAAGCAATTTGTTCTTGGAAGACGCATCCGCTGACCAAGATTTTAACCAAAGCGCTCTGCGCGCCACAATAGCAAAACCAGAATTTTTCGCCGCTAACCTAGCCAATTGCAAAGTGGCGTCTAGGGTGAAAGAATTAGCCAATTTGAGAGCATGAATTCTGTCCATAATCTCCTCATAAGAAGAAGAATTATTATTGAGCGCCTTTTCTAGCTCATCGAACCAGAAACACGCTGCTGTAGTGACAGGAACAATGCATGAAATTGGTTGTAGAAGGTAACCTTGCTGAACAAACATCTTTTTAAGCAAACCTTCTAATTTTTTATCCATAGGATCTTTGAAAGCACAACTATCTTCTATGGGTATAGTGGTGCGTTTGTTTAGAGTAGAAACCGCCCCCTCGACCTTGGGGACTGTCTGCCATAAGTCCTTTCTGGGGTCGACCATAGGAAACAATTTTTTAAATATGGGGGGAGGGACGAAAGGTATACCGGGCCTTTCCCATTCTTTATTTACAATGTCCGCCACCCGCTTGGGTATAGGAAAAGCTTCGGGGGGCCCCGGGACCTCTAGGAACTTGTCCATTTTACATAGTTTCTCTGGAATGACCAAATTCTCACAATCATCCAGAGTGGATAACACCTCCTTAAGCAGAGCGCGGAGATGTTCCAATTTAAATTTAAATGTAATCACATCAGGTTCAGCTTGTTGAGAAATTTTCCCTGAATCTGAAATTTCTCCCTCAGACAAAACCTCCCTGGCCCCCTCAGACTGGGGTAGGGGCCCTTCAGAACCAATATCATCAGCGTCCTCATGCTCTTCAGTATTTTCTAAAACAGAGCAGTCGCGCTTTCGCTGATAAGTGGGCATTTTGGCTAAAATGTTTTTGATAGAATTATCCATTACAGCCGTTAATTGTTGCATAGTAAGGAGTATTGGCGCGCTAGATGTACTAGGGGCCTCCTGTGTGGGCAAGACTGGTGTAGACGAAGGAGGGGATGATGCAGTACCATGCTTACTCCCCTCACTTGAGGAATCATCTTGGGCATCATTTTCTCTAAATTTTGTGTCACATAAATCACATCTATTTAAATGAGAAGGAACCTTGGCTTCCCCACATTCAGAACACAGTCTATCTGGTAGTTCAGACATGTTAAACAGGCAAAAACTTGATAACAAAGTACAAAAAACGTTTTAAAATAAACCGTTACTGTCACTTTAAATTTTAAACTGAACACACTTTATTACTGCAATTGCGAAAAAGTATGAAGGAATTGTTCAAAATTCACCAAAATTTCACCACAGTGTCTTAAAGCCTTAAAAGTATTGCACACCAAATTTGGAAGCTTTAACCCTTAAAATAACGGAACCGGAGCCGTTTTTATATTTAACCCCTTTACAGTCCCTGGTATCTGCTTTGCTGAGACCCAACCAAGCCCAAAGGGGAATACGATACCAAATGATGCCTTCAGAAAGTCTTTTCTATGTATCAGAGCTCCTCACACATGCATCTGCATGTCATGCTTCTCAAAAACAAGTGCGCAATAGAGGTGCGAAAATGAGACTCTGCCTATGATTAGGGAAAGCCCCTAGAGAATAAGGTGTCCAATACAGTGCCTGCCGGTTATTTTACATAATTCCCAAGATTAAAATAATTCCTCAAGGCTATGGAGTATAAAATATGTTTATATATAAATCGATTTAGCCCAGAAAATGTCTACAGTCTTAAAAAGCCCTTGTGAAGCCCTTTTTTTTCTTTCTGTAATAAAAATGGCTTACCGGATCCCATAGGGAAAATGACAGCTTCCAGCATTACATCGTCTTGTTAGAATGTGTCATACCTCAAGCAGCAAAAGTCTGCTCACTGTTCCCCCAACTGAAGTTAATTCCTCTCAACAGTCCTGTGTGGAAACAGCCATCGATTTTAGTAACGGTTGCTAAAATCATTTTCCTCTTACAAACAGAAATCTTCATCTCTTTTCTGTTTCAGAGTAAATAGTACATACCAGCACTATTTTAAAATAACAAACTCTTGATTGAATAATAAAAACTACAGTTAAACACTAAAAAACTCTAAGCCATCTCCGTGGAGATGTTGCCTGTACAACGGCAAAGAGAATGACTGGGGAAGGCGGAGCCTAGGAGGGATCATGTGACCAGCTTTGCTGGGCTCTTTGCCATTTCCTGTTGGGGAAGAGAATATCCCACAAGTAAGGATGACGCCGTGGACCGGACACACCTATGTTGGAGAAAAGTATACAGAGGTCCAAGTTGCAGCCTTGTAAATCTGTTCCCCAGAAGCTTCATTTTTGAAAGTCCAAGAAAAGGAGACAGGCCTCGTGGAAAGAGCCGTAATTCTTTTAGGAGGTTGCTGACCAGTAGTCTCATAAGCAAAACGAATTATACTTCTCAACCAGAGAGAAAAAGAAGTAGCAGTAGCTTTCTGACCTTTATGCTTTCCAGAGAAACAAACAGGGCAGCGGACTGGCGAAAATCCTTAGTCACCTGTAGGTAGAATTCTAGAGCATGCACAACATCCAGGTTGTGCAACAAACGTTCCCTATGAGAAGGAGGATTAGGATATAGAGAAGGAACAACAATTTCCTGATTAATATTTCTATCCAAAACGACTTTAGGAAGAAAACCCAACTTAGTACGAAGAACCGCCTTGTTAGCATGAAAGATAAGATAAGGTGAATCACACTGCAAAGCCGAGAGTTCCAAGACTCTCCGAGCAGAAGAAATAGCAATAAGAAACAAAACCTTCCAAGATAACAACTTAATATCTATGGAATGCAATGGCTTAATCGGAGCCTGCTGCAAAACTTTAAGAACAAGGTTAAGGCTCCAAGGAGGAGCAACAGACTTAAACACAGGCCTGATTCTGACCAGACACTGACAAAAAGATTGAACATCTGGCATATCCGCCAGATGCTTGTGTAACAAAATAGATAATGCAGAAATCTGACCCTTCAGAGAACTGACTGACAATCCTTTCTCCAGACCTTCCTAGAGAAAAGACAAAATCCTAGGAATCCTGACCCTACTCCAAAAGTAGCCCTTGGGTTCACACTAATAAAAGGTATTTACGCCATACCTTATGGTAAATCTTTCTAGTAACAGGCTTGCGAGCCTGAATCATGGTCTCAATGACCAACTCAGAAAAAACACGCTTACACAGAACTAAGCATTTAATCTCTAAGCAGTCAGCTTCAGAGAAACGAGATTTGGATGAAGGAATGGACCCCGAGTTAGAAGGTCCTTCCTCAGAGGCAGCATCCAAGGTGGAAGAGATGACATCTTCACTAGGTCTGCATACCAGATCCTGCGAGGCCACGCAGGAGCTATTAGAATTACCAATGCTCTCTCCTGTTTTTTTACTTTGCAAAATTTTATTTAGACATGAGGTACAGAATTGCATAGGCACCACAATCTGGTTCTCCATACAGAGCAGACATTTGTCCAAAGGAACAGCCTCCTGTTTCATGATCCAAAATTATTTATCAACAATAAGAGAAAAATAAAACTAATTGTTTAAATTAACTGCCCTGTACTGTCACTTTAAATCCTCAAATCTGCTTGAGTAACGCAATCCATACAGAAAGACTAACTAAAAACTATGAACACCCCTACACCTCAGCTGTTTAACTGAGGTGCCTACCTGCCCCCCTGAGTAAAAAACTGCAGTCAGTGTAAACGATAATGGCGCTCTTCAGTTGTCCCACTAGAGAAGCTGCATCGCACAGATCAGTCCGACACCAGTCCGACTACAAAGATAAGCGGAAGGGGCGGTCACATGACTGGTGGAGTGAAACTGCGCTCAAGCCAACCGCCAAATTAAACGGACAAACTCAGCGTAAAAAGCAAAACGACATGTAGCACTAAAAGTTCTGTAAGCCACAACATTCAAACTCACATTATGCAAATAAAAATGAGAATTATTGACAAAAAATACTTGAGCCACCAATCACAGGTTAATCCCTTCATACCATAAAAGTGATTAACCCTTGAGTCACTGGATTCACATACATAATAGTGCCTGCACCCTGCCTTAAAACAATCCTCTACTAAGGATTAAGTGCCCAAGATATACTGCAGAGGGCTATCTTTATTAACCCCTTTAGTGCCAGTCTCCCAGACCTAGAAAACAAACAGCACTTACCTGCAATTCCAGCTGTCCAGCAGTTAGACAGCTCACAAGGCGTGAAAGGACACTTACTCCTTACAGATGCCTGTAGAAAAAAGAAAGAACAGAGTAAACCTACTCTGGCTTTCTATACTAGGGCAGCATATGTTAAGAAACAGAGCAAGGCCCACCTCATAAGTTTCTAACTGCTTTAAAGTCACCACTACTCTACTGCAGAGATTGGAGTGGACTACAGCTATACCCAAAAAACTTGTTTAAAGCGAATAGAAATCCAGTTTTCTTCAGATACCAAACTTTACCTCCTCCATTGACAGAGGCAATGATAATGACTGGGGATTATGGGTAGAGGAGTGACACTTAACAGCTTTTTTGTGGTGCTCTTTGTTTCCGCCTGCTGGCCAGGAGTGATATTCCCACTAGTAATTGATGACGTTGTGGACTCTCCATATCTTAGGAAAGAAACAGTAGCTATGGTGCAGGGTTATGGATCACTGTTAAGCAATGAAGAGAAACACAATTTGTTTCTACCAAAGCTATTTTGAGGATGGCAATACCATCCATGACATTACAGTGGGGGGAAAAAACACTTTGGCAAGAACTGAAAAGGTCAGCACCAGTGCAATATCTATTTATGTTACACACAGTGCAACTAGCACTGAATGACAAACTCAAGCTCCTAGAACAAAGGTGCCAGAGGTAAATGCGTGTTCACGCAAGCTGTCACCGACAGCAGGTATCCCTTACTTGAATGATTTGTAAGAAGGGAAAACAAAAACCAGCACAGGCATATTACAGATTGGCTTTTAAAACATTAATAACAAAAAATACAATTATACAAATTAGCAGGGTCAGACATTGAACAGTCTAGTTGTTTTGTACCTCAAGGATGCTTCTCCATAGCTAAATGGCCTCATCAGATATATCAATTATCAATAAATATCCAATACCTTAATATGAATAAACTGAACAGTGCGAAAAAAAAGAGATCACATGAATCAAAAACAAAATAAAAAATTGATTAACAACAAAGAAACATTTTCATATATTAAATGTATTGATTATGTGTTCATAACTTATTTATTTTTTGTCTTTCATCAGTTATATTATCTGTGAGCTAAAAATAAAAAAAAGAGATCCAATATTTATTATTTTTATAACTCAAGTTAACGGTTACAAATGAGTATATTGTAAATGAAGTGCAATTGTATGAGTTTCTATCACTGGCATTTACAAAATGTTAATGTTTTGCTATTAATGTTGCACATTTTATTTTAGTGTTACAATACCCCCTTTACATGACATATGATTGGCACCATTTAGTTCTCATGAAGTACCCCTTGATATCTGAAAACCACAGACTGTTTCACATTACACCTGAGATTTAAGGTTAAATTCAGGTAGTGCCTGAGCTGAATGGTGCTCTCCTGCACAAAGACACTGCGAGCTTTGGATGTCTCCTGTGCAGAAGCATCCTTCCTTTTAGTAACCACTAAGCTGTATAACCACTGTCATAATGTGTGTGTGTGTGTGTGTGTGTGTGTGTGTGTGTAACAATTAAGTAGTACCAGCAAAATAATTAAAGGGATACTAAAGTCAAAATTAAACTTTCATGATTCAGAGCATGCAGCTTTAAAGGGACACTAAACCCAAATTTTTTTTCTTTCATGATTCAGATAGAGCATGCAATTTTTAGCAAATTCCTAATTTAGTCCTATTATCAATTGTTCTTCGTTCTCTTGCTATCTAAGCTAAGGAGCCAGCTAATTGTTGGTTCAGTACCCTGGACAGCACTTGTTTATTGGTGCTGTCCAAACAGCAAGGATAACCCAGGTTGTGAACCAAAAATGGGCCAGCTTCTAAACTTAAATTCTTGCTTTTCCTATAAATATAGCTAGAGAATGAAGAAAATTTGATAATAGGAGTGAATTAGAAAGTTGCTTAAAAATTGCATGCTCTATCTGAATCATGAAAGAAAAAAAACATAATTTATGCTTACCTGATAAATTTATTTCTCTTGTAGTGTATCCAGTCCACGGATCATCCATTACTTGTGGGATATTCTCCTTCCCAACAGGAAGTTGCAAGAGGACACCCACAGCAGAGCTGCTATATAGCTCCTCCCCTCACTGCCATATCCAGTCATTCGACCGAAACAAGACGAGAAAGGAGAAACCATAGGGTGCAGTGGTGACTGTAGTTTAATTAAAATTTAGACCTGCCTTAAAAGGACAGGGCGGGCCGTGGACTGGATACACTACAAGAGAAATACATTTATCAGGTAAGCATAAATTATGTTTTCTCTTGTTAAGTGTATCCAGTCCACGGATCATCCATTACTTGTGGGATACCAATACCAAAGCTTAAGTACACGGATGATGGGAGGGACAAGGCAGGAACTTAAACGGAAGGAACCACTGCCTGTAGAACCTTTCTCCCAAAAACAGCCTCCGAAGAAGCAAAAGTGTCAACTTTGTAAAATTTTGAAAAGGTGTGAAGCGAAGACCAAGTCGCAGCCTTGCAAATCTGTTCAACAGAGGCCTCATTTTTAAAGGCCCAGGTGGAAGCCACAGCTCTAGTAGAATGAGCTGTAATCCTTTCAGGGGGCTGCTGTCCAGCAGTCTCATAGGCTAAGCGTATTATGCTCCGAAGCCAAAGGAGAGAGAGGTTGCCGAAGCTTTTTGACCTCTCCTCTGTCCAGAGTAAACGACAAACAGGGCAGATGTTTGACGAAAATCTTTAGTAGCCTGTAAGTAAAACTTCAAGGCACGGACTACGTCCAGATTATGCAAGAGACGTTCCTTCTTTGAAGAAGGATTAGGACACAATGATGGAACAACAATCTCTTGATTGATATTCCTGTTAGAAACCACCTTAGGTAAAAACCCAGGTTTGGTACGCAGAACTACCTTGTCTGAATGAAAAATCAGATAAGGAGAATCACAATGTAAGGCAGATAACTCAGAGACTCTTCGAGCCGAGGAAATAGCCATCAAAAACAGAACTTTCCAAGATAAAAGTTTAATATCAATGGAATGAAGGGGTTCAAACGGAACTCCCTGAAGAACTTTAAGAACCAAGTTTAAGCTCCACAGGGGAGCAACAGATTTAAACACAGGCTTAATCCTAACCAAAGCCTGACAAAATGCCTGGACGTCTGGAACTTCTGCCAGACGCTTGTGCAAAAGAATAGACAGAGCAGAGATCTGTCCTTTTAAAGAACTAGCTGATAAGCCTTTGTCCAAACCCTATTGGAGAAAGGACAATATCCTAGGAATCCTAACCTTACTCCATGAGTAACTCTTAGATTCACACCAATAAAGATATTTACGCCATATCTTATGGTAGATTTTCCTGGTGACAGGCTTCCGAGCATGTATTAAGGTATCAATGACTGACTCGGAGAAGCCACGCCTTGATAGAATCAAGCGTTCAATCTCCATGCAGTCGGTCTCAGAGAAATTAGATTTGGATGATTGAAAGGACCTTGTATTAGAAGGTCCTGCCTCAGAGGCAGAGTCCATGGTGGAAGAGATGACGACATGTCCACTAGGTCTGCATACCAGGTCCTGCGTGGCCACACAGGCGCAATTAGAATCACTGATGCTCTCTCCTGTTTGATTTTGACAATCAGCCAAGGGAGCAGAGGAAACGGTGGAAACACATAGGCCAGGTTGAAGAACCAAGGAGCTGCTAGAGCATCTATCAGCGTTGCTCCCGGGTCCCTGGACCTGGATCCGTAACAAGGAAGCTTGGCGTTCTCGTGAGACGCCATGAGATCCAGTTCTGGTTTGCCCCAACGATGGACCAGTTGAGCAAACACCTCCGGATGGAGTTCCCACTCCACCAGATGAAAAGTCTGACGACTTAGAAAATCCGCCTCCCAGTTCTCTACGCCTGGGATGTGGATCGCTGACAGGTGGCAAGAGTGAGACTCTGCCCAGCGAATTATCTTTGAGACTTCTAACATCGCTAGGGAACTCCTGGTTCCCCCTTGATGGTTGATGTAAGCCACAGTCGTGATGTTGTCCGACTGAAATCTGATGAACCTTAGTGTTGCTAACTGAGGCCAAGCTAGAAGAGCCTTGAATATTGCTCTTAACTCCAGAATATTTATTGGGAGGAGTTTCTCCTCCTGAGTCCACGATCCCTGAGCCTTCAGCGAGTTCCAGACTGCGCCCCAACCTACAAGGCTGGCATCTGTTGTTACAATCGTCCAATCTGGCCTGCGAAAGGTCATACCCTTGGACAGATGGACCCGAGAAAGCCACCAGAGAAGAGAATCTCTGGTCTCTTGATCCTGATTTAGTAGAGGGGACAAATCTGAGTAATCCCCATTCCACTGACTTAGCATGCATAATTGCAGCGGTCTGAGATGCAGGCGCGCAAATGGCACTATGTCCATTGCCGCTACCATTAAGCCGATTACTTCCATGCACTGAGCCACTGACGGGCGTGGAATGGAATGAAGGACACGGCAAACATTTAGAAGTTTTGATAACCTGGACTCCGTCAGGTAAATTTTCATCTCTACAGAATCTATAATAGTCCCTAGGAAGGAAACTCTTGTGACTGGTGATAGAGAACGTTCACTTTCCACCCATGCGACCTCAGAAATGCCAGAACTATCTCTGTATGAGACTTGGCAATTTGAAAGCTTGACGCCTGTATCAGGATGTCGTCTAGATACGGAGCCACCGCTATGCCTCGCGGTCTTAGAACCACCAGAAGTGAGCCCAGAACCTTTGTAAAAATTCTCGGGGCAGTGGCCAACCCGAAGGGAAGAGCTACAAATTGGTAATGCCTGTCTAGAAAGGCAAACCTTAGGAACCGATGATGATCTTTGTGAATCGGTATGTGAAGGTAGGCATCCTTTAAGTCCACTGTGGTCATGTACTGACCCTCTTAGATCATGGGTAGGATGGTCCGAATAGTTTCCATTTTGAATGATGGAACTCTGAGGAATTTGTTTAAGATCTTTAGATCCAAGATTGGTCTGAAGGTTCCCTCTTTCTTGGGAACCACAAACAGATTTGAATAAAATCCCTGTCCTTGTTCCGTCCGCGGAACTGGATGGATCACTCCCATTACTAGGAGGTCTTGCACACAGCTTAGGAATGCCTCTTTCTTTGTCTGGTTTGCTGATAACCTTGAAAGATGAAATCTCCCATGTGGAGGAGAAGCTTTGAAGTCCAGAAGATATCCCTGAGATATGATCTCCAACGCCCAGGGATCCTGAACATCTCTTGCCCACGCCTGGGCGAAGAGAGAAAGTCTGCCCCCCACTAGATCCGTTTCCGGATAGGGGGCCGTTCCTTCATGCTGTCTTGGGGGCAGCAGCAGGCTTTCTGGCCTGCTTGCCCTTGTTCCAGGACTGGTTTGTTTTCCAGGCCTGTCTGGAATGAGCAACAGTTCCCTCTTGTTTTGAAGCGGAGGAAGTTGATGCTGCTCCTGCCTTGAAATTTCGAAAGGCACGAAAATTAGACTGTTTGGCCTTTGATTTGGCCCTGTCCTGAGGAAGGGTATGACCCTTGCCTCCAGTAATGTCAGCAATAATTTCCTTCAAGCCAGGCCCGAATAAGGTCTGCCCCTTGAAAGGAATGTTGAGTAATTTAGACTTTGAAGTCACGTCAGCTGACCAGGATTTAAGCCATAGCGCCCTACGCGCCTGGATGGCGAATCCGGAATTCTTAGCCGTTAGTTTAGTCAAATGAACAATGGCATCAGAAACAAATGAGTTAGCTAGCTTAAGCGTTCTAAGCTTGTCAATAATGTCATTCAATGGAGCTGTCTGGATGGCCTCTTCCAGGGCCTCAAACCAGAATGCCGCCGCAGCAGTGACAGGCGCAATGCATGCAAGGGGCTGTAAAATAAAACCTTGTTGAATAAACATTTTCTTAAGGTAACCCTCCAATTTTTTATCCATTGGATCTGAAAAAGCACAACTGTCCTCAACCGGGATAGTGGTACGCTTTGCTAAAGTAGAAACTGCTCCCTCCACCTTAGGGACCGTCTGCCATACGTCCCGTGTAGTGGCGTCTATTGGAAACATTTTTCTAAATATAGGAGGTGGGGAAAAGGGCACACCGGGTCTATCCCACTCCTTGCTAATAATTTCTGTAAGCCTTTTAGGTATAGGAAAAACGTCAGTACACACCGGCACCGCATAGTATCTATCCAGCCTACACAATTTCTCTGGAATTGCAACTGTGTTACAGTCATTCAGAGCAGCTAATACCTCCCCAAGCAATACACGGAGGTTCTCAAGCTTAAATTTAAAATTAGAAATCTCTGAATCAGGTTTCCCCGAGTCAGAGATGTCACCCACAGAGTGAAGCTCTCCGTCCTCATGTTCTGCATACTGTGACGCAGTATCAGACATGGCTCTAACAGCATTTGCGCGCTCTGTATCTCTCCTAACCCCAGAGCTATCGCGCTTGCCTCTTAATTCAGGCAATCTAGATAATACCTCTGATAGGGTATTATTCATGATTGCAGCCATGTCCTGCAAGGTAAATCGCTATGGGCGTCCCTGATGTAATTGGCGCCATATTAGCGTGCTTCCCCTGAGCGGGAGGCGAAGGGTCTGACACGTGGGGAGAGTTACTCGGCATAACTTCCCCCTCGACAGAACCCTCTGGTGATAATTCTTTTATAGATAAAGACTGATCTTTACTGTTTAAGGTGAAATCAATACATTTAGTACACATTCTCCTATGGGGCTCCACCATGGCTTTCAAACATAATGAACACGTAGGTTCCTCTGTGTCAGACATGTTTAAACAGACTAGCAATGAGACTAGCAAGCTTGGAAAACACTTTAAAACAAGTTTACAAGCAATATAAAAAATGTTACTGCGCCTTTAAGAAACACAATTTTTCCCAAATTTTGAAATAACAGTGAAAAAATGCAGTTACACTAACGAAATTTTTACAGTGTATGTAATAAGTTAGCAGAGCATTGCACCCACTTGCAAATGGATGATTAACCCCTTAATACCAAAAACGGAATAACAAATGACAAAAACGTTTTTTAAACAGTCACAACAACTGCCACAGCTCTACTGTGGCTTTTTACCTCCCTCAATACGACTTTTGAAGCCTTTTGAGCCCTTCCTGGATCATGCAGGAAGAAGCTGGATGTCTGTCTCTAATTTTTGCTGTGCAAAAAAAACGCTAAAATAGGCCCCTCCCACTCATATTACAACAGTGGGAAGCCTCAGGGAACTGTTTCTAGGCAAAATTCAAGCCAGCCATGTGGAAAAAACTAGGCCCCAATAAGTTCACCAAACATATGTAAAAACTATTAAAAATGCCAGCAAACGTTTTAAAATACACTTTTATAAGAGTATGTATCTCTATTAATAAGCCTGATACCAGTCGCTATCACTGCATTTAAGGCTTTACTTACATTACTTCGGTATCAGCAGCATTTTCTAGCAAATTCCATCCCTAGAAAAATATTTTAACTGCACATACCTTATTACAGGAAAACCTGCACGCTATTCCCCCTCTGAAGTTACCTCACTCCTCAGAATATGTGAGAACAGCAAAGGATCTTAGTTACTTCTGCTAAGATCATAGAAAACGCAGGCAGATTCTTCTTCTAAATACTGCCTGAGATAAACAGTACACTCTGGTACCATTTAAAAATAACAAACTTTTGATTGAAGACATAAACTAAGTATAAAACACCACAGTCCTCTTACGACCTCCATCTTAGTTGAGAGTTGCAAGAGAATGACTGGATATGGCAGTGAGGGGAGGAGCTATATATCAGCTCTGCTGTGGGTGATCCTCTTGCAACTTCCTGTTGGGAAGGAGAATATCCCACAAGTAATGGATGATCCGTGGACTGGATACACCTTACAAGAGAAATTGGGTTTAGTGTCCCTTTAAGAGACTTTCCAGTATACCACCATTATCAGACTCTGCATAGTTTTTTTTTATATGGACACTTTCTGAGGCACCAGCTATTACTGAGCAAGTATATGAGTAAGTGATATTGCATAAAATTCTGCTGTATTTAATGAACATTTAACTCAATAACAAGATAAATTTAAAGGGAAAGAAAAGACAATTTTTTTTTCATGTTTTAAATATAAAAACGCAATTTTTAACAACTTCCAATTTACTTGCATTATCTTATGTCTAATATCTCATTTGAATAGTTCTTTTGGTATCCTTTGTTGAAAAGAATACCTAGGTAGGCTCGGGAGCAGCAGTGAACTGCTAGGAGCTAGCTAGCTGCTGATTTGTGGCTGCACATATATGTTTTTTGCCATTGGCTCACCAGATGTGTTCAGCTAACTCCCACAACAAATGTTACCAAGAGAATGAAGCAAATTTGATAATAGTAGTAAACTGAATAGATGTTTAAATCAAATTTGGGGTTCATGTCCCTTTAATTACCCATTCATACTACAGATGACTAGATATAAAGCCAGTGACTAATTTAAAGGACCACTAAATACAGTAGAATAAAATAATTGTCAAATACACAATAAAAAAGCAATGCAATGAGCAGCATAATATTTTCTGGCAAATTTCAGAGTTTTTTTCCCTCCCCTGTATCATGTGACGGTCATCAGCCAATCACAAAATGCCACAGAAAGGTGTATATAAAAATATTGTGTATGTTTTGATAAAGGAAGTTTATTAAAAAAAAAAATAATTCATACTTTATCTGAATTATGAAACTTTAATTTTTACTTCAGTGTCCCTTTAAATATATTTAAAATAACACAGAGTGTGCCTCTAGAATCTTGAGATTTTATCCACTTTTATAACGCAGCCCTCACAAAACAAGTGATTCAGGAAACGTTAACTTTCAACAAACGTCTAAATATAAAATTACAACACATATAATCTACTTAACAGACCGGCAGTCAAAGAAGACACATTAAAGTTCCATTATATTTGTGGGTTTGCTTCGGTATGAAGAGTTTACATAGTAACAGTACAAGCAACAGGACAGAAGTTGCATGTACATGTAAAATACATGTGCAATAAAGAAATGCTATAATAAATCTTACAGCATTCTACTGATAATACTAATGTTCCCCATGTGTTTAACTTTACAATGTTACCTGGGAGTTAACTGCGAGCATTCTCACAATAATAAAATGCCTCAATGAATCAAACTATTACCACAGCATACGATTTCCCACTATCTGTGGGTCTTCTACCCACCTGTTTAGAGGAGATCAGCTCATTCCTCTCTTCTGTCATCTTTCCATCCTTCAAGACCCTCCGCCTTGGTTTGATGCTGGTTTTTATGGCAGGGCGACACACATAACTCTCCAGGTTCTTTGGAGGTTTCTTAGTCCTTTTAGCTTGAAGTCCAATTTTCAACTTTAAATGGCCTTCAGAAAAGTTTGTCTCTGTCACAGAGAACTGGTGTGCGTCTGTGCCAGCGCTGGCCTGAGTGTTGTCTGGGTTCTGGAGCTTCTGAGAGTCCTGTTCCTTCACACTGCTTTCTTGGGCTGTGTCTATCTTGTTGATTACAGAGTCACCACCACTGACCACACAAGGGGTATCTGCAGACCCTTCTGATTCCAATCCTACTCCTAACATAGCAGTATCCCTATGGTCCATCACAGACACACACTGCCTTCCACACAGGAAACGTTATGGAAGATGAGCAGTTCTGCCACAAGAGAAGCATTTATAGCCCGAGAGGTTGAGTCACCTTGCCCCTCTGTCAAAAAAAAATAAAATAAAAAAATAGAAAAAAAATAATGTTTAGGATAGCAAGAGTAAAAAAAAAAGGCAAAAAACACCAAGACTATTTTAACTGATCAACAGCATGCACAAATCAGAACGTTTTTGGTATGAAACATAACAACCGGATAAATACCACTTCAATCTGGTCTACTAGCCACAACCATTTACCTGAAAAACCTCTCTTAAGTGATAAACACAATTTAACATTAACATAGAATGCAAATATGCTCCAAAATGCACTCATAAGGGAAGTGAAACAACCCAAATGGCAAGGAACCAGATGTCACATCTAAATAATTTTACGTCTCACACCATTTATTGAAATTTTCTTCTTATGAGCAGATGAACATAACATTTCTGTATCCAACAGAATCTCAGCTACATGTAAACATTTTAGTTTTACGATACCACAATCTGCAGTGGAACAGCCTCCGGCAGATACTCTCTGTAATTAGGGTAATACAGTGTAGTAAAGGAATTACTCAGTTTTCACTAATAACTACTGCAAGAAACATCTATTATGAGAATGTTCGAAATATGACACCTTAAAGCAGCTCCTCCAAAAAAAGAAAAGGATTTTAATGTGTATATTTTTTATATGGTCAACAGTTCAAAGGTACTATATATATATATATATATATATATATATATATATATATATATATATATATATATATATATATATATATATATATATATATATATATATATATATATATATATATATACTGTATATATATATATATATATATATATATATATATATATATATATATACACACACACACACACACACACACACACACACACACACACATATATATATATATACATGCATACAATATACATTGCATTATGGCTTCTAAATGTAAAGATACTTAACTTTAAAAGTTTCATTGCAGATAAATTGAATATATGAATTGTAAACAGGAACTACAATGGATAACCCAGCAAAATTGCACTTTATAGAGCTGTGTCACCTACTAAACACTAACTATGGTCTAACTCGGTCTTCCCTAGTTCCTTTAAAGCCCACATTTGAAAAAATGTTTAGACTAGGTCTATGGCAGGGAATTCTCCATAATATAGATCAAGCTAGGATATAAAGAAAAAACAGCTGATCAGTTTTCCACAGCTGCATGAGTGGGGTGCAACAATGAAGATATGGCATTATTGTAGGTTTCTTAAAGGGACAGTAAACACCCTGCAGTTGTTCCCACTTCATGTAATTTAACTCTTACAATTGTGTGTTTCCAATGGTGAGGGCTGGGAGAGCACACTAGAGATTTCACAAGCATAACCCTGCTACATATCTGTCCCTAACTGGCATCAACAGAAGTTATCAGATAACAAAACAAATGCAGGTTTCTCTAACATAATGACCGTGGCGTGTCTTGTCTACTCCACTAACAACTCCTCTAAATAAAGCAAGAGGTGGGTGGAATTTGAGCTAACAAGGTGTTAATTAGTGTTAATAGTGTTTACACTTGGCTGGTGTTATTCTATAGCAAAACATCATAAATGTGTTGTTATTACAAGGTGTTTAGTGTCCCTTTAAAGAAATATGAAAAACATTGAGACTGTAATATAAAAGGTTAAATTAAGCACTGAATAAACCTTTGCAATATACTTTCATTATTTAGTTATGAGAACCGGAAGTGGCAACTGTAGACAAGCCAAACACTGCTACATCTCTGCCCCTGGATAAGCAGAGTTGATAAGTTACTGGAAAACAACACAAGTGACAAAGCTTCTGGTTGGGGGTTTCACTTATCAAAAACAGCTGCAGCAAACAAGTTGCTAGTGCATTCAGAAACACTCAGTTAATACGTTGATCTACTGCAAGAGAACAGAAAAATCTTGTAATTACAGGTGCTTTATGTCTATTTAATCTATTTTTTCAAATAAATAAAATTTTTAAAAAATTAACGTATTATTACCTACACTACTTTTAATTGCCTCCATCACTTATGGTCTTCTGAGCCAGTTTTAACCTCTTAGCTAAACACAGATTGACTAGCAGAGTTTAAAAAATAAAAGATTAAAAATGATCCCACATGATTATGTGAGCAGCACATATAGGGGAGTATATTGATGTCTGAAACTATAAATCCACTTGACAAGGTCATTTTCTTATCCATTTATATCATTATTATAAACAAGACCTATACAATTATCTATTAATGGTGTTATACACTGATTTATTATAAAGGGTGCAAGAAGATATAAAATAATTCACAGCTAATACAATTTGCCTTAAACAAGGGTTTGCCAAACACCTGACATGAAGAAACTACAGCTACTATAACTGTACAGCCAGTAACTACATTTAATTACTGTACATATATGGATAAACACAAGATATAAACTGGCACCTAAAATGTGTCTGGCCCCTTAGTTTGATTTAAAGGCTTTTTGTTTAAAGCCTAAAGTATTATATTGACTCATATGTCCTTTTAAATATATAGATTTAATTCAACATAACTACTATGAACTTTGAAGAGCTGCAAATGACCCAAAGGTTTGATTATTAAAATATTAGAATGGCTCAGGAAAGACATAGTAGATTTGCAAAGTACTGTTATGAGTTTCCGAAAAAAACTAATTATGCTTACCTGATCATTTTCTTTTCTTCAGATGAAGAGAGTCCAAAGCTGCATTCATTACTTTTGGGAATTCAGAACCTGGCCACCAGGAGGAGGCAAAGACACCCCAGCCAAAGGCTTTAATACTCCTCCCACTTCCCTCATCCCCCAGTCATTCTGCCAAAGAACAGTAGAAGAAATATCAGGGTGAAATGGTGCCAGAAGAAAAAATATAATAGACGCCCCACATAAAACACGGCCGGGGAGCTGTGGACTCTTTCCATTTGAAGAAAAGAAAATTATCAGGTAAGCATAATTTATGTTTTTCTTCATAAATGGAAAGAGTCCACAGCTGCATTCATTACTTTTGGGAAAACAATACCCAAGCTATAGTGGACAAAAACCTGCTTTGTCCAAAGCAGAGAAAACTTTGAAAAAAGAAAAAGCCCCAAGGACACAGACCCGCAGATAGTCCATAAGCCTTGCTAGAGACCACAAAAAAAGACTCCACTGAGCCAACACGCCTGCAGGAGACACCGTTGCCTAGCAGTCAGTCCCCAACCACACACCCCTTACTAGAGAAAAGGGATCAACTGCCGAAACCTCCCAAAAAGGAGAAGACGTGGAAGAAAAAAATCAAAGATACCAAAGACCCATAAATAGGGTACAAAAAGTTCAACAAAAAAAAATAAGGAACCCCAAAAACCGAACCAAGCTCACTGAGACCCGAACCGTTCTTGAGATACAAGGCAGGCAACGCCTAGACCCCGGATCTTACAGAAACCACAAGGTTAAGACCGGGAATCTAAAACCGAGGAGAAAACTGCTCCTAAAAACAGAGCAACAACACCCCAAAAGAACAACCGAAGACAGAGTCCTCAAGTTATAAGATAACTCAGAATATCGAAATATTCATAGATCGAATATGTGCAGCAACCCCAGATAAGCAAACACCTGAGTCAACACCACACGCCCCAGTCATACCAGGATGACTCTGAAATAGAATACTTGCAGGCAAGAAAGAGCAGCTGAAAAGAGATATCAAACCCTAATCGTCAGACTGCAAAAACATCCGCTAAACATTGTGCACATCACAGGCTATCCAAAAGCCGAAATCCTTCTCAACATCTTGAACATGGAGGATCACAGAACCTCAAAGAGGCTCACCGAACCTCAATTGACTCGAGAACGTACAACAGATTTCAGATCCTGCTCTACACCGAACCAGCCCAGGCGACAGTCAGGTCTGAAAAACAGGGGAACAGAAAGGACCCCAATCCCAGGGAAGGACATAATGGGGAGAACTCGGCCACCCCAACCGAACTTGGGAGCCCAAAGAGCTCCTTCAAATGGGTCCTCCCAAAGAGAACCACATAGGAGATGAACATAGCAAAATGCAGTTGATCCCTATGAAGACCCAGCATAACTGACAGTCTCAACATGGAGATTACAATCTCCACAGACGAAACAGAACATACAGAATAAAAACACCTGTCCCAACCACCTGCACACAGGACGACACTAATGAACACAGACAGAACTCACCCTGAAGGGGAGCCCATATCAATCAAAGGATAATGCAAGCCATAAGGAGCGTATCCGAAAGCGCCCAGGATCCTGGCCAAGCTGCTAGCAGACTTAACTGGCCAGTCCGTAGGCCATAATCTATGGTCCTTGGAAAATTGGATCGCCCTGAACCAGCCACAGGATCATAAGTTTCTGGACATCCAGAAAGATCCAAAATAAAAACTAAAGGTCCGAGCCCCAGAATTGTTTAAAACAAACACCCCATCTGCAGAAGCAGACCTCACAGGGGAATAACTGGACTACCCCGGAGAACGGGACAAGACTCACTCGTAGATCCCACCCCAAAAAGGAAGAGAACACTCCAAAAAGGAGCTAGGGCACGACAGTGACGCGCCAAGACTCTAAAGACCAAGGAAGAACATTGAGGACAAGTCACCCAAAGAGTGAGTAGAACAAAGGCTAGTCTCCATATTGCCTCAGAGTACGTTACTAGAGGACCACACCCAATGAAAACGAATGCAGAGCATCTTAATCTCGTTAGAAAAAAAACCCTAAGCGAAACTTGGGGAAGGAGACAACACAGCCCAATGTCCCTGATAGGGAAAACGACAAACTCCCTAGAGTAGGAAAAGCCACACGGCCCTCCTTAAAGAGAGTATAATCATCAGATGACTATTTCACCAACCACTAGGCTACCTTGCTACCCCCATAAGGCGGCCAAACGGCTAAGGAGAACGGACAAAGTCCAGAAAGCCGACCCGAAAGATGACCCTCCAAAAAGCAAAACCGCCAGAAATCGGCGGCAAGGAGGCCCTGAGTCCTCCAAACTTCCAACCTATGCGGAGAAGGAAGCACTAAAAATCCCGGCGAAATAACGGAACAACAGAGTGTGTCGCAGTGGAACTTCACTGAGTCCCAGTCGACCAGCTAGAAAGGCTAACAAGGACTGAACCAATCCCCCATGCCTCGTGGACCCTTAGGTCCTCTCAAAATTCTTAGCTGAACTTGTTACAAACAAGGAATAACACCAATAATAATTGTCTGAAACAGGCCACAAGAACAGAAGGATCCGAACCCAATCCGGACCAGCCTGAAACTAAGGGCAAATACTGTCAAGGCCACAGATAGGGGGATAAACAGCAGACAAACATAGGACTAACATGTCCTCACACCAAACAAACAAAGTAAACTGAGCGATCAAAAAAAATCGCAAGCATCAATTCCAGAAAACATTCCTGAAGGAAAAGCATAAATATGAGCTCAAAATAAAAAATCATCCTAACTGGATTAAAATAAAAGATAAGGCAACCCGTAGGTTATTGCCCAAGAAGAACAGACACACCCGCAGGATCGGGATCCTGTTCTTCCAGCTCAGAACTGGAAAGGATACTCAATAAACAAGGCTATAAGAAGATTACTTCATCCTCCTATACCTAAGCCTGTGAGCCATTCGAAGCTGAAGACTGAGAATACCCATATCCATTAAGAATGGGATCCTCCAACAATGCCAAAATGTGCCTCAGTAGGACACGAAGGTCTGCTAGTCTATAACGGAAGGCATAGCATACCTTCGCCGAAGCAGAAAACGACTCCAGCCCCAGAGGTTGACCCCCTGAAGCCTCAGGGACAGTCCTACCTCCGGAGAGCTGAGTAGGCTATCCCATGCCTAAGGAGCCCCGGCTAACAGAGCATGTACAATATTGTAAACACACTTCTGGTAGTTGCAGGTTGCGCCAGAGCCATAATTATGTACATGCGAAAACGTGCCATCAGTTCTGGAGGGAACAAGCCACCTTCCATAGAAGGATAAGCCAAATCTGGGTTACCGGCATACGTAGCAAGAGTTGGTGGTAGGGAACGCGCCACTCAGGGAACCGGACCCCCAGAGGCAGACGGCTCAGCGGCCCCTTGATTCCCCAATCCTGAGGAATTGAGCGCTCTAAAACGGCATTCGGAACATAACTGGAGGGCAATTTGTATTCTTCACCAGAAACAGAATCTGATTTAGAGACGTCCGTCTCCACAATATCAAAATCCTCCATAACAGGGATACTGAATACAAAAAAAAAACGGACCAAATAAGAAAATGTAAACGGCACCCGACACCCACAATGGCTGGGGCACTCCTCACCTCCTATGAACCAGAAACCGAGAGACCAGAATTCTTTCGTCGCCACACAGTCAGGAATGCGGAAACAGAGAGCCAAAACCGTGACCACGCCCGCTCACCAGGTACACAGTGCAGTCCAGAAAAAGTGCACTCAACCGTAAAGGCTGTGTCACTCCCAAAGGCCGTTATGTTCCACAAGCCATGAGCCTAATTAACACTACACATACGCAGGCCGAATCACATAACAAACATAATTAAAAAAAACCTGTTCAGTAACCCCCCCCCCCCCCTCAGGAGATATTAACCCTTAATTCCAAGATACGAAAGGAGCCTCACTGAGACCCTGATTATAGTTAATCGCCCAAGGTGAGAGCCTCTCTGGAAAACATTTGTAGTACCATACAATCATAACAAAAGTAAAATGAAACAATCTTAGCGGAATCTACACCATAGAACAGGAACACGGCCCTTCAAGTGTGACAGATAGTAGCCTCGCCTCTGCGATGAACTTGAGAGAAGAAAGCAGACAGCAAAACTTGTCAACGCTGACTACTTGTGGAGCTGTTAATATGAGTCGGGATGGATTCGCAGAAAGACTCTCCCTGCATTTCCGGACTCTAACTTTCGTCCATGCTCTCACTGAGAGGCTGGCAAAAATACTTAAAACTCCAGTTCCATGCCGAAGAGTACTACCCTCCGTATCGAAACTTCTGACACTTCTCTGCCAACCTCCTGGGACGAAAGGCAAAGGATGACTAAGGGATGAGGGAAGTGGGAGAAGTATTTAAGCCTTTGGTTGGGGTGTCTTTGCCTCCTCCTGGTGGCCAGGTTCTGAATTCCCAAAAGTAATGAATGCAGCTGTGGACTCTTCCATTTATGAAGAAAATGTTCCTACTTCTAAGGAAGATTTTCTTTTTATGGGTTTTCTTATCTATACACAATGTAAAGCCTTGCACACTTTAAAAAAGTGCTGGTAAATTTCTGTATATATGAAAACATAAAGCAAATCATGTAAAATGCATAAGATAAATTGTGGATTCATTATATTAGTTATTTTGTAAATAAGCACTTGTGTATGTACAGCAGGCCTCTTGTTGCATTAAAATAAAGTGTAACTCAGAGGAGTTTAATACTTGAAAATATTTGTTGCACTGGACTATGTAGCAGAACACCAGAGAGATACCCAGTGGCTCTCCTAAGCATGTGATCACACCATGCCACATTATGACTTCAATGTGCCACACAAGAAGAGGTACAGATCAAACAATTTAATGGAAAATGGTTTAGAAAATTATAAACAGGTGGCAATTAGTGCATTGAATGCATTTAGCGTTTTTGTATTTACTTATTTCTGCTACATTTGCATAGTATATTTCAAAGATGTACAACAATTATTATTTTATGCACTCTTTTGGCAATGTCCAATTGTGTATGTTTATATTTAATGTAAGATTTTTTTACATAACACATGGGTTCACGAATTTATACGAAACTTAGAATATATCGGACCTTTTTTTTAAATCAAAATAGTAATTTATATATAGATATTTGTAGAATAATAAAAAAAAAATCAAAGTAATGGGTCCCAGGATCTCACGATTTTGTCTAGCCCTGATATAACAAATACATAATTCTACTGGAGATAATTGTCTAATCAGGTCATATATACTAAAAAGGGCATAATACACATTGTTTTTACATGATTCAGATAAAGCATACATTTATAAACAGCTTTCTAATTTACTCCCATTATCGATTTTGCTGCATTCTCATTGTATCCTTTCTTGAAGGAGCAGCAGTGCACTACTGGGAAATAGCAGAACACATCGGTAAGCCACTGACAAGAGGCATCTATGTGCAGCCACCACTCACCAGTCAGCTCTCAATGCTACCTAGGCATGCTTTCCAACAAAGGATACCAAGAGAGATAAACAAATTAGATAATAGAAGGAAATTGTTTAAAATGTGCTCTGATTCATGAAGGAAAAAAAATTGGGTTTCATATGATATTTTTTTTTTTACTCTTTTCTGGATCAACAGTAGTAAGAGAAATGTGTTAAAGGTTGTACTTGATGGACCTTCTTTGTTTCCACTTATATTACTATAAAACTAACTGTAGAGCAGTGAGCGCAATGTTCAAGTGTAGCAAATAGTATTTTTTATCAGATTTGATGTAAGTGGAACGACAGACAATCCCACCAGCATTCCAGCCATGAAAAAGATACAGCACTAACAATTACTCAATGCTTTCGCAACATGCTATTGCACTACAAACCAGGGCAATGACTGACCCCCTCTACCAGCACCCCATCCATAGCCCTGATATAGCACTAACACCAGGGCAATGACTGATCCCCTCTACCAGCATCCATCCATAGCACTGATACACCACTAACACCCGGGCAATAACTGACCCCTCTACCAGCATCCCATCCATAGCACTGATACAGCACTAACACCAGGGCAATGACTGATCACCTCTACCAGCATCCGATCAATAGCCGTGATACAGCACTAACACCAGGGCAATGACTGACCACCTCTACCAGCACCCCATCCATAGCCCTGATATAGCACTAACACCAGGGCAATGACTGATCACCTCTACCAGCATCCGATCAATAGCCTTGATACAGCACTAACACCAGGGCAATGACTGACCACCTCTACCAGCAACCGATTCATAGCCTTGATACAGCACTAACACCAGGGCAATGAATGACCCCCTCTACCAGCATCCCATCAATAGCCCTGATACACCACTAACACCAGGGCAATGGCTGACCCAGCTCTACCAGCATCCATCCATAGCCCTGATACACCACTAAAACCAGATCAATGAATGACCCTCTCTACCAGCGTCCATCCATAGCCCTGATACACCACTTACACCAGGACAATGACTGACACCTCCACCAGCATCCCATCCAGAGCCACGATAAACCGCTAACACCAGTGCAATGACTGACTCCCTTTACCAGCATCCCATCCATAGCCCTCATACAGCACTAACACCAGTGCAATGACTGACCACCTCTAGCAGCATCACATCCATAGCCTTGATACAGCACTAACACCAGGGCAATGACTGACTCCCTCTACCAGCAACCGATCCATAGCCTTAATACAGCACTAACACCAGGGCAATGACTGACCACCTCTACCAGCATCCAATCAATAGCCTTGATACAGCACTAACACCAGGGCAATGACTGCCCACCTCTACCAGCAAACGATCCATAGCCTTGATACAGCACTAACACCAGGGCAATGACTGACCCCCTCTACCAGCATCCCATCTATAACCCTGATATAGCACTAACACCAGGGCAATGATTGACCCCTCTACCAGCATCCCATCCATAGCCCTGATACACCACTAACACCAGGGCAATGACTGATCCCCTCTACCAGCATCCATCCATAGCCCTGATACACCACTAACACCTGGGCAACGTCTAACCCCCTCTACCAGCATCCCATCCGTAGCCCTGATACAGCAATAGCACCAGGACAATGACTGTCCTCCTCTACCAGCATCCATCCATAGCCGTGATACACCACTAACAACAGGGCAATGACTGACCCCCTCTACCAGAATCCATCCATAGCCCTGATAAACCACTAACACTAGGGCAATGAATGACCCCCTCTACCAGCATCTATACATAGCCCTGATACAGCGCTAACACCAGTGCAATGACTGACCCCCTCTACCAGCATCCCGTCCATAGCCCTGATACACCACTAACACCAGTGCAATGACTGACCCCCGCCTCTACCAATATCTCATTCATAGCCTCAGTAACACCAGGGCAATGACTGACCACCTCTACCAGCATCCGATCCATAGCCTTGATACAGCAGTAACACCAGGGCAATGACTGACCACCTCTACCAGCAACCGATCCATAGCCTTGATACAGCACTAACACCAGAGCAAAGACTGACCCCCTCTACCAGCATCCCATCTATAACCCTGATATAGCACTAACACCAGGGCAATGATTGACCCCTCTACCAGCATCCCATCCATAGCCCTGATACACCACTAATACCAGGGCAATGACTGATCCCCTCTACCAGCATCCATCCATAGCACTGATACACCACTAACACCCGGGCAATGAATGACCCCCTCTACCAGCATCTATACATAGCCCTGATACAGCGCTAACACCAGTGCAATGACTGACCACCTCTACCAGCATCCCGTCCATAGCCCTGATACACCACTAACACCAGTGCAATGACTGACCCCCGCCTCTACCAACATCTCATTCATAGCCTCACTAACACCAGGGCAATGACTGACCACCTCTACCAGCATCCGATCCATAGCCTTGATACAGCACTAACACCAGGGCAATGACTGACCACCTCTACCAGCAACCGATCCATAGCCTTGATACAGCACTAACACCAGAGCAAAGACTGACCCCCTCTACCAGCATCCCATCTATAACCCTGATATAGCACTAGCACCAGGGCAATGATTGACCCCTCTACCAGCATCCCGTCCATAGCCCTGATACACCACTAACACCAGTGCAATGACTGACCCCCGCCTCTACCAACATCTCATTCATAGCCTCACTAACACCAGGGCAATGACTATCCCCCTCTACCAGCATCTATCCATAGTTCTGATACACCACTAACACCAGGGCAACGAATGACCCCCTCAGCATCCATCTATAGCTGTGATACACCACTAACACCAGGGCAATGACTGACCCCTCTACCAGCATCCCATCCATAGCCCTGATACACCACTAACACCACTGCAATGACTGACCCCCGCCTCTACCAACATCTCATTCATAGCCTCACTAACACCAGGGCAATGACTGACCACCTCTACCAGCAACCGATCCATAGCCTTGATACAGCACTAACATCAGAGCAAAGACTGACCCCCTCTACCAGCATCCCATCTATAACCCTGATATAGCACTAACACCAGGGCAATGATTGACCCCTCTACCAGCATCCCATCCATAGCCCTGATACACCACTAACACCAGGGCAATGACTGATCCCCTCTACCAGCATCCATCCATAGCACTAATACACCACTAACACCCGGGCAATAACTGACCCCTCTACCAGCATCCCATCCATAGCCCTGATACAGCACTAACACCAGGGCAATGACTGATCACCTCTACCAGCATTCGATCCATAGCCTTGATACAGCACTAACACCAGGGCAATGACTGACCACCTCTACCAGCAACCGATCCATAGCCTTGATACAGAACTAAAACCAGGGCAATGAATGACCCCCTCTACCAGCATCCCATCCATAGCCCTGATACACCACTAACACCCGAGCAATAACTGACCCCTCTACCAGCATCCCATCCATAGCCCTGATACAGCACTAACACCAGGGCAATGACTGATCCCCTCTACCAGCATCCATCCATAGCCCTGATACACCACTAACACCAGGGCAATGGCTGACCCAGCTCTACCAGCATCCATCCATAGCCCTGATACACCACTAAAACCAGATCAATGAATGACCCTCTCTACCAGCATCCATCCATAGCCCTGATACACCACTTACACCAGTGCAATGACTGAAACCTCCACCAGCATCCCATCCATAGCCCTCATACAGCACTAACACCAGTGCAATGACTGACCACCTCTAGCAGCATCACATCCATAGCCTTGATACAGCACTAACATCAGGGCAATGACTGACTCCCTCTACCAGCAACCGATCCATAGCCTTGATACAGCACTAACACCAGGGCAATGACTGATCACCTCACCAGCATCCGATCAATAGCCTTGATACTGCACTAACACCAGGGCAATGACTGCCCACCTATACCAGCAAACGATCCATAGCCTTGATACAGCACTAACACCAGGGCAATGACTGACCCCCTCTACCAGCAACCGATCCATAGCCTTGATACAGCACTAACACCAGGGCAATGACTGATCACCTCACCAGCATCCGATCAATAGCCTTGATACTGCACTAACACCAGGGCAATGACTGCCCACCTATACCAGCAAACGATCCATAGCCTTGATACAGCACTAACACCAGGGCAATGACTGACCCCCTCTACCAGCATCCCATCTATAACCCTGATATAGCACTAACACCAGGGCAATGATTAACCCCTCTACCAGCATCCCATCCATAGCCCTGATACTCCACTAACACCAGGGCAATGACTGATCCCCTCTACGAGCATCCATCCATAGCTCTGATACACCACTAACACCTGGGCAACGTCTAACCCCCTCTATCAGCATCCCATCCATAGCCCTGATACAGCAATAGCACCAGGACAATGACTGTCCTCCTCTACCAGCATCCATCCATAGCCGTGATACACCACTAACACCAGGGCAATGACTGACCCCCTCTACCAGAATCCATCCATAGACCTGATAAACCACTAACACTAGGGCAAGGAATGACCCCCTCTACCAGCATCTATACATAGCCCTGATACAGCACTAACACCAGTGCAATGACTGACCCCCTCTACCAGTATCCCATCCATACCCCTGATACACCACTTACACCAGTGCAATGACTGTCCCCCTCTACCAGCATCCATCCATATCCCTGATACACCACTTACACCAGGGCAATGACTGACCCCCTCTACCAGCATCCATCCATAGCCGTGATACACCACTAACACCAGGGCAATGACTGACCACCTCTAGCAACATCCGAGCCATAGCCCTGATACAGCACTAACACCAGGGCAATGGCTGACCCCCTCTACCAGCATCCATCCATAGCCGTGATACACCACTAACACCAGGGCAATGACTGACCACCTCTAGCAACATCCGAGCCATAGCCCTGATACAGCACTAACACCAGGGCAATGGCTGACCCCCTCTACCAGCATCCATCCATAGCCCTGATACACCACTAACACCAGTGCAATGATTATCCCCCTCTACCAGCATCTATCCATAGTTCTGATACACCACTAACACCAGGGCAACGAATGACCCCCTCAGCATCCATCTATAGCTATGATACACCACTAACACCAGGGCAATGACTGACCCCTCTGCCAGCATCCCATCCATAGCCCTGATACACCACTAACACCAGTGCAATGACTGACCCCCGCCTCTACTAACATCTCATTCATAGCCTCACTAACACCAGGGCAATGACTGACCACCTCTACCAGCATCCGATCCATAGCCTTGATACAACACCAGGGCAATGATTGACCCACTCTACAAGCATCCCATCCATAGCCCTGATACACCACTAACACCAGGGCAATGACTTAACACCTCTACCAGCAACCAATCCATAGCCTTGATAAAACACCAACACCAGGGCAATGATTGACCCACTCTACGAGCATCCCATCCATAGCCCTGATACACCACAAACACCAGGACAGTGACTGACACCCTCCACCAGCATCGCATCCATAGCCACTGATACACCACTAACACCAGGGCAATGACTGACCCCCTCTACCAGCATCTCATCCATAGCCCTGATACACCACTAACACCAGGGCAATGACTGACCACCTCTAGCAGCATCACATCCATAGCCCTGATACACTACTAACACCAGGACATTGACTGACCCCCTCTACCAGCATCCCATCAATACCCCTGATACAGCACTAACACCAGTGCAATAACTGTCCCCCTCTACCAGCATCCATCCATAGCCCTGATACACCACTAACACCAGGGCAATGACTGACTCCCTCTACCAGCATCCCATCCATAGCCCTGATACAGCACTAACACCAGTGCAATAACTGTCCCCCTCTACCAGCATCCCATCCATAGCCCTGATACACCACTAACATCAGGGCAATGACTGACTACCTCTACCAGCATCCATAGCCACGATGCACATAATATTTTTTTATAAATAATATGATTATTTTTTAATTTCAATCAGATTATTTTTTAATTTAAATAGGATTTGTTTTTAAATATGTTTTTTGAGGAAAAATCTATCTAAAGATAGTTTTTATTTAAGATACATTATAATCTAAAAGGTTATTCATCCTGAAATATACTGTAGATTTGTTTTTAATTATATAGAAAGATGCTGTATATTCATGGATGTAATGATGTAATGTTTAATTTGTTTGGTAAATAATTACATTAATTCATTCACAATGTCATGCTCTCCCAGAGGTTTCTATAAAATATTATTTTGGGCATTTTTCTATCTAGAGGATATCATAACATAACATTGGTTTTGTAGTTCTCAAAACTGTGAATTTGTGTCTGCAGAAATAACATGCCTCTTAACAGCAAAAATGTTATAAAATAAGCATACAGGAGTTCAGAAATATACCTTAAAGGGACATAATTATGAAAAAAAAAAATTAAGAAAGTTTCAGAAATAGCATACCATTTTCAGATTTCAGATTTACTTATCATATTTGCTCCATTCTCTTGGTATCCTTTGTTGAAGGAAAGCAATGCTTTAATTGAGCCTAGCTGAACACATTGGGCATCACAGTGACAAGCTGCCAGCTCACAGTAGTGCATTGCTTCTGAGCCTACATATGTATGCTTTTCAACAATAGATACCAAGAGAACAAAGCAAATTCGATAAGAGAAAAATAGGAAAATTGTTAAAAATTACATGTCCGGTCTGAATCATGAATGTTTAATTTTGACATTACTGTCCCTTTATTGACATTTCTACCCTGCAAATCTATGTACAAATAATAAACCCATATTCATTTTCAAGAAGATCACTGGATAAAAGATTGTTTGGAGTGGAATAGATCTGCACAAGGACCTAAAATTGAGGGGAAAGAAGTAAAAATGAAAATGAAACCTATAATGTTATTGTTTTAGTTTAATAAAACTATTTAAATTGTTATAATTATTAAGGTAATAGTTATTTTTCTTTAGTTAAATAAAACTTATTATTAAGGCAATAATATTTTTCTCCTACCAATAAAGTATGTCTGAAAAGTTGATCAAATATGAATGATTAACCTATTAAGGGCCAGATTACAAGTGTATTGCTAAATATCACTTTGTGAAAGCGATATTTGCGCTCCACTAAGTAATACCAGTGCATGCTAATGTGCGCTGGTAATACAAGTTGACAGTAATGCAAACGGCTGGGAAGCATTGCTCTCATGAGAGCATGCTTCTATAGGCGCTAATGGGGGCCTCATTCTGATGCCATCCGAGACAGCACAGAACCTGAGCGCAGCGAAGGGGGTAAGAAGCACAGCGATGGCAGCAATATTAAATATATATACGTATATGATTATATACATATACAGGTAGCCCTCAGTTTACGCCGGGGTTAGGTTCCAGAAGGAATGGTTGTAAATTGAAACCATTGTAAATTGAAACCCAGTTTATAATGTAAGTCAATGGGAAGTGAGGGAGATAGGTTCCAGCCCCCTCTCAAAATTGTCATAAGTAACACCTAATACATTATTTTTAAAGCTTTGAAATGAAGACTTTAAATGCTAAACATCATTATACACCTATTAAAATAATCACACAACACAGAATATATAATTAAACTAAGTTAAATGAACAAAAACCATTTGCTAAACAGCATTATAAACCTAATAAAATAATCACACAACACAGACTTCACTTGCATTTTTCTGCAAACAGTTCTTTCTATGCATTCCAATCTGGAATGATTTATAGACAGGAAGATCTTGTTCCTTTGAAATCTGCTCGATAGCTCAGGTCTGGTTAAACTGATTAATTTCAGCTTGCTTGGCTTTGCTGCAACACAAGTGGACAGCTCCACCTACTGGCTATTTTAATAAATGCACTGCTTCTCAATGCTTTTCAATAGCAGTCACATGACTGGAAAAAAAGGTTGTTATTCTGAAACGGTGTAAATTGAACCGTTGTAAAACGAGGGCCACCTGTATATTTATGTTTTAATATGTGTATATGCTATATAGTTTTCTATTTAAGATACATTATAATCCAAAGGTTATTCATCCTGAAATAAGTATAGTTTTCATTGGTGTTTGCAGAAATAACATTTCTTCTTCACAGCACAAATGTTATAAATTTTAAACCATTTTTAGATTTACTTCTATTATCAAATTTGCTTCATTCTCTTGTTAGCCTTTATTGAAGGAGAAGCAATGCACTACTGGGAGCTAGCTGATCACATTTGGTGAACCAATGACAAGTGCATATATGTGCAGCAAGTGTATGCTTTTTAAGAAAGGATACCATGATACTAGAAGTAGAGTTGTTTAAAATTGCATGTTCTATCTGAATCTTTGTGGTAGTTTAATTTTGATTTTACTGCCCCTTAAATCTTATTTCTCCCATGCAATTCTATGTACACAATTAACCCCTTACTAAGTTTCAAGAAGCTCAATGAATAGAAGATTGCTTGGAGTGGAATAGTTCTATACAATGACCTAGGTGTGAGGAGGGAGGCGAAAGCAGTACAAATGAAAGTGAAACCTATAATGTTATTGTTTTAGTTAAATACAACTATTTTACATTTTTATTTTTAAGGTAAAGATTATTTACCTTTTGTTAAATAAAACAATTTAAATTGTTCTTAATGACCATTTTTCTCTTTCCAATAAACAGTTAAAAAGTTGATCACAAGATGAACATCCTATTAAACTGGGGTTAGTTCCCCTACCAATAATTTCATACTTATTTATGTATTTCTAAGAGTATATAACTAAATCAATCATTTTCTGATATAATTGGAAAAAATCTGCAAAGTTTTTATTCTAATAATGAAACTTATATAGAAAACCATGATTTAAATCAAGTCTTACTGAATATGGATTTAAATATTGATTTAAATTGTGATTAAATCAAATCCATTCTGAGACATTCACTAGTGGGAGCTAGCTGAACACATCAGGAGGGGCAATGACAAGTGGCATACATGTGAAG
This sequence comes from Bombina bombina, assembly GCF_027579735.1. Classification (NCBI taxonomy): domain Eukaryota; kingdom Metazoa; phylum Chordata; class Amphibia; order Anura; family Bombinatoridae; genus Bombina; species Bombina bombina. The sequence continues at coordinate 1,351,037,672 of NC_069499.1, read as the reverse complement.
CCACCAATCAGCTAGCTCCCAGTAGTGCATTGCTGTTTTTGAGCCTACAGAAGTATGCTTTTCAGTAAAGAATACCAAGTGAAACCATTATATATTAGATAACAGAAGTACATTGGAAAGTTGTTTAAAATTGCATGCTTCATCACTGAATCATGAACGTTTAATTTTTACTTTACTGTCCCTTTAATGTGTTCTAACCTGTATGTGTACACAACTAGACGCACAAAAACATAAATATACTAACATCATTTCAAAAAAACTTACAAGTTTGTCATGTTTGTTGGTTGATGTGTTTGTGCAAGCCTGTGATTTGACTACTATCATGTGAATATTTCACTAGTGACAGAGGCAAAGATGCACACAAACACGTATGCAATGCAATACATATACCCCTGCCTCTATACACATAATGTTATTGTGGCAAAACTGAATGCATCAACCTGTGTGAATGTGTTATGTTCTGGCCTGCAAGTGTATTTCAGTCTGTGTGAGTCAGTCTGCGTTTGTGTTTACATGTGTATGTTTATAGTCTGTGTGTCATTGGACCACATACAAAATACAGACAGATTTATCTGACATTGGATCCCCCCCCCCAACGTACACCGCTATTGGAGTCTGCAGAATCATGATCAATGTGAGATGCTCAAAAAATCCTATTTATTTCAGGAAGGAAAGCAGGGAAAGCATCACCCTCTCCCACAGGGCCACATCTGTCCAAGCCCCAGGCCCCACATCAATACCTGCAAAACATCATTGCATCTTCGTTCCAAACTCAAATTGCTAAACGCCATTCTGTCAGCTTGTTTACCTCTAGCATTTGGTGGCCAGCCCCTGGAGAAGGATTCTCAGTGCTCTGTTTACACCGAGGAGGGCTGGGACTCGCTGCTCATCAAACCCAACCCCATTAAAGCCCCTGCAACTGCAAAGGAGGGGGGAGGGACGCAGAGAATGAAGGCAGGAGAGGAGGTGGAGAAGGATTCCCAGGAACCAGTGCTATGCCTTATAGGAATGGATTAACTCCTTGTGGGATGCACAGAACGCAATGTACTGGAATGACAAGTCAAAGAGAACTGCTGGAGCAACGTGCCAATGCCGGTCTATGTATACAACGCTGTCTGGTGACATGTGTGATTCTTGCTGTCTACTTATTGTTAGACTGTGTGTAGTGCTGTCTTTTTCTTTGAATGCTAGTCTTTCTTTCCCTCCCCAATGCACGTCTTTCTATCTCATCTGTCTCTCTCTGTGAGTTTCAGTATAAGTCTCTAGTATTTTGTCCATCTGTGTCCCTCTGTCACTGTGTCTCTTTTTGTGGTGAGTGATTCTCATTAGCTCCATGTTGTGAGCTTTAGATTTGAAACAGAATCCATGTCTCTATCTCTGTAAATAATAACAATAAATATTACCTTTCTATGCCTGTGTGTGTTTATCATTCCCAATGTCTTTTATTCTCTAAATCTTTTACTCAGTGAAATATTTGTTTTCTTAACGTCTCTGTCCCTCTCACTCTGTAGCCTGTATCTGACTCATATGCTTCTTACTAGCTCACTGTGTCTTCTTCTGTATACATGAATGTCTTGTCTCTCACACTCAGTGTCTCTCTTACTGTTTATTATAGTCAGTGAGTCTCCTCTGTTTCTATGTGCTTTGCTATCCTTCTGTGTGTATCCTTTCTGAGTGCTTATTTGTATGTGTGTTTGCATGTGTCAGTCTCAGTGTCTCTCCTATATCGCTTTATAACAATTTGTGTCTTGACCTCTCTCGCTCCCTCTGTTTCTGTCTTTTCCATCCCCTTCTTCACTTGTTCTCCCTATGTTCCCCAATCTCTGGAAAACTTGCCCTCCCCACATGTGTTTTTCTCATTATCTTATTCCCTTACCCTTGGTGTGTGCATGTCTTTTTCTCTGATAGTGCCCACCTCTCTCTAAGAGGGTGTCATGATGTCTAATTTGTCTGTGTCTCTATCCTCTGTTCTTGGGTTCCCCTCTTTATTTCTTTGTCTCTCTTGCTCTGTCCATTAATATTTTTGGCATTTCTCTCTCTCTCTCTTCTCTGTCCATTAATGTCTCAATTGCTCACTCTCTGTGTTTGTATCTTTGGGAACTTGAATCCCTCTGTTCCAAAGTGTTTCACCCCTTCTCTGCTTCTTCATGCTCAGGGTGTAAGTGTCTCAGTTCCTCAGGCTCTGAATGTCTCACTGCCCTCCTGTCTCCTTCCATGGATTTATCTCTGCTTGGGTGTTGAATGTCTTGCTCTCTCACAACTGCGTTTCCCTATTTCTAGTGCTAGAAGTTTCCACTCCCTTATAACCTGATCTTCTCTCTCTTACTCTCATATTCAGAACAGCATGTAGTCTCTCTTCATGTGTTTCTCCTGCTGCTCAAACCCTATATTGTCCCTTATTTCTCCCTCTCTAATCAACCCATCCTTTCAGACAGTCTCAGAGTGTCTTCTGCACTTTTCCTGGTTGTCTCTACCCCCAAAATACTTTGGTTATTGTCCTTCTGTGTGCATATCTTTTTCCCCATCTTTTACCCTCTACCACTGTTTTTTTTATCATTATGACCTTTCCAAGTCTGAATATTAGTTAGAACATCTTTCTCAATCTTGCCCTATGAAAGTCTCTCTCTAGGTCTCTAAGTGTCACTAAGGCTCCAATTTTCAAAAACTTGCCAACGTGGAGAGCAATCAGCTTATTTTACTAAGCACTGTACTGTAAAATGAGTGTCTCTCCTTCACATAACAAATATTAGTAAAACTGATTATAGAATCTCGCCAGAGAGCTTTAGAGAATCAGGCCCTGACAGTCTGTCATTCTCAAAGTTGCCTTTTTGACACCCACCAGATAGAATGTGGCTCATACACAAAGTTATTTTCTAAATACAACTCTTTGGTAGTAAGATAGAGTCCCCTTACTTACCCAAATATGAAATTGTTTGTATGTAAATACACTCTCAAAGTACAGAACAAGCTATTAAATATTACTATGTCAAGCGAAGATAGTATGATCTAACCTACTAATATGAATAGTACAATGGCTAAATTTAACGGGCCTAAGACTGCAATATGAAATGTTTATATATAATTACAAAAACAAATGCTGTACAATTTTGTTATTTATTGTGTCCTTTTTTCCGAATCTGATGATGGAAAGTATATATGTCAGACTTGATACATGAGTGCCCCTAATTGGCCTCAACATATATTATCATAAAACAAATTGCAAAACAATGGAGCAGTGACTAGTTGTAGGGAGTGTTTGGCTGCTGAAAACCCAATTGCAGTAAAAAAAAAGGTGTTAATACATTCAAATTGTTTTGAAACTTGCCTAGTAATTAATTTATTACAAAAAAAAAAACACTGTAATTACAAGGTGTTTACTGTCCCCAAAACAAACGGTGCAGTCAATTTATTTATCCACAGCACAAATACCATAGCAGTGCAAACATTCTAACAATGCAACTGTTAAAAGAACTGAAATAAGGGGGCAGTTTGCAGTGGCTTAGAAACACGGTAATTAGAGAAATAAAACGTGTATTATTATAACTGTGTTGGTTATGCAAAACTGGAGAATGGGTAATAAATTGATTATCGTTTTAAACAACAAAAATTCTGATGTTGACTGTCCCTTTAATTTAGTTAGGCAACCCAACATATGTCACATATAGTTCAAGTACATATGGTTTTCCCATGTTAAAATCTGTTAAATATACATTAAAACATAATGTAAAAAACGTACTTGCAACCTTTTCGAATACCTACATAGAAGCAAAAAATACCCAGCCAATTGTAAAGGGAATCATCATCAAATATATGTATTCTACATTATAAAAGAACAAAAGTACAAAGTCTCAATAAGATGCTTCAAATCTAAGCTACATTTTGGATTTGTCAGTGTCATCTTGGGAGGTGGCTTGAGGAGCATATGTCACCTTCTTAGTTGAGCACTACATTCTTTTCAGGAGCAGAGGTATTTTCCTGAAAGAATAAAAGCTTCAACATGTTTTACCAACACCTTCACCCTCCCTTGCTGGACACAGTCAAGCTAGATGCTGACAATCTCCCCTTACTCCCCCACCTTAGTCAAGAAGACACTCATCCACATAATTGTATAAAAAAACACATTGAGAAGATAGGAATATAGCCCAATATGAGCAGGAAACCACAGAATATGTCATATACTAATAGCCCTTATTTTCAAAAACCATCAACTTAAAGTGAAGGTAAACTTTGATGAATGAAAGCCCGGTTTTTAAAAATACTATTAAAAACAGGAGCACTTTCATTCATCAAAGTTTACAAAGCAGCCGTTTTATTTAAAAACGTACCTTTCTTCTCTTCACAGCCGGAGCAGCTTCCCCTGCCTGGAGATCCTCTCCTCACACGTCAGTAATGACTAATCTGTCTTCCTCCAATCATGGCTTTCCCCCCAGGGGAATCATTGCCTGAGGCCATGCCGTGATTGGAGGAAGCCGGGTTAGTCATTGCTGACGTGTAAAGTGAGGATCTTTAAACAAAACGGCTGCTTTATAAACTTTGATGAATAAAAGTGCCCCTGTTTTTAATAGTATTTTTTAAAAACGGGCTTTCATTCATCAAAGTTTACCTTCACTTTAAACACTCAAATTCTTCTTCCTTGAGGAACAAAATCTGAAAATCCTGCTTTGAGATGAAAAATCACAGAGGATATCCAACAAGGTCAGCATTTTTCATAAGATGAGAATATTCTAAGAAAGAGTTCTCCCTACTTCAGCACACCTGCTTCAGTACCATAGGTTAGTTGGACTAGCCATTTAATAGTGCCAAAACTGTACACGTTTTCAGACAAACTTGGCTCCATAACTTTATGCTTTCTCCCACAGCTGCCTCAAGAAATCAGGGAGACTATAACATGAAAAAGCATCGCCAAAGAAAAACGTTGATCTTTAATGTACTAAATACCACCAGTCCTTAAAGGAACATATGAATTATCTTTCTATGTGCATAGTATGTAAGCATTCTAGCACTATAATGCAAAATATGTGAATACGAATTAGATGTATATAAAACTGCTGTGATTTTTAAAGTTTTTAAAAACTGAAGCAGTTTAAGGAAATCCCTTTTAAATACTCTCTTGAATAGTGGAAAATTGCTAAGGCCTGTCAGAGGACTCATGTAAATGAGTTTGTACACTGCGCTAAGCTTTTAGAATGTAAGCCCAAAGCTAAAGAAAGTTGTTTGATGTATACATGTAGGACTTTATAAATAAATAATAAGCAGTACCCTCAAAAAAACGTGAAATACGGCCATATGTAATATTAAATATTAAAAAAAGTGAGGGAAACTTCCGGGCGGCCGCCAAGACAGGTCACAGTTTTGAGTGCTGTGCTTGACCAGAAGATTAAACTTGACATAATACCTCAACAAGGGGTTAATTGACGTGAAATTTTTTATCCTATGAACAAGCTGATCACCCTGCAGCTGAGGGTCCTAAAATGGATAAGTCAGTTGCCAGCTTCAGAACACTGAAGCTAATATTGAGGTTGCGGCCTCTTACTTACCCCCGGCAGAGTGCCTCAGGCCTCTGCCGTATCACAACGCAAAGGACGCGTTGCAACACCACTCCAGAAATGGAGGAAGTTTGTATAATCGCGCTAAATCTTTTGAGGGAGCAGGAGCTCAAGATTGCTGCCAGGTTTGACCGTCTCCAAGCCCTCGTGGAAATTATGACTATGGAGAAAGCCGCTATGGCAACTTCGTTACAGGAGGAAGCGGACACTGCTAAAGCCGCTGCAACTGAATTTAGAGATAGCTGAGAAGTCTCATATAGTGGAGGACTCTGTCTACCCGCTTCTGGATATGTCTCCGGCCACTTTTCCTGAGCCTGCCGCCCCTACCTGGAGGGAAGCTGCGGACCCTCTGGAATGGAGCGGTGGGTTTGGCTCTTATGACCAATTCATATTTTTGGAGCACCGGAACCTGCCTGAAGGACTACATGGCCAGCTTGATGTGCTGGATCAGAGTGGGACACTGACAATTTTACAAAAATCGAAACTAAGGACAGAGACTTCTCTGGATGGCGTCATAGTTTTTGCTCCGTTCCCCAATATGACAAATACTATCGGAATAAGTGCCATCATAACCCGCAAGTGTTTGGGAGTGCTGCTATTGTTTGACGGTCTGAGTACTCGGGATCAACATATACATTGGAGACTGTCAAGAGGACACAGGGCAGCGAACATAGACCAATACATCTCCTCAGGTGACTGTGTTCTAAAAGTTGGAGTCGGTTAAGGGACATAAACATGGGCTCTCCCTTTAAGGCACTCGCTGCAGACCGGTAGTATGCGGGAGACTCCAGATCTTGCAGTTGCCTATGTTTAATTTTCACTCCTTGTATGAATACTTAACATAAGGATGAACATTCTATATTCATGACGAATCATGCTCTGAAACTATACAGATCTTGCATCCGTAACTTTTTGGTGTCTTCAATATTTGCAGATTTAAAGAGGGCTTTCTAGGAACAGTTAGGCTATGACACTGAGGAGCCTGCAGCGATATCTGTTAATTTTAGGGTCCATCGCTTCCTACCCGTTAGAGCCAATATAGGGAGCGCATATTAGCACTTGAGCTTATTAATTTCTCTGCTTGTCAGCTGAGGTAATTAATGTATAATGAAAGCTTAAAACTCAGATGTGCCTTATGTATACAATATATTTACCTGCAGAACTCAGGTCTTAATGCTATGCTAGGCTATGTGATTATAGTGTAGGAGGATATCCTAGCTACTACACAGTTTTGTGCTGCATTATATACTATGCAATTTTGCCTTTCGCACTATAAATTGTAATATCTGTGTATTTTGCCCTCTAACTTGATATGTTAAAAAGGGACAGTCTAGTCAAAATTAAGCTTTCATGATTCAGATAGGGCATGCAATTTTAAACCACTTTCCAATTTACTTTTATCATCAAATTTGCTTTGTTCCCTTGGTGGTATTTTTTAAAAGCTAAACCTAGGTAGGCTCAAACTGATTTCTAAACCATTGAAAATCGCCTCTTAGTTCAGAGCATTTTGAAAGTTTTTCAGTGTTAGACAGTACTAGGTCATGTGTGTCATATACATAACATTGTACTCACTCCTGTGGAGTTATTTAGGAGTCGGTACTGATTGGCTACACTGCATGTCTGTCAAAAGCACTGAGAAAAGGGGGCAGTCTGCAGAGGCTTAGATACAAGGTAATCACAGAGGTAAAACATATATTAATATAACTGTGTTGGTTATGCAAAACCAGGAAATGGGTAATAAAGGGATTATCTATCTTTTTAAATAATACAAATTCCGGTGTAGACTGTCCCTTTAAGTATTGTATTATTTATTAATATATATATATATATATATATATATATATATATATATATATATATATATATATATATATATATATATATATATATATATAGTGGGCACAGGTCTTTGTTATCGTTAAGGACTATGTTATTTATGTATTTTCTGATACGCCAAGCTGACACTCTCTCATTTTGATAAGTGCTTTACAGATGAAGCTACCTTTTCAGAAGCTTATGGAATTAGAACTTTTCAAAAAAAATTGTAAATACCTATTGCAGAATTATGTACTCCAGACTCTCAATGGTGATTTCTAAAGCTGCACTAGACAGAAAATCTTTTGAGGTTGATGATCTTCACTATAGTTATACTCTTTTGTACTGATTTCCAACTTAAGATGACTCAGCTATTTTATACTACAGACGTTTTATTGCTAACAATGCCCTATAAACTTAAATCATTATTTTTAAAAGCGACTGGTTACGGTATATATGTATTCAACAGGGACCCCAATAAGACCTTGTCTTAACCCCCTCTCCTTACCTATGACTAGCCTTTGATTACAATAGTAGTTACCTTGTTGTCAGCAGCCGAGACAGTGGGAACCAATCTGATGGATATGGCAATTTTAAGTACAGAGGTGAGAAGATATATTTTATTTACTAGCTCTTGGGGGATACAAAGGATATTGTTATAGGATAGCCGAGTCCGTGTGAAACACCAGATAAGGAGGCTCACATTGCAAAACTGACATTTCAGAAACTCTGCATGCCGACGCAATAGCCAATAGAAAAAGAACCTTCCAGGACAATAATTTGTCAATGTCAACCGAATGCACAAGCTTACACGGAGCCCATTGCAAAAACTTAAGAACAAGATTCAAACTCCAAGGTGGAGCGTTAGATCTAAACACAGGTCTGATCCTGATCAGAGCCTTAATGAAGGATTGCATGTCAGGGAGCTCTGCGAGTCTCTTGTGCAGCAAAACAGAAAGGGCTGAAATCTGTCCCCTCAGGGAACTGGCAGAAAGGCCCTTCTCCAGACCTCCTGGAGAAAGGAAAGAATCCTGGCAGCCTTAACCTAATGCCAGGCGAAACCACGCAACGAGATGCAATGAGTAACAGGCTTACGAGCCTGAATAAAAGTGTCAATAACCCTCTCAGAGAAACCTCTCTTGGCTAAGATTAAGCGTTCAATATCCACGCAGTCAGCCTCAGAGAATCTAGATTTTGATGAACAAAGGGACCCTGTTCCAGTAGTTCCCTGCAACAAGGTAACCTCCATGGAGGAGATGAGGACACCCCCACCAGGTATGCAAACCACATCCTTCGCAGCCACGATGGAGCAATCAGTATCACTGATGCTTGCTCCTGCTTGATGCAGGCCACTACACGAGGGAGAAGTGTTAACGGTGGAAAAATGTAAATTAGGTTGAACCTCCAAGGCACTGCTAATGCATCTATTAGCTCCGCCTAAGGATACCTGGATCGCGACCCATATCTGGGTAGCTTGGAATTGAGCTGGGATGCCATGAGATCTATCTCCGGCGTCCCCCATCTGTTACAAATCTCCGCAAACACCTTGGGATGGAGAGACCATTTCCTCGGATGAAAGGATTGTCTGCTTAGGAAATCCGCTTCCCAGTTGTCCACACCCGGAATGTGGATCGCTGACAGCGAGCAGCTGTGGGCCTACACCCATTCCAGAATCTGAGATACTTCCCTCATTGCTAGGGAGCTCCTCGTTCCCTCCTGATGGTTGATGTAAGCCACTGAGGTTATGTTGTCTAATTGGAATCTGATAAACTGGGATGAACCCAGAAGAAGCCAAGCCTTCAGAGCATTGAAGATTGCTCTAAGTTCCAAAATCTTGATCGGGAGAAGGGATTCCTCTCAAGTCCACAGGCGCTGTGTCTTCCTGGTACCCCAAACAGCTCCCCATCCTGATAGACTTGCGTCCGTAGTCACAATCTCCCAGGATGGTCTCAAAAAGGATCTCCCTTGGGACAGGTGATCTGGACAGAGCCATCAAGAGAGTGATTCTCTCGACCGAAATCTGTTGAGACAGAACTGAATTATCACAGTTTCACTGTCTAAGCATGCACAAATTAAGTGGTCTAAGATGGAACCTGGCAAAAGGAATGATGTCCATGTTGGACACCATTGGACCAATCACCACCACAGAGGGCCTTAAGGAGGTCTGGAGGGCAAGACAAGCAGAAGTTAGCTTGCAACATCTCTTGTCTGTAAGGAATATCCTCATGGATATTGAGTCTATTATAGTACCCAGGAATTCCACCCTGGTACTGGGAATAAGAGAACTATTTTCCAAGTTTAACTTCCATCCATGAGATCAAAGAAATAGAAGATCTTTTGAATGGTCCTCTGCCAGATGACAAGATGGTGCTTGGAACATAATATCGTCCAAGTATGGCGCTACTGCTATACCTCTGGTTCTGGCCACTGCAAGCAAAGCCCCTATCCTTTGTAAAAACTCTTGGAGCAGTAGCTAGACCAAACGGCAATGCAATAAACTGGAAGTGCTGGTCCAGGAACGCAAACCTTAGGAACTTGAAGTGTTCCTTGTGTATTGGAACGTGAAGGTAAGCATCCTTCAGATCTATCATGGTCATGAACTGTCCTTCCTAAACTAAGGAAAGGATGGACCTTATTGTCTCCATCTTGAACGAGGGGACAGATAGGAATTTGTTTAAGCACTTTAGGACCAGAATCGGGGCGAAAAGTTCCCTCCTTCTTTGGGACCACAAAAAGGTTTGAGTAGTATCCCAGACCCCAGGTACAATGGCTCCTAGGGAGGAGATATCCCTTACGCACCCCAGAAAAGCTTTTCGCTTTTCTGGCCTTGAAGACAGGTTTGACAAGAGGAATCTGCCCCTGGGTGGATGAGACTTGAAACCTATCCTGTATCCCTGAGCGATGACCTCCAGGACCCACGGGTCTTGCACGTCCCCAAACCAAGCGTCCGAAAACAGCGACAGTCTGCCCCCTACAAGATCCAGAGCCGGATCGGGGGCCGCCCCTTCATGCTGACTGTCTCGGCGGGCTTCTTGATTTGCTTGGGTTTATTCCAGGACTGAGCCGGCTTCCAAGTCCCCTTGGATTGCTCTGGCTTTGCAGAGGGCTACTGAAGTTGGGATTTATCCAAACGAAAGGAACGAAAATTAGGACCTTGTCCTTTAGGTTTGTTCTTCTTATCCTGCGTTAAATGGACCAAATAGAATCTTTCCCTTAAATGGGAGGGAAAGAAGTCTTGACTTCAAAGTCATGTCCGCGGACCAGGACTTCAGCCAGAGTGCCCTATGAGCTTGAACAGAGAAACCTGAAGCCTTAGCATTCAGGCGAATAATTTGCATCACAAATAAAAGAATTATCTACTCTTAAGTCCTTAATTCTTTCCTGGATCACGTCGAGGGGACACTCCACTTCAATCAACTCAGATAAGGAGTCGCACCAGAAGGTAGCCGCTCCAGCAACTGCAGCAACAGCCGGATGAAACAAATATCCCATATGTTGAAACATCTTTCTTAACAGAGTGTCTATCTTCTTATCCACAGGCTTTTTAAATGACGAACTATCCTCAAGTGGGATAGTAGTGCGCTTAGCAAGCGTGGAGATAGCGCCATCCACCTTGGGGATGGAACCCCACAACTCCAATTGAGAGTCCGACACCGGGAATAATTTTTTAAAGGAAGGATTGGAAAATGAAGTACCAATTCTTTCCCATTCATTCTTAATAATGTTCGCCATCTTTACGGGAACCAGGAAGTCTGTGGTACACCCCTATCCTCGTAGACCTTATCTAATTTAGGAATCAAAGGTTCCTCAGGCAATTTAGGCTCTGGAACCTCTAAAGTAGCCAAAACTTCCTTTAGCAGAAAGCGTAAATGTTCAATCCTAAATCTAAAGTCTGGTTCCTCCACAGCTGGAGGCTTAGAGGCAGCAGTTTCCGACCCAGAAAGAGCATCCTCTTGTATCAGATAAATCCAATAAGCTATTAGATGACCCCTGGGAAGGATAGCAATATTTGACCTTTCGCTTGCGCTTAACAGGGTGAGGTAAAGCACTAAAGGCCACAGACACTGCCGTTTGTAACTGCTCAATAAAGTCTGGCTGTAAAAGGGCCCCTCCAGATGGAGGATTAGGAGTGCTACGGGAAGCTGCATGTGTATTCGGAGATGACTGTAGGGCGCGCACCTCGCGGGACGAAGACTCCTCAGAGGTGGACGGCTTGGTGGTACTAAACATATTAACTTTCTTTGACATGATTACATTATCAAGGCATGTGGAACATAATTGAGCAGGTGGGTATACCACGGCCTCCTCACAATATAAACAGGTATTAGACTTAGGTAAAGAGGGAGTACCCTCTAACGCATCAGATTCCTCCATAGCTTGCGCTTATAAAGCAGACTATTGAATAAAATATAAAACGGCACCTTTATACCCCCATTGGCTGGGGCACTCACCACCTCCAATGACCCAGGCCAAACAGAGAAACCGCTTCGTCTACGGAAAACTGCACGGTCAGGAAAGAGGAAATCAGTGTGACCACACCCAGTGACATGGTGCGCAATGCAGGACCGCCCCTGCTATAGGAAAAAGCGTGCCAAGCCTTTCAGGCTGCGCAGCTTACAAAAACGAAAGTAAAATCTGTACATTCCAACATCTGCCTGAGCCTCATCTCACACATGTCGCAGTATAATCATAATAACATAAATTATGTGATTAATTCCCCTGTTCAATAATCCCCCTCCGGAGATATTAACCCTTAATTCCATACAGATAAAAGGAGCCACACTGTGACCCTGTCTTCTTGCATTATCATATGTGTATAAAAATGTAAATAATCTAACCGGAATCAATGACGTGGAACAGAAACACGGCTTCTCAAGTTTGACAGTCTTGTAGCATTGCTCCTGACATGGACTTGAGTAATAGAAGCAGGCAGTGAAACTCATCAACACTGATTGCTTAGGAGCTGTTAATATGAGTCTGGATGGATTCCCAGAAAGACTCTCCCTGCATCTCCAGACTCTAACATTCGTCAATGCTGTCACTGAAAGGCTGACAAGACTACTTAAAAACAGAATTTATGTTTACCTGATAAATTTCTTTCTCCAACGGTGTGTCCGGTCCACGGCGTCATCCTTACTTGTGGGATATTCTCTTCCCCAACAGGAAATGGCAAAGAGCCCAGCAAAGCTGGTCACATGATCCCTCCTAGGCTCCGCCTACCCCAGTCATTCGACCGACGTTAAGGAGGAATAATAGCATAGGAGAAACCATATGGTACCGTGGTGACTGTAGTTAAAGAAAATAAATTATCAGACCTGATTAAAAAACCAGGGCGGGCCGTGGACCGGACACACCGTTGGAGAAAGAAATTTATCAGGTAAACATAAATTCTGTTTTCTCCAACATAGGTGTGTCCGGTCCACGGCGTCATCCTTACTTGTGGGAACCAATACCAAAGCTTTAGGACACGGATGAAGGGAGGGAGCAAATCAGGTCACCTAAATGGAAGGCACCACGGCTTGCAAAACCTTTCTCCCAAAAATAGCCTCAGAAGAAGCAAAAGTATCAAACTTGTAAAATTTGGTAAAAGTGTGCAGTGAAGACCAAGTCGCTGCCCTACATATCTGATCAACAGAAGCCTCGTTCTTGAAGGCCCATGTGGAAGCCACAGCCCTAGTGGAATGAGCCGTGAATCTTTCGGGAGGCTGCCGTCCGGCAGTCTCGTAAGCCAATCTGATGATGCTTTTAATCCAAAAAGAGAGAGAGGTAGAAGTTGCTTTTTGACCTCTCCTTTTACCTGAATAAACAACAAACAGGGAAGATGTTTGTCTAAAATCCTTTGTAGCATCTAAATAGAATTTTAGAGCGCGAACAACATCCAAATTGTGCAACAAGCGTTCCTTCTTTGAAACTGGTTTCGGACACAGAGAAGGTACGATAATCTCCTGGTTAATGTTTTTGTTAGAAACAACTTTTGGAAGAAAACCAGGTTTAGTACGTAAAACCACCTTATCTGCATGGAACACCAGATAAGGAGGAGAACACTGCAGAGCAGATAATTCTGAAACTCTTCTAGCAGAAGAAATTGCAACTAAAAACAAAACTTTCCAAGATAATAACTTAATATCAACGGAATGTAAGGGTTCAAACGGAACCCCCTGAAGAACTGAAAGAACTAAATTGAGACTCCAAGGAGGAGTCAAAGGTTTGTAAACAGGCTTGATTCTAACCAGAGCCTGAACAAAGGCTTGAACATCTGGCACAGCTGCCAGTTTTTTGTGAAGTAACACCGACAAGGCAGAAATCTGTCCCTTCAGGGAACTTGCCGATAATCCTTTTTCCAATCCTTCTTGAAGGAAGGATAGAATCCTAGGAATCTTAACCTTGTCCCAAGGGAATCCTTTAGATTCACACCAACAGATATATTTTTTCCAAATTTTATGGTAAATCTTTCTAGTTACAGGCTTTCTGGCCTGAACAAGAGTATCGATAACAGAATCTGAGAAACCTCGCTTCGATAAAATCAAGCGTTCAATCTCCAAGCAGTCAGCTGGAGTGAAACCAGATTCGGATGTTCGAACGGACCCTGAACAAGAAGGTCTCGTCTCAAAGGTAGCTTCCAAGGTGGAGCCGATGACATATTCACCAGATCTGCATACCAAGTCCTGCGTGGCCACGCAGGAGCTATCAAGATCACCGACGCCCTCTCCTGATTGATCCTGGCTACCAGCCTGGGGATGAGAGGAAACGGCGGGAACACATAAGCTAGTTTGAAGGTCCAAGGTGCTACTAGTGCATCCACTAGAGCCGCCTTGGGATCCCTGGATCTGGACCCGTAGCAAGGAACTTTGAAGTTCTGACGAGAGGCCATCAGATCCATGTCTGGAATGCCCCAAAGTTGAGTGACTTGGGCAAAGATTTCCGGATGGAGTTCCCACTCCCCCGGATGCAATGTCTGACGACTCAGAAAATCCGCTTCCCAATTTTCCACTCCCGGGATGTGGATAGCAGACAGGTGGCAGGAGTGAGACTCCGCCCATAGAATGATCTTGGTCACTTCTTCCATCGCTAGGGAACTCCTTGTTCCCCCCTGATGGTTGATATACGCAACAGTCGTCATGTTGTCTGATTGAAACCGTATGAACTTGGTCCTCGCTAGCTGAGGCCAAGCCTTGAGAGCATTGAATATCGCTCTCAGTTCCAGAATATTTATCGGTAGAAGAGATTCTTCCCGAGACCAAAGACCCTGAGCTTTCAGGGATCCCCAGACCGCGCCCCAGCCCATCAGACTGGCGTCGGTCGTGACAATGACCCACTCTGGTCTGTGGAATGTCATCCCTCGTGACAGGTTGTCCAGGGACAGCCACCAACGGAGTGAGTCTCTGGTCCTCTGATTTACTTGTATCTTTGGAGACAAGTCTGTATAGTCCCCATTCCACTGACTGAGCATGCACAGTTGTAACGGTCTTAGATGAATGCGCGCAAAAGGAACTATGTCCATTGCCGCTACCATCAACCCGATCACTTCCATGCACTGAGCTACGGAAGGAAGAGGAACGGAATGAAGTATTCGACAAGAGTCCAGGAGCTTTGTCTTTCTGGCCTCTGTTAGAAAAATCCTCATTTCTGAGGAGTCTATAATTGTTCCCAAGAAGGGAACCCTTGTTGACGGGGATAGAGAACTCTTTTCCACGTTCACTTTCCAGCCGTGCGATCTGAGAAAGGCCAGGACGATGTCCGTGTGAGCCTTTGCTCGAGGGAGGGACGACGCTTGAATTAGAATGTCGTCCAGGTAAGGTACTACTGCAATGCCCCTTGGTCTTAGCACAGCTAGAAGGGACCCTAGTACCTTTGTGAAAATCCTTGGAGCAGTGGCTAATCCGAAAGGAAGCGCCACGAACTGGTAATGTTTGTCCAGGAATGCAAACCTTAGGAACCGATGATGTTCCTTGTGGATAGGAATATGTAGATACGCATCCTTTAAATCCACCGTGGTCATGAATTGACCTTCCTGGATGGAAGGAAGGATAGTTCGAATGGTTTCCATCTTGAAAGATGGGACCTTGAGAAATTTGTTTAAGATCTTGAGATCTAGGATTGGTCTGAATGTTCCCTCTTTTTTGGGAACTATGAACAGATTGGAGTAGAACCCCATCCCTTGTTCTCTCAATGGAACAGGATGAATCACTCCCATTTTTAACAGGTCTTCTACGCAAAGTAAGAACGCCTGTCTTTTTATGTGGTCTGAAGACAACTGAGACCTGTGGAACCTTCCCCTTGGGGGAAGTCCCTTGAATTCCAGAAGATAACCCTGGGAGACTATTTCTAGCGCCCAAGGATCCAGAACATCTCTTGCCCAAGCCTGAGCGAAGAGAGAGAGTCTGCCCCCCACCAGATCCGGTCCCGGATCGGGGGCCGATATTTCATGCTGTCTTGGTAGCAGTGGCAGGTTTCTTTGCCTGCTTTCCCTTGTTCCAGCCTTGCATTGGTCTCCAAGCTGGCTTGGCCTGAGAAGTATTACCTTCTTGCTTAGAGGACGTAGCACCTTGGGCTGGTCCGTTTTTACGAAAGGGACGAAAATTAGGTCTATTTTTTGCCTTGAAAGGCCGATCCTGAGGAAGGGCATGGCCCTTACCCCCAGTGATATCAGAGATAATCTCTTTCAAGTCAGGACCAAACAGCGTTTTCCCCTTGAAAGGAATGTTTAGTAGCTTGTTCTTGGAAGACGCATCAGCCGACCAAGATTTCAACCAAAGCGCTCTGCGCGCCATAATAGCAAACCCAGAATTCTTAGCCGCTAACTTAGCCAATTGCAAAGAGGCGTCAAGAGTGAAAGAATTAGCCAATTTGAGAGCATTGACTCTGTCCATAATCTCCTCATAAGGAGGCGAGTCACTATCGAGCACCTTAATCAGTTCATCAAACCAGAAATATGCGGCTGTAGTGACAGGGACAATGCATGAAATGGGTTGTAGAAGGTAACCCTGCTGAACAAACATCTTTTTAAGCAAACCTTCTAATTTTTTATCCATAGGATCTTTGAAAGCACAACTATCCTCTATGGGAATAGTGGTGCGTTTGTTTAAAGTAGAAACCGCTCCCTCGACCTTGGGGACTGACTGCCATAAGTCCTTTCTGGGGTCGACCATAGGAAACAATTTTTTAAATATGGGGGGAGGGACGAAAGGAATACCGGGCCTTTCCCATTCTTTATTAACAATGTCCGCCACCCGCTTGGGTATAGGAAAAGCTTCTGGGAGCCCCGGCACCTCTAGGAACTTGTCCATTTTACATAGTTTCTCTGGGATGACCAAATTTTCACAATCATCCAGAGTGGATAATACCTCCTTAAGCAAAATGCGGAGATGTTCCAATTTAAATTTAAAAGTAATCACATCAGATTCAGCCTGCTGAGAAATATTCCCTAAATCAGTAATTTCTCCCTCAGACAAAACCTCCCTGGCCCCCTCAGATTGGGTTAGGGGCCCTTCAGAGATATTAATATCAGCGTCGTCATGCTCTTCAGTAACTAAAACAGAGCATCCACGCTTACGCTGAACAGGGTTCATTTTGGCTAAAATGTTTTTGACAGAATTATCCATTACAGCCGTTAATTGTTGCATAGTAAGGAGTATTGGCGCGCTAGATGTACTAGGGGCCTCCTGAGTGGGCAAGACTCGTGTAGACGAAGGAGGGAATGATGCAGTACCATGCTTACTCCCCTCACTTGAGGAATCATCTTGGGCATCATTGTCATTATCACATAAATCACATTTATTTAAATGAATAGGAATTCTGGCTTCCCCACATTCAGAACACAGTCTATCTGGTAGTTCAGACATGTTAAACAGGCATAAACTTGATAAGAAAGTACAAAAAACGTTTTGAAATAAAACCGTTACTGTCACTTTAAATTTTAAACTGAACACACTTTATTACTGCAATTGCGAAAAAACATGAAGGAATTGTTCAAAATTCACCAAACTTTCACCACAGTGTCTTAAAGCCTTGAAAATATTGCACACCAAATTTGGAAGCTTTAACCCTTAAAATAACGGAACCGGAGCCGTTTTAAGCTTTAACCCCTTTACAGTCCCTGGTATCTGCTTTGCTGAGACCCAACCAAACCCAAGGGGAATACGATACCAAATGATGCCTTCAGAAGTCTTTTTTAAGTATCAGAGCTCCTCTCACATGCGACTGCATGCCATGCCTCTCAAAAACAAGTGCGCCACACCGGCGCGAAAATGAGACTCTGCCTATGCTTTGGGAAAGCCCCTAAAGAATAAGGTGTCTAAAACAGTGCCTGCCGATATTATTATATCAAAATACCCAGAATAAATGATTCCTCAAGGCTAAATAAGTGTTAATATCAATCGATTTAGCCCAAAAAATGTCTACAGTCTAAATAAGCCCTTGTGAAGCCCTTATTTACAATCGTAATAAACATGGCTTACCGGATCCCATAGGGAAAATGACAGCTTCCAGCATTACATCGTCTTGTTAGAATGTGTCATACCTCAAGCAGCAAAGACTGCAAACTGTTCCCCCAACTGAAGTTAATGCTCTCAACAGTCCTGTGTGGAACAGCCATGGATTTTAGTTACGGTTGCTAAAATCATTTTCCTCATACAAACAGAATTCTTCATCTCTTTTCTGTTTCTGAGTAAATAGTACGTACCAGCACTATTTGAAAATAACAAACTCTTGATTGAATAATGAAAAACTACAGTTAAACACTAAAAAACTCTAAGCCATCTCCGTGGAGATGTTGCCTGTACAACGGCAAAGAGAATGACTGGGGTAGGCGGAGCCTAGGAGGGATCATGTGACCAGCTTTGCTGGGCTCTTTGCCATTTCCTGTTGGGGAAGAGAATATCCCACAAGTAAGGATGACGCCGTGGACCGGACACACCTATGTTGGAGAAACTCCAGTCCTATTTCGAAGGGCAGATACCCTTCATAAGGAACTGCTCCGTATCTTCTGACACTTCTCTGCCAACCTCCTGTGACGAAAGGCAAAGAATGACTGGGATATGAGTGAAGTAGGGGGGAGTATTTTAGCCTTTGGCTGAGGTTTCTTTGCCTCCTCCTGGTGACCAGGTTCAGTATTTCCCAACAGCAAGGAATGATGCCCTGGACTTTCCTCATATTAAGAAGGAAAACACAAATGCTGCTGTATCTCTACAAGGTGCATTGCCTGTATCTCAGGACGTGAAGGAGAGACACTCTCAGATGAATACATCACTGCATGACAGTTTTGTTGCATTTACACTCAGGGCCTGATTCTCAAAGATTTATCTGCATGGAGAGAAATCATCAGCTTATTTTACTGAGCATTATATTCTAAAGTAGGTGTCTGTCCTTAAAATAAAGCTTATTTGTGAACTCCTCTTAATAATGAGATTAAAAATAAAAAAAATAATACTGATGAGACATCTTATAGAATATCTTCTTTATGTGTAGTTTTTTTAAGTTAAACACCTTAAGATTTTTAAATAAAATTCTTAGTTTTGCATAATGACACATATACTTTCATTATTTATTTTGTCGCATTTTCATGTTATTTAGCTCTGAAAATTAGACGGCGCCTAGAAGTTAATTACAAGACATTTCTGTTGTGTTGATATAGAATAACATATCAGCCAAGTCTAAATTCACAGCCAAACTCCATCCACCATTTGCCTTATTTGGAGGGGCCAATCTGGTCTTTAGTCCACAGACAATAAGGCTAGCCCCACCTATAATGTAAGTATAGAGTAAAAAAAAATTCTGTTGTGTGTTAAAAAGCAAAGTTAGTCTTAAGAAGTCAGCAGAGTGCAGTTTTAACCCTTTGAGTGTTAAGCACTTTTCCACCTGGGAACTAAGCTGATTGAGGGGGGGGGGGGGGGGGGGGGGGGTTTGGCTTTTTTTTTTTAAAAATTAAATTAATTTTTTTTCAGATACCCAAGACTTATACTGGCGATTACCTTTCCAGCAGTAGGTCTTGGGGGTCTGTAGCTGCTTAGATGTCTGAGATACAGGCTTCTAAGCAACATGCCCCCTTTCCCTATTCTTGTCATTGTAATTTGTTAATAAAGTTGCGCAGTGATGTCATCACGTTTTTGCGCGTGACGTCACCACACAAAACGTGAAGCCCCGGCGATGCCTGTCACTATACAGGCCCAATCGCCAGGGTAGGAGCGGGTAGGAGCCCCCAGATCTCCCTCAAGGTGGGAGAGTGCTAGCGAGAGTGGGAAACTCTGCGACTGCTCTGATCCGTCATTAGCACTGAAAGAGTTAAGTTCTGGGAATTAGAAATTGCTAAATTTTCAAAGCTAAATTATATGAAAATGGGGCGAAATAAATAAAGTATGTTTCATTATGCACAACTAAAAATTTTATTTAAAAATCTTAAGGCGTTTAACTTAACAACTACATATAAAGAAAATATTCAAAATCAGAGGATTTTGTGACCATGTAGATTTTTTTTTTCCCCCCAAGAGGTCATAACTCCATATTAACATACAAACAGAAAGTAAACTACCTATATTAGACAGGTTAAAAAAAAAAAAAAGGGACACTTTGGCAACATTTGTGTTACCATAAAACAGTTTCTTCTTATTCATAATGTTTATTGCCCATTCTGTATACTGCTGTGGCATCTAAATGGGAAAGAACGGTCTCTAATACCTTTCCCCAAAATGTTTCTTGCAAATAATCACACGCAGTGAAGATCATATGGATGTGTTACATTCAATCCATAAGGAATCCTATCTAGAACAGACATGCTCAAACTTGGCCCTCCAGAGGTTTTTGGAACTACATTTCCCATGATGCTCAGCCAGTCGATACGGTGGATGAGCATCATGGAAAATGTAGTTCCATAACCTCTTGAGGGCCAAGTTTGATGATGTCTGTAGTAAAATGAGTCCTCGCCATGAAAACAGAGAGTTTGTGAGCCATGGGGATAGAGGAGCAAAGCCTTAGAAGCCTTAAGTCAATTTCTAGAACTGAAAAGTAAAGAAAACATACACAAACAGTAAAGGGTTGCTAATGCTTATACTAGTAATCCCTTTTACATCTGATACAAACTCCATAAAGTATATCTGATTGACACATCTAGCTACTCTGAAACTTTAACTCAATGTCTATTTCTGAACATTCACATTTAGAAGAATCTAAAAAAAAAAAAAAAAAAAAACACATCCATCCAAAACTATTTTTTGGACTGAATAAATAGTCTGGTAGCTTGAAAGAATAAGATCATCACAGAGAAACTGTAAGTACCTTTGTGACAGCTAATGAATGAAACCAAAGACATTTTTAAATGAACCCTGACATGGTGCTAAAACAAAGTTGAGCTACACATATTTAAAGTGATTGTAAATTTTAACGAATTACTCCCCAGTATCTAAAAATAATCTTAAAAATATGGGCACTTTAATTCATTAAAATTTTGAAAGACGCTTCATTTTTAAAATATTTACCATTGAGTGATAGTAAACATACTGCCCTTCCTCTGCCGCATCTCCTACTGTCTTTAGCAGATCGATGACAAATTAGACTTCCTCGAATCGTTGCGTACCCCATATGGTGTCCAGCTCGTGGGGCACGCAACAATTGGAGGAAGCCGGATTTGCTTAACCGCTGCCATGTAGTGCTCCAAAAATCCACTGGCTTTACATCCCTGCTTTTCAACAAAAGATACCAAGAGAACACTGAAAAATTGATAATAGAAGTAAATTAGAAAGTTTTTTAAAATCGCATGCTCTATCTGAATCCTGAAAGAAACATTTTGGGTTTCAAACCGCTTTAATTTTGACTAGACTGTCCCAAAAGTGTTGGTTATGCAAAACTGGGGAATTGGTATTAAAGGAATTATCTAACGTTTTAAACAATATATATATATATATATATATTCAACAATGTCAGGAAAGAGAAGTACACACTGGAAATAGCTAGCCGATATATTGAAATCCCAACCAATATTTCAAAATCACAACCAGATAATGTAATCTCCCTATTAATGAACTCAGCTCTGGGAACATAAAACAGTCTTTTCTAACGGCAAGTGCAGTACAGCTTCTCATATCAAATTTGCTTCAATCTCTTGGTATCATTTGTTGAAGGAGCAGAAATGCACTATTGGTTGCTAATTTTACTGAACACATGGGTGAGCCAATGACAACTGGTATATATAAGCAACCACCAATCAGCAGGAAGAACCTAGATTCTTTGCTGCTCCTGAGCTTACCAAGATAAACCTTTCAGCAAAGGATAACAAGAGAAGGAAGCAAATTAAATAATAGAAGTAAAATTGGAAAGTTGTTTAAAATTGTATGCTCTAAAAATAAGTTTCCTTTCAGATTGAAATACTCCTGATGCATGACATAGGGGTATTATCAGACCATAAATACATGTGAAAAGTTTCTGGTAAATGGGTTATAGTGGGGCTTCTAACACATAAAAATGGATTTCAAATTGAAAACCCTATAAAAAGTCACAACACATTTTGCATGGGAATTTTAAGAGGCTTGAACAGACGCATCTGCTTGCTGGGACATGAACTGGAAAATGATGTACCCAATTTCCCTGCACAAGCTAAAACACTTAGCACTAGCTAGCAAAAGCTGTCTAATTAAGAGAGACCTGTCATACAATAAGACCACAGTCCCTAAGTCCATGAGACCTCACGTAAGATGTAGCCAACACTTTGTTACTCCAAGCTTAACAAATCCCTAGGAGCCAAGGCTTCTAAACATTTTCTTTTTTTTTTAATTATGCTACATGTATTTGTTTATAAAAATCTATTTCTTGCTCCTAAATATGAGTATCTGTCTCCTCAGTACACTAAAGTGTTCCTCCTAATTTTTTAATACAAGTCATCAAAATCAATGCATAACTCAAATAGGTAGGAAATGGAAAACATAATTTATGCTTACCTGATAAATTCCTTTCTTCTGTTGTGTGATCAGTCCACGGGTCATCATTACTTCTGGGATATTATCTGCTCCCCTACAGGAAGTGCAAGAGGATTCACCCAGCAGAGTTGCTATATAGCTCCTCCCCTCTACGTCACCTCCAGTCATTCGACCAAAGACCAACGAGAAAGGAGAAGCCAAGGGTGTAGTGGTGACTGGATTATAATTTAAAAAATATTTACCTGCCTTAAAAAACAGGGCGGGCCGTGGACTGATCACACAACAGAAGAAAGGAATTTATCAGGTAAGCATAAATTATGTTTTCTTCTGTTATGTGTGATCAGTCCACGGGTCATCATTACTTCTGGGATACCAATACCAAAGCAAAAGTACACGGATGACGGGAGGGATAGGCAGGCTCATTATACAGAAGGAACCACTGCCTGAAGAACCTTTCTCCCAAAAATAGCCTCCGAAGAAGCAAAAGTGTCAAATTTGTAAAATTTGGAAAAAGTATGAAGCGAAGACCAAGTTGCAGCCTTGCAAATCTGTTCAACAGAGGCCTCATTCTTAAAGGCCCAAGTGGAAGCCACAGCTCTAGTAGAATGAGCTGTAATTCTTTCAGGAGGCTGCTGTCCAGCAGTCTCATAGGCTAAACGAATTATGCTACGAAGCCAGAAGGAGAGAGAGGTAGCCGAAGCCTTATGACCTCTCCTCTGACCAGAGTACACGACAAACAGGGAAGACGTTTGTCGAAAATCCTTAGTTGCCTGCAAGTAGAACTTGAGGGCACGAACTACATCCAGATTGTGTAGAAGACGTTCCTTCTTTGAAGAAGGATTTGGACACAAGGATGGAACAACAATCTCTTGATTGATATTCCTGTTAGTGACTACCTTAGGTAAGAACCCAGGTTTAGTACGCAGAACTACCTTGTCTGAGTGAAAGATCAGATAAGGAGAATCACAATGTAAGGCTGATAATTCAGAGACTCTTCGAGCCGAGGAAATAGCCATTAAAAATAGAACTTTCCAAGATAACAATTTTATATCAATGGAATGAAGGGGTTCGAACGGAACACCCTGTAAAACGTTAAGAACTAAGTTTAAACTCCATGGCGGAGCAACAGTTTTAAACACAGGCTTGATCCTAGCTAAAGCCTGACAAAATGCCTGGACGTCTGGATTTTCTGACAGACGCTTGTGTAACAAGATGGACAGAGCTGAGATCTGTCCCTTTAATGAGCTAGCCGATAAACCCTTTTCTAAACCTTCTTGTAGAAAGGACAATATCCTAGGAATCCTAACCTTACTCCAGGAGTAATCTTTGGATTCACACCAGTATAGGTATCTACGCCATATTTTATGGTAAATCTTTCTGGTAACAGGCTTCCTAGCCTGTATCAGGGTATCAATAACCGACTCAGAAAAACCACGTTTTGATAAAATCAAGCGTTCAATTTCCAAGCAGTCAGCTTCAGAGAAGTTAGATTTTGATGTTTGAATGGACCCTGTATCAGAAGGTCCTGTCTTAGAGGTAGAGACCAAGGCGGACAGGATGACATGTCCACTAGATCTGCATACCAAGTCCTGCGTGGCCATGCAGGTGCTATTAGAATCACTGATGCTCTCTCCTGTTTGATTTTGGCAATCAATCGAGGAAGCAGCGGGAAGGGTGGAAACACATAAGCCATCCTGAAGTTCCAAGGTGCTGTCAAAGCATCTATCAGAACCGCTCCCGGATCCCTGGATCTGGATCCGTAGCGAGGAAGTTTGGCGTTCTGGCGAGACGCCATGAGATCTATATCTGGTTTGCCCCAACGTCGAAGTATTTGGGCAAAGACCTCCGGATGAAGTTCCCACTCCCCCGGATGAAAAGTCTGGCGACTCAAGAAATCCGCCTCCCAGTTCTCTACTCCCGGGATGTGGATTGCTGACAGGTGGCAAGAGTGAGACTCTGCCCAGCGAAATATCTTTGATACTTCCATCATTGCTAGGGAGCTTCTTGTCCCTCCCTGATGGTTGATGTAAGCTACAGTCGTGATGTTGTCCGACTGAAACCTGATGAACCCCCGAGTTTTTAACTGGGGCCAAGCTAGAAGGGCATTGAGAACTGCTCTCAATTCCAGAATGTTTATTGGCAGGAGACTTTCCTCCTGACTCCATTGTCCCTGAGCCTTCAGAGAATTCCAGACAGCGCCCCAACCTAGTAGGCTGGCGTCTGTTGTTACAATTGTCCAGTCCGGCCTGCTGAATGGCATCCCCCTGGACAGATGTGGCCGAGAAAGCCACCATAGAAGAGAGTTTCTGGTCTCTTGATCCAGATTCAGAGTGGGGGACAAATCTGAGTAATCCCCATTCCACTGACTCAGCATGCACAATTGCAGCGGTCTGAGATGTAGGCGTGCAAAGGGTACTATGTCCATTGCTGCTACCATTAAGCCGATCACCTCCATGCATTGAGCTACTGACGGGAGTTGAATGGAATGAAGGACACGGCATGCATTTAGAAGCTTTGTTAATCTGTCTTCTGTCAGATAAATCTTCATTTCTACAGAATCTATAAGAGTCCCCAAGAATGGAACTCTTGTGAGAGGAAAGAGAGAACTCTTCTTTTCGTTCACTTTCCATCCATGCGACCTTAGAAATGCCAGAACTAACTCTGTATGAGACTTGGCAGTTTGAAAGCTTGAAGCTTGTATCAGAATGTCGTCTAGGTACGGAGCTACCGAAATTCCTCGCGGTCTTAGTACCGCCAGAAGGGCACCCAGAACCTTTGTGAAGATTCTTGGAGCCGTAGCCAATCCGAATGGAAGGGCTACAAACTGGTAATGCCTGTTTAAGAAGGCAAACCTTAGATACCGGTAATGATCTTTGTGAATCGGTATGTGAAGGTAAGCATCCTTTAAATCCACTGTGGTCATGTACTGACCCTCTTGGATCATGGGTAAGATTGTCCGAATAGTTTCCATTTTGAACGATGGAACTCTTAGGAATTTGTTTAGGATCTTTAAATCCAAGATTGGCCTGAAAGTTCCCTCTTTTTTGGGAACCACAAACAGGTTTGAGTAAAACCCTTGTCCTTGTTCCGACCGCGGAACCGGATGGATCACTCCCATTAATAATAGATCTTGTATACAGCGTAGAAACGCGTCTTTCTTTATTTGGTTTGTTGACAACCTTGACAGATGAAATCTCCCTCTTGGGGGAGAGAATTTGAAGTCTAGAAGGTATCCCTGAGATATGATCTCTAGCGCCCAGGGATCCTGGACATCTCTTGCCCAAGCCTGGGCGAAGAGAGAGAGTCTGCCCCCCACTAGATCCGGTCCCGGATCGGGGGCCCTCGGTTCATGCTGTCTTAGGGGCAGCAGCAGGTTTCCTGGCCTGCTTGCCCTTATTCCAGGACTGGTTAGGTTTCCAGCCTTGTCTGTAACGAGCAACAGCTCCTTCCTGTTTTGGTGCAGTGGAAGTTGATGCTGTTCCTGTTTTGAAATTCCGAAAGGGACGAAAATTAGACTGTCTAGCCTTAGCTTTGGCTTTGTCTTGAGGTAGAGCGTGGCCCTTACCTCCTGTAATGTCAGCAATAATTTCTTTCAAACCGGGCCCAAATAAAGTTTGCCCCTTGAAAGGTATATTAAGTAATTTGGACTTAGAAGTTACATCAGCCGACCAGGATTTTAGCCACAGCGCCCTACGTGCCTGAATGGCGAATCCTGAATTCTTAGCCGTAAGTTTGGTTAAATGTACTACGGCCTCCGAAATGAATGAATTAGCTAGTTTAAGGACTCTAAGCCTGTCCGTAATGTCGTCCAGCGTAGCTGAACTAAGGTTCTCTTCCAGAGACTCAATCCAAAATGCTGCCGCAGCCGTAATCGGCGCGATGCATGCAAGGGGTTGCAATATAAAACCTTGTTGAACAAACATTTTCTTAAGGTAACCCTCTAATTTTTTATCCATAGGATCTGAAAAAGCACAGCTATCCTCCACCGGGATAGTGGTACGCTTAGCTAAAGTAGAAACTGCTCCCTCCACCTTAGGGACCGTTTGCCATAAGTCCCGTGTGGTGGCGTCTATTGGAAACATCTTTCTAAATATTGGAGGGGGTGAGAACGGCACACCGGGTCTATCCCACTCCTTAGTAACAATTTCAGTTAATCTCTTAGGTATAGGAAAAACGTCAGTACTCGCCGGTACCGCAAAGTATTTATCCAACCTACACATTTTCTCTGGTATTGCAACAGTGTTACAATCGTTAAGAGCTGCTAAGACCTCCCCTAGTAATACACGGAGGTTTTCCAATTTAAATTTAAAATTTGAAATATCTGAATCCAATCTGCTTGGATCAGAACCGTCACCTACAGAATGAAGCTCTCCGTCCTCATGCTCTGCAAGCTGTGACGCAGTATCAGACATGGCCCTAGAATTATCAGCGCACTCTGTTCTCACCCCAGAGTGATCACGCTTGCCTCTTAGTTCTGGTAATTTAGCCAAAACTTCAGTCATAACAGTAGCCATATCTTGTAATGTTATCTGTAATGGCTGCCCAGATGTACTAGGCGCCATAATATCACGCACCTCCCGGGCGGGAGATGCAGGTACTGACACGTGAGGCGAGTTAGTCGGCATAACTCTCCCCTCGCTGTTTGGTGAAATTTGTTCAATTTGTACAGATTGGCTTTTATTTAAAGTAGCATCAATACAGTTAGTACATAAATTTCTATTGGGCTCCACCTTGGCATTGGAACAAATGACACAGGTATCTTCCTCTGAATCAGACATGTTTAACACACTAGCAATAAACATGCAACTCGGTTACAATTTTATTTAACAAAAACGTACTGTGCCTCAAGAAGCACTAAACGATTAAATGACAGTTGAAATAATGAACTGAAAAAACAGTTATAGCATCACTTTTTACAAACAACACAACTTTTTAGCAAAGGTTTGTTCCCATTAGTAAAATAACACTAATTAAATTTTAAACATAAAAATTACAGAGCAACGTTTTAAATCACAGTCACTATATAAGTCTCACAGCTCTGCTGAGAGAATCTACCTTCCTTCAAAGAAGTTTGAAGACCCCTGAGTTCTGTTAGAGATGAACCGGATCATGCAGAAAATACAAGAGTAACTGACTGGAAATTTTTGATGCGTAGCAAAGAGCGCCAAAAACGGCCCCTCCCTCTCACACACAGCAGTGAGAGAGAAACGAAACTGTCATAATTAAAACAAGCAAACTGCCAAGTGGAAAAATAATGCCCAAATATTTATTCACTCAGTACCTCATTAATGCAAACGATTCTACATTCCAGCAAAAACGTTTAACATGAAAAATACCTAATAAAAGGTTTAATGTACTTTTACAGAGTAATTCCGGTGAAATACCATCCCCAGAATACTAAAGTGTAGAGCATACATACATGTTCATTATAACGGTATGGCAGGATTTTTTCATCAATTCCATTCAGAAAATAAAAACTGCTACATACCTCAATGCAGATTCAACTGCCCGCTGTCCCCTGATCTGAAGTTTTTACCTCCCTCAGATGGCCGAGAAACAGCAATATGATCTTAACTACTCCGGTTAAAATCATAAGAAAAACTCTGGTAGATTCTTCTTCAAACTCTGCCAGAGAGGTAATAACACGCTCCGGTGCTATTGTAAAATAACAAACTTTTGATTGAAGTTCTAAAAACTAAGTATAATCACCATAGTCCTCTCACACCTCCTATCTAGTCTTTGGGTGCAAGAGAATGACTGGGGGTGACGTAGAGGGGAGGAGCTATATAGCAACTCTGCTGGGTGAATCCTCTTGCACTTCCTGTAGGGGAGCAGATAATATCCCAGAAGTAATGATGACCCGTGGACTGATCACACATAACAGAAGAAAGGGTATTCTCTTCCACTGAATAATTTATCATAAGACTCCTTGTCAAACTGTAATTATGACTTTTATTCTGAGGTGCTAACATAAGTGGGGATACATGTAATATGACATCTGCCAGTCCAGCCATAAGTAAAGATCTTTCTACATAAAAAACTTTAGTTCACTAATTACATTTTCTGCACACAAGTGCTACCTGAATTATTTCAACTGTAAACAGGATGAATTTAATGATAGAAGTTGCCAAGTCACAGTTATGATGCACATCATAAAATACAAATCCTGGGAGATAATGGAGCCATAAGTGAAATCTGGTCTGCTTGATTTCATACATAAAATATTTACATGAAATAATTTGGCATTACCAAAATGCCTGACACACAGCCTCTGTTATGCAGCCCTCATACATAATAAAAAGGTAATATCTGGAGAAAGCTGGGTGTAGATAAAGCAGCTGACCGTTTACTGCTTGGCCTCTATCTTGTGGCATCCAGTAGCTGAACTGAAGCATTAAAGCAAAGTGAGGCAGGACAACTTTTCTGTACATCAGACTGTAATTTCTTGTTGCCGTGGCAACATGGCACCTGGTATGTTGTGATTTATGCTATCAAAAGCACAAAATATAGAAGCACCTATGGTCTATTGCATGCTATGAGGTATAATAATTTGAAGTAGTACATAATGAATCCTTGGTTAGGGAATATCCCTGGGGAAAAAAACAACAAGCTGAGCACCATTCTCTCAAATGACCCAAATAGACGTGAGCTCCTAGTACACTAATTCCAGATTCTACTTCCTACTCTGTATCCATATTAAATTTGGAATAAAAAAATAAAAAAAAGATTCTTTTTTTATTAAAGCATTTGTGTGTCATCTGCTTACCCTTATCAATATATTGCCAACTACAGATTTAGATGGCAGCCAGTAAGATGGCAAAGAAGAATGGGTACATCACTACCTACCTACACTACACTGCTGCCCCAGCTCTCAATCACATGCAAGTGTGGATAAAGTCAGGTCACAGTCTTTAGACACTCTGTGGTTTGCATTAAGAGTATGCACATTCCATCCAATCTACAGGGTTGTCAAACGGTAATAGAACTAGATCACATTGCTGCCTTATGTATATACCAAGGTTGTATCACCTAGCCCAAGAAGAAGAAACTGTGTGTAAACCCATAAGCCCCAAGGAGCAGGTGTGATCTGTGTTTGGTAAAGCACAATCCAACATTTCAGGACAAATTGTGCTGGATTATACCCTATTATCTTCCAGAATAAGTGACAGTCTCATGTGTTTAGTGTGAGAAAGGCTGATGCTGAACCAGGACAAAGGGAAGGAAATATGATTTGTTGATGAGAAGGAAAAAAAACTTGGCCATCTTAGATTGTTGTTTTAGGACTAGTTTCAGTATCCCCTAATCCTAGTGAAACACCAAAAGGTGGTTCTACTCTTCTAAAAAGCGGTCATAGGAAATAAGAACCTGGCCTTTACAGTCATATTTCAAAGACAGACCTTCTCAAATGCTCAGAACAAATGATAAATCATTAATTCTATATGGACCTCTTCAACTCCTAAAACCACTGAGTCATCAAATGAGATTCTGCCATTTTATACATTGCATGGCTGAATAAACTAAAATGTAAAGGTTTAGTGCACTGGTTTAACAACATCCAGGAACCGATGTCTTGTTTTCCAACTACCAAAAAAGAAAAGTATTACTCTACTTTATGATAAACTTTGCATAAGAAATCCCACAAATATTCTATCTGCATCACCCAGTCTTCAAGCCTTTAAAGCCAATTTCCTTGGATAACATTTAAAAAATGTACATTAAGACAGAATGCATTGTTCTTGTATTGTCTTACTGAAGGTTTTTTTTTTTTTTATCAAATTCAACTGGGTTCTTCATGATCGGTTTTACAAAAGTATTATGACTTCTGCCTGAGTGGGTATGACTATGTTCTAATAAAAGAACCTATCGGTCTGTGCTAATTTACATTTCAGCATCATTTTCTTTTTTTTTTTTTTAACATATGCAAATTTTCATTGGATAAAGCATTGAGAAAAATAGCTCCTACTACACTAATGAGGACTATACAAGTGAACACCTATATGATGTGTTGATAGTTGGATACATCTTTGATCAAATAATTGTATATTATTTCGGTAATGGACAACTCATTTGGATGGGGGCTGCTTCATGTACTTTAGGAAAGTTATCTGATGAGAATAATTGCACAACTTGGTGGATATGATCATAATGAACAAGCTATTAATCTGTGTTCTTTCAGGTTGAGCATCCCTCCCTTCTTGGTTCTGATAATGAATTCCTCAAGTTATAGTCATTTATTTTTTTTCCTTCAGAATTATTTAGGTCTCAGATATTGGTGAGATTTATGAGGCACAATCTGCAGTCAAATGTCTAGCAACTCTAAACTCAAGCTTTTTCTGTGGTACTCCAAAACCCTCATCACAAATGCCGGAAATAAAGTCACTTTATTAAAAGGAAAATTTCAATGTTTTTAGACCTTACTTTAAAAAAAGAAGTAAACAAAAAAAATATATTGCGCCTTTTTAAGATTTTATGACTGGCAAAGCAGCATGCCACTACATACCAATCTTGGAGTATATAAATCTTTTGATTGGAGTGCATGCACCATGCTCGTACTTCAACAGCTTATTTCTATCTTTTTTTTTTTTTTTTAAAAACACAAATTTATATTGTAACTGCTTAAACTATTCTGGGCAGGGTGGATTCCATTTAAATCACAATTTAAATCACTAGTCAGTAAATACTATTTAAATCATGGTTTTTATTTTAAGAATAATATGTTTTCAGATTATTTTTTCCCGTTATATCAGACCTTAACTGCATTGGTTATATATCATAATCATTAGATATGCATATCTAGATCATTGAAATTAATTACATTATTTGGAGGTGAGCTATCTCCAGTTAAATTGGTTCATCATTCAGATTTGATCAACTGTTCACCTGTACTTTATTGGGAGGAGAAAAAACATAATTTATGCTTACCTGATAAATTCCTTTCTTCTGTTGTGTGATCAGTCCACGGGTCATCATTACTTCTGGGATATTATCTGCTCCCCTACAGGAAGTGCAAGAGGATTCACCCAGCAGAGTTGCTATATAGCTCCTCCCCTCTACGTCACCTCCAGTCATTCGACCAAAGACCAACGAGAAAGGAGAAACCAAGGGTGTAGTGGTGACTGAATTATAATTTAAAAAATATGCACCTGCCTTAAAAACAGGGCGGGCCGTGGACTGATCACACAACAGAAGAAAGGAATTTATAAGGTAAGCATAAATTATGTTTTCTTCTGTTATGTGTGATCAGTCCACGGGTCATCATTACTTCTGGGATACCAATACCAAAGCAAAAGTACACGGATGACGGGAGGGATAGGCAGGCTCATTATACAGAAGGAACCACTGCCTGAAGAACCTTTCTCCCAAAAATAGCCTCCGAAGAAGCAAAAGTGTCAAATTTGTAAAATTTGGAAAAAGTATGAAGCGAAGACCAAGTTGCAGCCTTGCAAATCTGTTCAACAGAGGCCTCATTCTTAAAGGCCCAAGTGGAAGCCACAGCTCTAGTGGAATGAGCTGTAATTCTTTCAGGAGGCTGCTGTCCAGCAGTCTCATAGGCTAAACATATTAAGCTACGAAGCCAAAAAGAGAGAGAGGTAGCAGAAGCTTTTTGACCTCTCCTCTGTCCAGAATAAACGACAAACAGGGAAGAAGTTTGGCGAAAATCTTTAGTTGCCTGCAAGTAGAACTTGAGGGCACGAACTACATCCAGATTGTGTAGAAGACGTTCCTTCTTTGAAGAAGGATTTGGACACAAGGATGGAACAACAATCTCTTGATTGATATTCCTGTTAGTGACTACCTTAGGTAAGAACCCAGGTTTAGTACGCAGAACTACCTTGTCTGAGTGAAAGATCAGATAAGGAGAATCACAATGTAGGGCTGATAACTCAGAGACTCTTCGAGCCGAGGAAATAGCCATTAAAAATAGAACTTTCCAAGATAACAATTTTATATCAATGGAATGAAGGGGTTCAAACGGAACACCCTGTAAAACGTTAAGAACTAAGTTTAAACTCCATGGCGGAGCAACAGTTTTAAACACAGGCTTGATCCTAGTTAAAGCCTGACAAAAGGCTTGGATGTCTGAATTTTCTGACAGACGCCTGTGAAACAAGATGGACAGAGCTGAAATCTGTCCCTTTAATGAGCTAGCCGATAAACCCTTTTCTAAACCTTCTTGTAGAAAAGACAATATCCTAGGAATCCTAACCTTACTCCAGGAGTAATCTTTGGATTCACACCAGTATAGGTATTTACGCCATATTTTATGGTAAATCTTTCTGGTAACAGGCTTCCTAGCCTGTATCAGGGTATCAATAACCGACTCAGAAAAACCACGTTTTGATAAAATCAAGCGTTCAATTTCCAAGCAGTCAGCTTCAGAGAAGTTAGACTTTGATGTTTGAATGGACCCTGAATCAGAAGGTCCTGTCTTAGAGGTAGAGACCAAGGCGGACAGGATGACATGTCCACTAGATCTGCATACCAAGTCCTGCGCGGCCATGCAGGCGCTATTAGAATCACTGATGCTTTCTCCTGTTTGATTTTGGCAATCAATCGAGGAAGCAGCGGGAAGGGTGGAAACACATAAGCCATCCTGAAGTTCCAAGGTGCTGTCAAAGCATCTATCAGAACCGCTCCCGGATCCCTGGATCTGGATCCGTAGCGAGGAAGTTTGGCGTTCTGGCGAGACGCCATGAGATCTATCTCTGGTTTGCCCCAACGTTGAAGTATTTGGGCAAAGACCTCCGGATGAAGTTCCCACTCCCCCGGATGAAGAGTCTGGCGACTCAAGAAATCCGCCTCCCAGTTCTCCACTCCCGGGATGTGGATTGCTGACAGATGGCAAGAGTGAGACTCTGCCCAGCGAATTATCTTTGATACTTCTATCATTGCTAGGGAGCTTCTTGTCCCTCCTTGATGGTTGATGTAAGCTACAGTCGTGATGTTGTCCGACTGAAACCTGATGAACCCCCGAGTCTTTAACTGGGGCCAAGCTAGAAGGGCATTGAGAACTGCTCTCAATTCCAGAATGTTTATTGGCAGGAGACTTTCCTCCTGACTCCATTGTCCCTGAGCCTTCAGAGAATTCCAGACAGCGCCCCAACCTAGAAGGCTGGCGTCTGTTGTTACAATTGTCCAGTCCGGCCTGCTGAACGGCATCCCCCTGGACAGATGTGGCCGAGAAAGCCACCATAGAAGAGAGTTTCTGGTCTCTTGATCCAGATTCAGAGTGGGGGACAAATCTGAGTAATCCCCATTCCACTGACTCAGCATGCACAATTGCAGCGGTCTGAGATGTAGGCGTGCAAAGGGAACTATGTCCATTGCTGCTACCATTAAGCCGATCACCTCCATGCATTGAGCTACTGACGGGAGTTGAATGGAATGAAGGACACGGCATGCGTTTAGAAGCTTTGTTAATCTGTCTTCTGTCAGATAAATCTTCATTTCTACAGAATCTATAAGAGTCCCCAAGAATGGAACTCTTGTGAGAGGAAAGAGAGAACTCTTCTTTTCGTTCACTTTCCATCCGTGCGACCTTAGAAATGCCAGAACTAACTCTGTATGAGACTTGGCAGTTTGAAAGCTTGAAGCTTGTATCAGAATGTCGTCTAGGTACGGAGCTACCGAAATTCCTCGCGGTCTTAGTACCGCCAGAAGGGCACCCAGAACCTTTGTAAAGATTCTTGGAGCCGTAGCCAATCCGAATGGAAGGGCTACAAACTGGTAATGCCTGTTTAAGAAGGCAAACCTTAGATACCGGTAATGATCTTTGTGAATCGGTATGTGAAGGTAAGCATCCTTTAAATCCACTGTGGTCATGTACTGACCCTCTTGGATCATGGGTAAGATTGTCCGAATAGTTTCCATTTTGAACGATGGAACTCTTAGGAATTTGTTTAGGATCTTTAAATCCAAGATTGGCCTGAAAGTTCCCTCTTTTTTGGGAACCACAAACAGGTTTGAGTAAAACCCTTGTCCTTGTTCCGACCGCGGAACCGGATGGATCAGTCCCATTAATAATAGATCTTGTACACAGCGTAGAAACGCGTCTTTCTTTATTTGGTTTGTTGACAACCTTGACAGATGAAATCTCCCTCTTGGGGGAGAGGATTTGAAGTCTAGAAGGTATCCCTGAGATATGATCTCTAGCGCCCAGGGATCCTGGACATCTCTTGCCCAAGCCTGGGCGAAGAGAGAGAGTCTGCCCCCCACTAGATCCGGTCCCGGATCGGGGGCCCTCGGTTCATGCTGTCTTTGGGACAGCAGCAGGTTTACTGGCCTGCTTGCCCTTGTTCCAGGACTGATTAGGCTTCCAGCCTTGTCTGTAACGAGCAACAGCTCCTCCCTGTTTTGGTGCAGTGGAAGTTGGCGCTGCTCCTGCTTTGAAATTCCGAAAGGGACGAAAATTAGACTGTCTAGCCTTAGCTTTGGCTTTGTCTTGAGGTAGAGCGTGGCCCTTACCTCCTGAAATGTCAGCAATAATTTCTTTCAAACCGGGCCCAAATAAAGTTTGCCCCTTGAAAGGTATACTAAGTAATTTGGACTTAGAAGTTACATCAGCCGACCAGGATTTTAGCCACAGCGCTCTGCGTGCCTGAATGGCGAATCCTGAATTCTTAGCCGTAAGTTTGGTTAAATGTACTACGGCCTCCGAAATGAATGAATTAGCTAGTTTAAGGACTCTAAGCCTGTCCGTAATGTCGTCCAGCGTAGCTGAACTAAGGTTCTCTTCCAGAGACTCAATCCAAAATGCTGCCGCAGCCGTGATCGGCGCGATGCATGCAAGGGGTTGTAATATAAAACCTTGTTGAATAAACATTTTCTTAAGGTAACCCTCTAATTTTTTATCCATAGGATCTGAAAAAGCACAGCTATCCTCCACCGGGATAGTGGTACGCTTAGCTAAAGTAGAAACTGCTCCCTCCACCTTAGGGACCGTTTGCCATAAGTCCCGTGTGGTGGCGTCTATTGGAAACATCTTTCTAAATATTGGAGGGGGTGAGAACGGCACACCGGGTCTATCCCACTCCTTAGTAACAATTTCAGTTAATCTCTTAGGTATAGGAAAAACGTCAGTACTCGCCGGTACCGCAAAGTATTTATCCAACCTACACATTTTCTCTGGTATTGCAACAGCGTTACAATCGTTGAGAGCTGCTAAGACCTCCCCTAGTAATACACGGAGGTTTTCCAATTTAAATTTAAAATTCGAAATATCCGAATCCAATCTGTTTGGATCAGAACCGTCACCTACAGAATGAAGCTCTCCGTCCTCATGCTCTGCAAGCTGTGACGCAGTATCAGACATGGCCCTAGAATTATCAGCGCACTCTGTTCTCACCCCAGAGTGATCACGCTTGCCTCTTAGTTCTGGTAATTTAGCCAAAACTTCAGTCATAACAGTAGCCATATCTTGTAATGTTATCTGTAATGGCTGCCCAGATGTACTAGGCGCCATAATATCACGCACCTCCCGGGCGGGAGATGCAGGTACTGACACGTGAGGCGAGTTAGTCGGCATAACTCTCCCCTCGCTGTTTGGTGAAATTTGTTCATTTTGTACAGATTGGCTTTTATTTAAGGTAGCATCAATACAGTTAGTACATAAATTTCTATTGGGCTCCACCTTGGCATTGGAACAAATGACACAGGTATCTTCCTCTGAATCAGACATGTTTAACCCACTAGCAATAAACATGCAACTCGGTTACAATTTTATTTAATAAAAACGTACTGTGCCTCAAGAAGCACTAAACGATTAAATGACAGTTGAAATAATGAACTGAAAAACAGTTATAGCATCACTCTTAACAAACAACACAACTTTTTAGCAAAGGTTTGTTCCCATTAGTAAAATAACACTAATTAAATTTTAAACAACGTTTTAAATCACAGTCACTATATAAGTCTCACAGCTCTGCTGAGAGAATCTACCTCCCTTCAAGAAGTTTGAAGACCCCTGAGTTCTGTTAGAGATGAACCGGATCATGCAGAAAAACTGACTGGAAATTTTTGATGCGTAGCAAAGAGCGCCAAAAACGGCCCCTCCCTCTCACACACAGCAGTGAGAGAGAAACGAAACTGTCATAATTAACACAAGCAAACTGCCAAGTGGAAAATAATGCCCAAATACTTATTCACTCAGTACCTCATTAATGCAAACGATTCTACATTCCAGCAAAAACGTTTAACATGAAAAATACCTAATAAAAAGGTTTAATGTACTTTTACAGAGTAATTCCGGTGAAATACCATCCCCAGAATACTAAAGTGTAGAGTATACATACATGTTCATTATAACGGTATGGCAGGATTTTTTCATCAATTCCATTCAGAAAATAACAACTGCGACATACCTCAATGCAGATTCAACTGCCCGCTGTCCCCTGATCTGAAGCTTTTACCTCCCTCAGATGGCCGAGAAACAGCAATATGATCTTAACTACTCCGGTTAAAATCATAAGAAAAACTCTGGTAGATTCTTCTTCAAACTCTGCCAGAGAGGTAATAACACGCTCCGGTGCTATTGTAAAATAACAAACTTTTGATTGAAGTTCTAAAAACTAAGTATAATCACCATAGTCCTCTCACACCTCCTATCTAGTCTTTGGGTGCAAGAGAATGACTGGAGGTGACGTAGAGGGGAGGAGCTATATAGCAACTCTGCTGGGTGAATCCTCTTGCACTTCCTGTAGGGGAGCAGATAATATCCCAGAAGTAATGATGACCCGTGGACTGATCACACATAACAGAAGAAATAATGATTTTATTATTAACAACAATTGAAATAGTTTTAACTACAACAATTTTAAAAAACAAATTTTTAATTCTTGCCCATCCCTCCTCACACTTAGGTCCTTATGCAGATCTATTCCACTTATAACAATCTTCTGTTTGTGGGTTTCTTGAAACTTATTATGGGTTGATTCTGTGTACAAAGATTTGCAGGGGAGCAATAGCATTAAAAAAGGACAGTAAAGTCAAAATTAAACTTTCATAATGCAGAAAGAACATGTAATTTGTAACAATTTTCCAATTGGCTTCTCTTATCTTATTTTACTTTGTTCTCTTGGTATCCATTGTTGAAAAGCCTGCATAAGTAGGTTAAGAAGCAATATACTACTGTGAGCTAGCTGCTTGTCACTGTGCCACCCAATGTATTCAGCTAGGCTTAAGAAAGGGAATTACAGAGCGCCAACTAAAAGGGCAGACCGCTAGCACTAATAAATTGGCACCTAGTTGCCAATAAGATGTATGCAATAGATAGGAGGGATATCAGAGCGCCAAACAATAGTAGGCTGGGTCTAGGATCAGGACAACAGATACCAATGATAACAATAAGTGTTAAATAATACAGTTTAATACGATTTGATACAAAGTGCTAATACACTAAGATACAATATTACAACAATTCATCATGGATCCATGTTACAATAAAAATATTCTGGTGTTAAACTTTTAAAAACAGACAATATTTAGGTGAAATCTAGTTAATAAAAACTAGTTTATAAGAATATACGAGGCAATTAATGTAAAACAATAATACGATAAAAAGTTCAAAACAGGATAATGGTGGAGGGTTGCAGATGTTATAAATTAATGGATGGCAGTAAACCAATGGGGTATGACCAGATTAGGTATATGCTGGAACAAAATTAAAAAATATATGTGAACAAAATATATAGAAAAAAGTCCCGGCTCACACCATAGGTTTTACCTATGTGTTTAGAACGAAATTTGATAGATAAGTTAATAAATGGGTGCTCTTCCCTAAAAGATATATAAAATACAGTTAGGTGGATAAATTTGGAAATAGAATAGGCTCCTGAACTATTGGGGAGTGTGACAAAACTTCTCCAAAAGAAACAGTGTGTGTGTTG
Source organism: Bombina bombina (assembly GCF_027579735.1). Lineage (NCBI taxonomy): Eukaryota > Metazoa > Chordata > Amphibia > Anura > Bombinatoridae > Bombina > Bombina bombina. The sequence continues at coordinate 1,350,999,524 of NC_069499.1, read as the reverse complement.
GGTAAAATAAAAAAAACAGCGTTTTTGAGTGTGTGTGAAAGGTGAAAAACTTTTTATCGTATTATTATTTTACATTAATTGCCTCTTATATTCTTATAAACTAGTTTTTATTAACTAGATTTCACCTAAATATTGGCTGTTTTTAAAAGTTTAACACCATAATATTTATATTGTAACATGGATCCATGATGAATTGTTGTAATATTGTATCTTAGTGTATTAGCACTTTGTATCAAATCGTATTAAACTGTATCATTTAACACTTATTGTTATCATTGGTATCTGTTGTCCTGATCCTAGACCCAGCCTACTATTGTTTGGCGCTCTGATATCCCTCCTATCTATTGTATACAGCTAGGCCCCAGTAGATCATTGCTCGCCAAGCGAATGAAGCAAATCTGATAATAGAAGTAAATCTGAAAATTGTATGCTCTATCTGAAACCCAAAAGTTATCTTTCATGGTTATGTCCCTTTAAGGTCTGTTTATTAACTCTGTAGGTTAATTGTATAACATTTTGCTGTGAAGGCATGTTACAGTTTTGAAAACTACACAACAAATGATATGTGATATCTTCAAGATAGAAAATGTGTCCAAAATAATCTGACAGAACCCTTTGGAAGAGCACGGTATTGTGAATGGATTAATAGAATTAATTTACCAAAAAAATAAACATTACAGCCATAAATATACAGCATCTTGCTATATAATAACAAACTAATCTATATTTCAGGATGAATAACTTTTGGATTATAATGTATTTTAAATAGAAACTAAGATATATTTTTCCTCAAGAATCATTTTATTTTAAAAAATCCAATTTAAAAAAAAAAAAAAAAAATTTTTTTTTACTTTTTTTTTTAAAAAAATACATAAGGGATCCCTCAAACTATGCATATACTCCAACCTAAACAATTCAATCTTGTCCCCAGGCTGAAGAGAATCCACTCCTGAGTCACTCCACCCACTACCACTACTTGGGTTAAGATGCCTAAATGTAGATATACATTCATGCAGAAGATCTACAACAAATGTTATTTAGCTATAGAAAAACAAATCAGCCAAGTCTAAACATTTTTAAAACAAACATATTGTCTGCTGCAATTGTTTTTCAATAGTCAAACTCCACCCACCACTTCTCATTTGTAGAAGCTAATGTGGGCTTGAGCCTGAATCTGACAAGGCTAGCCACTGTCATGTTGTTAGTATAAATAGCATTGTTTCACAGTTCTTATTTGTTAAAACCAATTAACCCCTTCAGGATAGGGGCAACTGTCCAAGTTCTTAAGAGTATGAGCAAAATGTTTGTTCAACCACAATTTACATCTTTCACATTAAGTGCACCCACACATATATATCACTTTTTAGAGGACAAATAGGTTTTTTGAACATCAAATATTTATATATAAACTATAAATTTATATGAATAAAATCAATTAAGTGTGAGAAACTAAGAAATGTTATGTTCCAAACAATTTTATTGTGAATATCGTAATCCTGATAGACATTACTGCTTTAAAACACCAATATTTGTGTTCACCAATGTCCTATGAGTACAACAGTACCTCCCATGTACAGGTTTTATGGGGTTTCTGGAAGTTACAGGGCCAAATATGGGGCCTGTCCATTTCCGTCCTCAAACATGGAAATTTGGCACAATGATTTTCTGGGCCTATGTCGCCTTTGAAACATTATAGCAGCCCAATAATGAAAAATAGGGTAACGCCAATCATAGGCTAAAGTATCAATATATAAAAATGTGATTAAAAATACATTTATTAACATATATACATATTAGGGTACCATATATATATATATATATATATATATATATATATATATATAAATAATAAAAACAGTAAAACAGTAGGATAGGTTAGCCCTCAAAAAAGAACATAATCAATATATAAGTGATATTAGTGAAATGATCCCAAGTGATATAACTTGATAATTAAATTGCCCCAAATGATGATAATAGTCTTTAAATATCCTTATGGAGGGTCCTAAGTGTAAAAAGTCCTATATTCTGTGTGTCCAAGTAAAATCCTAATGTGGATGAGAAAATATCCAAGGATCCAAAAGAAAAAATATGTTGGACAGACAACACGGAGTGTCAAAGACAGGATTAGGGAACAACTATTAGCCATTAAACATAATAGAGACGATGTCCCACTATACAAACATGTTCAAGACAAACATGGAGGCAAAAATACAAGTCTCAAATATATGGCTATATATGGCTATATGTAAAGTATCAAAGCAATGGAGAAGGGGAGATTATGGTAAAAGATTATTACAAGCTGAGGCCAAATGGATTTTCTATATAGACAGAATATATCCACAGGGCCTAAACGCTGATTTTTAAGTTTTCCATCTTTTTAGCTAAATCTCCTTTTAACTAAGTTATCTTGAAGTTGTAAATAACCTTAGTTATAATCAGCAACTTAATATAATACCCCCCTTCAGTTTATTTTACATTTTATATTTCACTAAGTGTATTTTAATCAATATATTTTTAACGCTGTACCATTTTTTATTAAGGTGTTTTTTATGAAGATACGGGTTATGAAGAAACTTTTTAGATGAACAAATATTTGCTTTTAATGATATCTGTATTTATAACGATATCCATCGTTTTTATATTCGTTTTTAAAGTTATCCGTTGTTATGTTATTTATTTTTATATAGTTATTCGATCATTTGTCATTTATATTTATTTTTTTATATCTATTTTTATAATGATATATCTTTTATGACATCTATTTCTAAAGATATCTACATTTACAAATTACATGTAGATTTCACTATTTTTTTTTTATTTTTTTTTTTATTGTATCAGTTTTTAAATTGTATCAATTGTTGGAATTATATTAACTTTTTAATGTACTTCTATAATTGTATCTCATTTTACTGTTTCTATTTATTGAAACACTGCCATATCAAATTGTAATCCTTTATACCCAATATTTATTGTGTTATAGGTATGTATAAGGTAATACCTCTCATTAATAATTACTTATATTAGAATCCACCCTATTTATATTAGAAATTGATATGATTTTAGAATCAAGCACACCATTAGCAATTATTAATTATATATATATATATATATATATATATATATATATATATATATATATATATATATATATATATATATATTTATTTATTTATATTAGTAAATTGCCCACTAATAGATTTAGTAATAACATCCCCAATTATTTGCTTATTACAACTACAAGCAGCCGAAACCGGAAGTGACATGTAAACCGACAAAACCAGAAGTGACGCGTCACCCGGAAGTGACGTAATCATCACGTGACGATTTGCTATAGAACATAACATCGAATATGGATTAAAGTTTAAGAACCTTGTATTATATCTAATATAAATGTGGTTTGTATATTACGAAGGTTTGCTATTATAACACTGAAACCAATTATGAAGAAAAATTGTCTCTCTATTTAATATCGAAAGTGAACTGGTAGCAGGAAAACAAGGTCACCATTTTGTTTAAGGGCAAGATAGGGTTGTTACGATATATAATAGCAAATTAAGGCGGGAAACTATGCCCACTATGATTGGTCCTTAAAGGCTATTTAAGCCATGTTACTATCAGCAGTTGAAATCTTGAGAAAGGCCCAGTGTGGGGCCGAAACGCATCAATATACACGTTACTAGAGGTCACTGTTCGAGTCTAAACATAGGGTAAGCCTATTTTCAATTCAGTTTATATTTTTATTTACGTTATTGCACTATGTGATTTATTTTTTTCATAGGTACTACCTTCTCTGGATATTTATTAACTTTATTGGATCCTATCACACACACTTTTTGGATTTTTAAAAAAAATTATTTTTATTTTTCTATTTTTATTATTTTTTATATTTATATTTCTCTCTCATCCACATTAGGATTTTACTTGGACACACAGGATATAGGACTTTTTACACTTAGGACACTCCATAAGGATATTTAAAGACTATTATCATCACTTGGGACATTTTTATTATAAAGTTATATCACTTGGGATAATTTCACTAATATCACTTATATATTGATTATGTTATTTTTTGAGGGCTAACCTATCCTTCCGTTTTACTGTTTTTATTACATATATATATAGGGTACCCTAATATGTATGTATGTTAATAAATGTATTTTTAATCACATTATTATATATTGATACTTTAGCCTATGGTTGGCGCTCCCCTTTTTCTATTTACAGCCATTTCTATTGAGTTTTTAGGGACCTCATTTTGGGAGCTTGTATCTTTTGAATGTTGGCGCTGTTTTTATATGTTTTTACCTCACAATAATGAAAATTACCCCCATCTTGTCATACCATATGCAAAGGTAGACAACCCAGGGTGTGCCAAAAGGGCCAAATGTAGTGATCATATTTTTTTTTTTTGGGGTGATTTTCACACAAACACTGCACTTTGGCTGTTTCTATCATCATCATTTTTTTATCTTACTGCTATAATAATAATCTTATAAAGGGGCTGAGCTAGTATTCAAAAAAGGTAATACAATAGTCAAGTTACTGGATCAATATACACACTCTGAGCGATAGTACTTTTTCAAAACACTATATTTAAAGGATAGCATATCCAAGACGCTAAACACCTGTCTATGATTGGTGGATGAAAGATCACAGCTACAGTATTAAAGGGACATGAAACCCAATTTTTTTTTTTCTTTCATGATTCAGATAGAGAATACAATTTTAAACACTTTTCCAATTTACTTCTATTATTTAATTTGCTTCCTTCTCTTGTTATACTTTGCTGAAAGGTTTAGCTAGGCAAGCTCAGGAGCAGCAGAGAACCTAGACTCTAGCTGTTGATTGGTGACTGCATATATATATATATATATATATATATATATATATATATATATATATATATATATATCGATTGTGATTGGCTCGCCCATGTGTTCAGTTAAAAACCATAAGTGTATTGCTGCTCCTTCAACAAATGACACCAAGAGAATGAAACAAATGAGATAATAGAAAGAAATTAGAAAGTTTTTAAAATTGTATTCTCTATCTGAATCATGAAAGAAAAAATGTGGGTTTCATGACCCTTTAAGTAAATCTATATAATCCAAAAGATAATGTGTGCAATGTCATATGCAAAAACAGCAAGTAAAGCTTAATCCAAAACACTCACCCATTCCGTACCTGAGATCTGATCCTCCCCACACATGCACTTGTCAACCTAACCTGTTGGTAAAGCTAGCTGGACACTTGAACGCTGGCTCAAAAGGATAAGTAACTCCTCTGCCAATCCGTAGGTTAAACTCCAATAATTGCTTATACTCAAAACGGACCACCAGATACCTTTGAGGATGAGAGGCTGCAGGGGTTTATTCAACAAAGGACCAAGTATTCTGGTGCTCAACCGGCAATCCACGCCAGGAGACTAGTTTGTTTGTGCAATTCGACAATCCCAGACAGTATGAACTCAACGCGCCACAAAGGAGAGACGTACCAGCACTCAAAACAAGCTGGCCAATATATAGAATTCAGTGAAAGTAGAGTGCTGCATAAAAACATTTATTGAAAATCGTTATATAAGACATTAATATTAATGCCTTGGACAATAGAACAACATTGTTAAAAATCAGGTAATACAGGCAACGTACGCATTTTGGCTTATGCCATAATCAGCTATACATGGAAGTCTTCATACATGGAAATTTGGCACTTTGATTTTCTAGGCCTGTCGCCTTTGATAAAGTATGGCAGCCTAGGAATAAAAATTACCACCATCATGACATACCATTTACAAAAGTAGATAACTCAGGATATTCTAAAAGGAGTATTTGAGTTGTTTTGTGTAGCTGATTTATCATGACCTTAGAGTGGCTGGGCTTAACGTAAAAAGGGACAGGACAAGGTTAGAGGATCCATAAAGTCAGGAATACAGAAAAATGGACACATACAGAGTGATTTTAATCAAAAGTTTAACTTAGATTCTGAAGCAGTCTGTGATACAGAGGCCGGGTAGAGATGGGCCGGAATGGCAATAGTAACTAAAGTCCTACCTAACTCCTTTTTTATTGCAGACTTTTTTGCAGTCTGTAGAGGGGGATCCTAGATGGAAAATGCCTGCTGCAAAGTCTATGGACATTTTCTGACTGAAATGTGGGAGGATTGGGGGTCTGGTTAAAGAAAATATCTGATATATTTAACAAATTCCAGAAAATGTATGGTTTCCCTATGCTTTTTTTGTACAGCAGAAATGCATCATACAGTGCTACCTGCATTACATAAATGGCAACTTTATTGTACCAGGTGTTGGTCTTTTGCTGAACCAGATATGGCTGTATGCACTGGTCAGCTAAATCTACTCCCCCCTACATTTTTGCTGTACTTCACAATGCACTTTAGTTTTTGGATCTGTTCATTCTTTCATTTCACAGACACTGGCATTGTAGTTTCATTGTGCACAGTGGACAGCATGTACACTTCTTTTTTGTCAGTGTACCGAAGGGCCAGTAGTTCATCTAAGCGTAAAGCTGACATTGTCAGCTTCTGGCGGGAAACCTGAAATATTTTTTTACGCACTGTGCCACAGGCCAGGGTTTCAAAATAAAATACATTTTTAAACAACCCTAGCCTTGTATAATAATTGTCCAGCCATTGATGGTACCCTCTATCCAGCAGCCGGGGTAGGTGGAGATCCCACACAATTTGCCGTTTGTGCCAGGTGGATCGAGGACAATCTTTCCCTCATAAATGCAAAATGCCCAGGTATAACGTACTGCATTTGCACAATTGATAACATTTTATTTCATAGCATGACCGCTTGGATAGAAAATATTGCCTGAAAAGCAATCTTCTCTTAAATTTCATAAGGGATTGATCTATAAAGATGTTTTGACAAGGGGTTTAAATTTACTGAAAATTTATCAGGAGCAATATATAGCCTGTCATGCAAGGAATCAATTCTAGGGGGGCACTGGGCATTATTGTTCAAAAGAAGAAACCGTCCCAGCTGTTCGTATCTATCCCTCTTCATAATCCCTGGGGAAATAGGGGTAGCCAGGATGGGGTTCGGGTTCCAGTAGCAAACGTATGCTGGGTTTCTTCACTATGCCCATCAACAATGTCAGTGTTTCTGTTTCTTATGTTAACAATGTCAGTGCCCAAAACTTTTTTAATTTCAGATAGGTCAGTGGGGGTGCCAGGTATTTTTTTATAATATATTGAGATTGGGGATTTTCTTACAGATACAGGCTGGCATATACATTTGTTTGAGCAACTATATTCTCAAACATGTTATCTGTCAGAAAAAAAGTTGAAATAATTAATCGGCTAACAAGCTGTAATGTTGGTTGTGATGCCAGGAGTCTCTGTAAATGTGGATGTTACAAGGGCAGTTAAATTTGGGGTAGACAATTTTATTCGGATATTGTGGAACGTCTCCTTTTAGTTGGTGGTAGACAAGGAGCACTATCACTAGATGCCTCACTCAGGGGCTCTACATCTGATGCTATAAGAGTTTTGTTATCAGACAAGGTTTCACTCCCTGAATCTTGTGCAAGAAATGGTGTAAGCCTCTTCTGATGTATGCCATAGGTTTTTTTTATTTTATTATTATTTCTAACAGAAATACTCAATCCCTCATCACCCACAAATTACCTCCCCCCAATTACCTCAAATGTTTTATTTATTTATTTTATAAACAAAAAAAAAAAGGGAAAAAACAGGGAAGGATCTTGGACAAAGGGCATTGATAAGCAACAGCAGGAAAGGGTTAAACTTAAAAATTGAAGAGAAGGGTTTAAGGGCACCTTAAAAAGAAAACTACTGATCAGTAGTATTGAACTGGTCAGGCTGATCACAGCAATAACACTGATCAGCAGTGAAAAAGTAATTATATATATATATATATTTTTTTTTTTTTTTGTATTTTTTCATTATTATTATTATTTTGCACAAAGCAGCACACACACTGTGTCACATTTGTAACTGATCTGTGTTCCTCTCTCCCTCATATCAGTGTGAGAAGAGAGGAAGCAGATACAGAGGTAAAAGCCAATGATTCCACTCATTGGCTCTTACATTGTTGCATTAACTGATCGTCACTGCTCCTGAGTACTGATTGGATCCTGGGGGGACTGCGTGAGTTGTTAGGTATGTCTCCAACCGGATCCAGGGCTCAGGAGGCACTGGAGGGGAAGCAGGACACCGTTCCATGCCGTCCTAATGGTGTTAAAATCCCGGTGCTGTTAGGTTGGCATGGAACATCCTAACGAAGTCTAGGGGGGTTAAGGAAGATAAACAATATGTTTCTATACATTTTAATGAGTAAAGTGTACCACCTCAAGTAACACATTTCTGGATTACTAAAGCTTTACATTTTCTTGAGTATAGGAGGTTAAATACAACCAAACATAAAAACATTCTTATGTCTAAATATGACAACACAAAAGATGTCACAGAGCAATCTAATGTGAAATAAAGGGAAAACACATTTTAAAGCAACTCCAAAATAATAAATAATGCAGTGGAAGGTGTTTCTTTTAGTTTGGGTTCAAACTGAGGGCCACTGCTGGCTAAATTGGCAACAGGAAACATTTTAGCACAGTAGGAAATAGGCAACATGTATCAGATTTTTTTTTATTTGATTTTTTTAAATCAGTGCAGTAGAAAGTGTGTTTGCTAACCTTCCTCTCAAAGCTGATGTACTGTCATATTCAGTCTGTTACGATTTGTAAATGATCCTATCACCCAAAAGCAATTTTGTTATCCAAGCTGTTTAACAGTCCACCACTCCGTTCTGGGGTCACTTTTCAAAAGACTACTAATACATAAGCTCAAACAGGTGCTTAAGAAAACAGATGTACAGATATGCAATTCAACTACACACAAATCAGACATGCTACTCATGTAGCTTTTTCACAAATATGTAACTGGTTTCCTTTTTAAATAAGTATATTGCTGTACAATCAAACAAATGTTTGTTTTTATACATGTCACTTTCCACCAACAAGAGGGAGTGATCAATAAGCCCTGAGGGCCCAGTTTCACTTCCTGAAAGCTTTAAAAGCACAAGAGAAATTATTACTGGCCCTACAATGCCATTTAAAAAAGAAAAAGAAAAAAAATGCACACAAAAAACAAAAAGAAAACCGAAAAAGTTCTAAACATGTTATAATGTATTATTGCACTATCACTTGCATATAACTTTGGGTTTATCCCCTATTAAGAGCTTAAAACAGCAGTGTACTACTAGGGCCTAGCTGAACATATCGGTTGAGCCAATGACAAAAGGCATATAAGTGTATCCAGGGCTCAAACAAATCTATTTACAAATACCATTATCTGTCTCCTAGATATTCTTACTGGCTCCAACATTTTAACAGGATTTGTCGACCCATGGCATAGTCACCAATCACCAACTACCTTTCAGAAGTGTATTGCTGCTCCTGAGCCTACCTAGGTATGCTTTTCAACCAAGAATATTAATAGAACAAAGTAAATTAGATAATAATAAACGTAAATTCAGAAGTCTCTTAAAATTGCATGCTCTAGTTTAATCTTGACTTTCATGACCCTTTAACCCCTTAATGACCGGACCAATTTTCAATTTTCTTACCCTTAATGACAATGGCTATTTTTACATTTCTGCAGTGTTTGTGTTTAGCTGTAATTTCCCTCTTACTCATTTACTGTACCCACACATATTATATACCGTTTTTCTCGCCATTAAATGGACTTTCAAAAGATACCATTATTTTCATCATATCTTATAATTTACTATAAATTTTTTTTATCAAATATGAGGAAAAAATTGAAAAAAAACCCACACTTTTTCTAACTTTGACCCCCAAAATCTGTTACAGATCTACAACCACCAAAAAACATCCATTCTAAATAGTTTCTAAATACCCAATGTTTACATGTTCTTTGCTTTTTTTGCAAGTTATAGGGCCATAAATACAAGTAGCACTTTGCTATTTCCAAACCACTTTTTTTCAAAATTAGCGCTAGTAACATTGGGACACTGATATCTGTAAGGAATACCTGAATATCCCTTGACATGTATATATTTTTATTTAGAAGACAACCCAAAGTATTGATCTAGGCCCATTTTGGAATATTTCATGCCACCATTTCACCGCCAAATGCGATCAAATAAAAGAAATTGTTGACTTTTTCACAAATTTTTTCACAAACTTTAGGTTTCTCGCTGAATTTATTTACAAACAACTTATGCAATTATGGCATAAATGGTTGTAAATACTTCTCTGGGATCCCTTTTGTTCAGAAATAGCAGACATATATGGCTTTGGCGTTGCTGTTTGGTAATTAGAAGGCCGCTAAATGCCGCTGCACACCAAACGTGTATTATGCCCAGCAGTGAAGGGGTTAATTAGGGAGCTTGTAGGGAGCTTTTAGGTTTAATTTTAGCTTTAGTGTAGTGTAGTAGACAACCCAAATTATTGATCTAGGCCCATTTTGGTATATTTCATGCCACCATTTCACAGTCAAATACGATCAAATAAAAAAAAAAAAGTAAAATTTTTCACAATTTTAGGTTTCTCACTGAAATTATTTACAAACAGCTTGTGCAATTATAGCACAAATGGTTGTAAATGCGTCTCTATGATCCCCTTTGTTCAGAAATAGCAGACATATATGGCTTTGGCGTTGCTTTTTGGTAATAATAAGGCCGTTAAATGCTGCTGTGCACCACACTTGTAATATGCCCAGCAGTTAAGGGGTTAATTAGGTAGCTTGTAGGGTTAATTTTTAGCTTTAGTATAGAGATCAGCCTCCCACCTGACACATCCCACCCCCTGACCCCCCCCTCAAACAGCTCTCTTCCCTCCCCCACCTCACAATTGTCACCGCCATCTTAAGTACTGGCAGAAAGTCTGCCAGTACTGAAATAAAAAGCATTTATTATTTTTTATTTTTTTTCCATACAGTCTGCAGTGATGGATCCCCCCTTACCCCACAACCTCCCTGATCCCCCCATACATCTCTCTAACCCTCCCCCTCTATCTATTTGCCGCCATCTTGGGTACTGGCAGCTGTCTGCCAGTACTCAATTTGCCCCCAAAAATTGTTTTTTTTTTACTTTTTTATTTGAAATATTTGTTTTCTGCAGTGTATCTGCCCCCCCCCTCCCCTCTGAACAATCTACATCCCTTACTAAACAACGGAGATACCACTTCATCCGTTTTCTGTTTTTTTTTACTTCAGTGCATATTTTGCGTGATAAAATAGGGGATTGCAGTGATGCCTCAATATTGAGGCATCACTACAATCCCTTGTAAGCAGCTGGAAGCGATCATGATCGCTTCCAGCACTTCAAACAACAGAGGACGTACCAGGTACGTCAATTGTCATTAAGGGGAGATTTTTCTATGACGTACCTGGTACGTCCTCTGTCATTAAGGGGTTAATGAACTTTGAAGTTGTGTGACATTCAAATCCCCAAATAATAATAATTAAAAAAAAAAAAAGTCTGTTCAGTAGTATTTAATTCTATTATTTTATTTATTGAACTTTCATGATTCAGACAGATCATGCAATTTGAAAAAAAATCCATTTTACTTCCATTATCAAACTGTTAAGTATTTATATATGCACACTTTCTAAGGCACCAACTACTTCTAAGGACAAGGTTTATCAATTTGCAAGCAAATAGGATTCACAAGCTGAGAACCTGTCCGCACTTGATCTTAAACTGTGGGGTAGATATGTTCCACATATTTATCAGTGCACTGCAAGTGCACCCCTCTACCCTCACACAACCAATTGTGTGAGAATAGGGCTTGTCAATCACCCCGGTCAAATTAACCTGGGGTGATTTTAATCCACCAACTCCAGTTTGACTGATTTTCTGAAGCAGCGGTCCAAAGCACATATTAATTGCATAATTTAACATTCAATAAATAATGATAATTTGTGCAACAAACATTGAAAATATTAAATATTAGCTCATTTTAGTTTAATATTGGCTTAAATTTTGGCCAGGTGGTAAGTAAAAACAGCTGGGTGGCGTACCTATTAAATTAGCTTGGAAAAAATATCACTAATTAGGTCCAGAAATATAAAAGCTCAATATCCCATATATACAGAGGTATTGCAGCATTCACCTTAAAACACTAATATGTTATATTCATAAGGTACACAAAACACGTATGATGTACAATACTTGTCCATAGGAAAGTGAAACAAGATATTAGGGCTTTCCAGTGTATGTGCATTTATTAGTGCCCGGCATTCACACCTAAAAGCTTCACTTTACCTAAAGATATTGTACCAAAACATTCATAAATTATGTGTGATCGGAACTATAAATAGCAATAGGAGTCATAGGCCAACAAATATATAAAGACAGGGGACCTTCTGATATACAGGGTGGCCTTTAGTTATGAAAATAAATTGTGTACCGCATATCAGATGTCTGAAACAACCAAGTAGCATGATATGCCGGAAAACCTCAAAACTCTATAACTTTATAATCCAAAGTGTCTTAAAGTGCAGCAATGCCATCAGATTTGTAAACATAACATAGGTCCCCCAGATATATGATATCACAATATCTAAGGACTGCATAACTGATACTTGAGATATAAGAAAAGTTATTCGGCTTCTCATCTTTATTAAAGGGACACTGTAACTAAATTTTTTCTTTTGTGATTCAGATAGAGCATGCAACTTTCTAATTTACTCCTATTATCAAATGTTCTTTATTCTCTTGGTATCTTTATTTGAAATGCAAAAATGTAAGTTCAGATGCCGGCCCATTTTTGGTGAACAACCTAGGTTGTCCTTGCTGATTGGTGGATAAATTCATCCACCAATCAAAAACTGCTGTCCAGAGTACTGAACCAAGAAAAAAGCTTAGATGCCTTCTTTTTCATATAAAAATAGCAAGAGAAAGAAGAAACATTGATAATAGGAGTAAATTAGAAAGTTGCTTAAAATTGCATGCTCTATCTGAATCACGAACAAAAAATTTTGGGTGCAGTGTCCCTTTAAATATAAAAGAGCCCTCAAAATATGTAAAGTGATATTGAAGTCATAATATTATATAGGGACCCTCAGATGTCTCAAGAGCATTTGAACTATTAGGCTTGTGAAGATGTACTGAGAAAATAATTTTATAGGGTAAGGGATATTGAAGCTGTCAGTTTTTAGTGAACATATTAGAAATAACTTTAAGTAGGGGAAAAATAATAAAAAAAAGGCAAAAAAGTAACATTTGAAGTTCAAGTTGTGGTTTATCAGCTCCCTAAGGAGTATGAAAATTGTTTTAAAATAAATATGACACTATTTGGGCACTCGTGTAAATCTATTACAGCCATCAAATGTGAGGGGAAACACACAGGGTCCTAATGTGCAAAACACATATTATGGGCGATGACTTAATAGTCAAGATTATTATCTTCAATTGCATTAGTATCTATCAATGCAAATTAGTGCATTAAAAATGTCAGTCTTAATGCGTGTGGGAAAACATTGCGGCCCACAGTCGGGTTTGGTTGGGCCGTAGGATACTAAGTAAATATGTGGCCCTTGGGTGTATCAGGCTTTCTTCTGAGTCCACAAAAGAACGTGAAGATACAGTAACCTGTAAATATTTGTTAATAACTAGCTATCCTACGGTATACCAGGTAAGAAATAGTACTGTAAGGTACGTGAGGAAACGAAGGGTGAAGGTCCCTCAAATTATTAGGCAATAACTGTGGCCCTTTGGTTTAACATCACAAGGTCACGTGACTCTGACGTTGCGGCTCCGCGGCAACTCACGCGAATCGCGATGCATGCCGGGAGTCTCCAAATTTCATGCGGAGCATGCCGGGATGGCCCGGAGCCCCGTATATAAAATTTCCCCGCAATGTCGTTCGCTCTTGCACTCACCGGGTACGGACTCCCCTTCACATCCTCCCCTATACGATAGAGTTCTGTGTCGCCGCGTCACCAAACACAAAACGACACGTGACCGTCCGCGCAGCACCGGGCTGCTTCCCGTGCGTGACGTCACCAGTATCGGTCAGAGCGAGAGAACCGCCCAGCCGGAAGTCTGGAGACGGAGGTAGCCATGCAGCCATCATTTTTTTGGGAACGTCAGCTCAGTCGCTTAGTGTACAACTCCCCCTTCAGGCATTGTGTTTTTTGCACCTGCTAAACCGCCAGTGTATCGTGACCTATACGCTGTTACCTTTTGAATTAGTTGCTATAATTTCATACAATGTACAAGAAGACTCTGTTTGGGATGTTCTGGAAAAATGTTCCATTAAGCAAACCACGAATACGATGCCAGCTTCCCTTAAAATGCAAAGCTTTACCTTGTTATATACGTCCGGTTCTATAAACAGCAGGAGCAGTTGTATAAGCTGATACTCCTCAAAGTACACCCCGAGCCCTTGATATTTAGCTTTTGGTATTTTTTTTTTTTTGCATGATCCCTCCCATTTTTTTGTTATGAACGGTTTCATTTTTGTATGATGAGACGGATACATAGAACATTCTTACATTGGAAGAAACACTTGTAAACCTAAATGTTTGTTGTTCACTGGCTTATAGGGAAAGCACCAGCGGTGGGATTCAGTTCTTAAAGGGACACTAAACCCAAAACGTTTCTTTCATGATTCAGGTACAGAATACAATTTTAATCAACATTCCAATTTACTTCTATTATCTCATTTGCTTTATTCTTTAGATATCCTTTGTTGAAGATATAGTAATGCACATGGGTGAGCCTATCACACAAAGCATCTATGTGCAGCGAGCTATCTAGATATGCTTTTCAGCAAAGGATATCAAGAGAATAAAGCAAATTAGATAATAGAAGTAAATTAGAACGTTGTTTAAAATCGCATGCTCTTTCTGACTCATGAAAGAAAAAATGTGGGTTTCATGTCCCTTTTAACCATTTGAGTGCTAAGCACTTTCCCACCTGGGTGCTAAGATTTTTTTATAAGGTTTTTTTATTATTTTTTTAACAAAATTTTTTTTAACTTTTTTTTTTTTTTCCAGATCCCCAATACTTACACTGTTGGTATGTTAGGTGTAAGGTGATTACCTTTCCAATGGTGGGTCTTGGGGGTCTGTAGCTGCTTAGATGCCTGAGATACAGGCTTCTAAGCAGCATGGCCCCTGCTCCTATACTTAACATTAAGTAAAAAATAAAGTTGCGCAGTGATGTCATCATGTTACTGCACGTGACATCACCGCGCATAACGTGAAGCCCCAGCGATGTCTGTCACTATGCAGGCCCGATCGCCGGGGTGGGAGCCCCCAGATCTCCCTCAAGGAGGGAGAGTGCTAGTGACGGCTCTGAGCCGTCGCAGAGTTTCCCACTCTGGTGCTAATGACGGCTCAGAGCCGTCATTGGCACTCAAGGGTTTAAAGTGATTGTAAAGTTTAAATAATTAAAGCATAGTATCTAAAAATACTCTTCAACTACTGGCACTTTTATTAATTCAACTTTACAACACGTTTTTTTTTTTTTTTTTTAATACTTACCATTTTGTTACTGTAAACGGGCCGCCAATCCTCCGCCCACTTCTCCTGCATTTTGAAGATCGATGTCGAATCCGGTTTCCTACAATTGTTGCGTACCCCCATTGGTGTCCAGCTCGTGGGGCATGCAATGATTGGAGGAAGCCGGATTTGTCATCGATCTGCAAAATACAGAAGTGGGCTGAAGATCGGCGGTCCGTTTACAGTATCAAAATATTAAGTTGTTTACAAACATGCTTTTTTTTTTTTATTTAAAGTTTAATGAATTGAAATGCCAATGGTTTTTAATAGTATTTTTAGATATTGGGCTTTAATTCTTTAAACTTTACAATCACTTTAATAACCTGTTCCTAAAATTTAGAGAATACAGAACCTGTTCCTAAAGTTTAGAAAGTGTATAGGTTTCTGTAAAGCACCCGTTGAAGGAGAATGACAAGTCTCCACCACCCTGACAAGAAATGAAAAGAATGTATATAAACATACTTACAGATGCAAAAACACTTTTCAGTGAAACTGATCAATTTAATCACACAGTATCTTGCCTAAATGCCACTCTCCAACATCTGCAAAACCATCTGGAAAATTTGGAGCAAGAGACAAAATCTCAGGAACCGAGCATCTCTGAAAGATATGCCAGCAGATATCTACAGAGGCTTTTTTTTTACACTTAATGAAAAAGCAGACCTGGCTGAACAGAATAGCAATAGTCCCTGGGATGTAATAAAAGTAATGACAAGGGTGAATGACAAAATGGAATGCCCATATACTTTAATGGGATGTAAAGTTTGATGAATAAGTGCCCGGTATCTAAAACTAATCTTAAAAACAGGGGCACTTTCATTCATTAAACTTTACAATGAAGCTTCTATTTTTTTTAAATACCTTTCTTTATGTAAAACAGACCAGCGATCCTTTGTCTGCATCTCCTGCTGTAGTTAGCACAGCGATGACGAATCCGGCTTCCTCCAATTGTTGTGCACCCCCTTTGGTGTCTAGTTCGTGGGGCCACACAACGATTGGAGGAAGACAGATTCGTCATCTATACAGCAGGAGACGCGAGCAGAGGATCGCCGGTCTGTTTTCCATAAAGAAAGGTATTTTAAAGAAGCTTCATTGTAAAGTTTAATGAATGAAAATGCCCCTGTTTTTAAGATTAGTTTTATTCATTAAACTTTACAATCACTTTAAATTGCTCTAACAAAGAAATTGTGAGACATATCAAATAGATATTTGCCAGATAAAATTTCACTTTCAGAATATGCTACAGTACTTGGGCAACATATCTGGTCAATATCTATTTAAAATGTCAAATGTTTATTTTGCTATAGCACTTTTAACTTTACATCCCATTTAAGTCTATGAGCATTCCATTTTGTCATTCACCCATGTCATTCCGTAGAAAATAGCTGTAATCCCATGTTATCTCACTTTCAGAATATGTTACTGTACTTGGGAAACATCAGACAAATATCTATTTGATACGTCTGGTTTCTGGCTAGAACACCTAACTTTACATCCCATTAAAGTGTATGGGCATTATATTTTGTCATTCCATAGCAAGCAGATATAATACCACATAATCTCACTTTCATATTATGCTGCTGTACTTGAGGAACATATCTGGTAAATAACTATGTGATGTCTCAAAGTTTTATTGCTATAGTATTTTTAATTTTACTTCCCATTAAAGTCTATGGGCATTCCATTTTGTCATTCATCCTTGCCATTCCTTTTAGTATATCCCATAGCCCTCCATAAAAGTATAATGGGGGGAGCTGCTTAAAAGGACAGTATAAACCAATTTCCATATAACTGCATGCAATAGACACTACTATAAAGAAAAATATGCACAAATACTGATTTAAAAAAAAATCAGTATGAAACCTTTTAAAAACTTACTTAGAAGCTCCCAATTTAGCACTGTTGATGGGTTAGGCTGGGACACTGTCAGGATGCCAGGAATCAGACTGAGACGAGAAGTGCAAAAAATAAAAGTCCACAAGTCCAATAACAAGCCAGGAATCAAAACCAGAGCTGGTAGTAAAACAAGCCGAGTCAGGAGCCAAATTCCTGGAAAACCGCAGGAGCATTACATAGGCCAAAGGATATTACAATATACTCATAATGCCCGCTCCTGGTGAAAAATGCTGTTTTCCATTCGTGGCCCTCCTTGATCCTAACGAGATTGTACACTCCTCTCAAATCAAGTTTAGTAAAGACCGTAGCTCCTTTGAGGCGGTCAAAGAGTTCCGTAATGAGCGGAATAGGGTAGGCATTCTTAATGGTAAGATGATTAAGACCCCTATAATCGATGCATGGTCTTAACTCGCCACCGTTTTTCTTCACAAAGAAGAAGCCAGCCCCTTCAGGAGAGCAGGATTTGCGGATGATCCTCCGCGAAAGAGCATCAGCAACATACTCCTCCATAGCACAATTCTCCGCAACAGACAGAGGGTAAACCCGGCCCCGAGGAGGAATGGCTCTGGGTTGCAGGTCTATGGCACAATCGTAAGACCGGTGAGGAAGCAACGTACCGGCACGCACCTTATCAAAAACGTCTAGGTACTCTCGGTACTCCTGGGTGACTATGGAGGAGCCCACCCAGGAAAGGACAACCGTAACCAAAGGTTTCTCCTTTAGCGGTTCCTGGGACGAGGATAAACCACCCAAGGTCTGCCCCCGACAGGACCTTAGGTGTGAGCGTTTTCCGGGCGTGTAGGACAAGACTTCAAAAGGTGGCCCTGTAACCCACAATAGAGGCAGAGCCCCTCCCTCCTCCTAAAGGCCCCCTCCCTTGCGCGGAGAGATGCGTGAATCCCAACTGCATCGGCTCAGCAGTACCTGGTGACTCGGGACCAGGAGGCATGGGAGGAGAGGGAGGCATGGGTGGGAATGAACACGTAGGAGACAACGTAACAGGAGGCTTCCGCAAGCGCTCCTTGAAAGAGGGTCTCTCACTTAGTCTGATGTCAATTAGGATCAAAAAAGACACCAATGCCTTGATCTTCTGGTAAATCTCTGGCAGCAACTTCGTCTTTAATCGCATCAGAGAGCCCATGAAAGAAGGCAGCAACAAGGGCTTCATTGTTCCAACCTACCTCTGCGGCAAGCGTACTAAACTCAATGGCATACTGAGCAACAGATCTTGTACCTTGGTGAATGGACATGAGTCATTTAGCAGCAGAGGAAGAGCGAGCCGGAACATCAAATACCCTTCAAAAGGAGGCCACAAATTCAGGGTTATTTGAAATCACAGGTTTATTAGTCTCCCACAAGGGATTAGCCCAGGCAAGGGCCGTGTCAGAGAGTAATGAGATGAGAAATCCCACCTTTGCTCTGTCAGAGGGAAACGCCTGAGGTAACATCTCAAAGTAAATGCCCACCTGGTTCAAAAACCCTCTGCACTGATTAGGATCGCCTCCATAACGCTGAGGAAGAGGTGCAGAACCGGACATGCTCCTGGTAGGACTAGGTGCAGCAGCGGAAACAGGAGCAGCCATAACTTGCGGGACACTTTGGTCCAAATGTGCAGTGCAAGTCAGCAGGGTTTGCAGGGCTAGTGTAAATTAATCCAAGTGGTGATCCTGTTCATCCATCCTGGAAATTATGGCAGGTAAAGGTGGTTTATTAGCACCATCAGGATTCATGGCCCTTGCGTAATGTCAGGATGCCAGGAATCAGACTGAGACGAGAAGTGCATATATTAATAGCAAAAAATAATAAAAGTCCACAAGTCAAATAACAAGCAAGGAATCAAAACCAGAGCTGGTAGTCAGACGAGCCGAGTCAGGAGCCAAAGCGAGTAGTCAGACGAGCCGGAATCCGGAACAAGGAGAACAGCAGAGTCAGGAACAAGCCAAGGATCAGGGACCAGGAGGGACGTCAGACAGCCAGGTAATACACAGGAGCTCTCACAAACAGGTCTGAGACAACGCAAGGGCAAAGCATACTGAACAGAGGCCCTTTAAATAGTAAGTGATGACATCACAATTCTGAGACTGCATCCTGTCTCACACTGATGATGTACACCAGTCTAGCCATTAAAGGAAGTGCAGGAATTGAGCAGCATCACACAGTATGCACCAGAGTCAGCAAGAGAGGTGAGTAAAATGGCTGCCAGCAGCACATGGCAAACAAAACAGGAAAAAACCCTGACAGACACCCATGAAAAGGGACTGAGAGCAGACCCTCCCCTGCATATGAAAAGACCCATTATACAAACAGAAGCCTGAAGTCTGTAGAGATCAGTAGAGCTGCAACAACTAATCGATTATGAAAATAGTTGTCAACAAATACCATAATTGATTAGTTGGTCTACAATTAGTTGGTTTGCACACATAACCGGATGCTTTACTCTGATGAACTCCTGCACATGGAATTGTGTATTATGGTTATGTCCGTAGCCTAAAGGACTTCTACAGAGTACACTTTTCAGGACAGTATACATTTATTTTTAAGTTTATAACTACTCCTGGTTTATGTGCAACCCAGAAATAAAATAGGAGTCATATGGATTGTTTATATTAAATCAGGTGTTTTTTGTGACTATGCTTTGCATAATATAGTGCCAAGCTTGTTATTTACACCTAGCCCTAGATTGATGGGAGTTATTTGAATTAATGCTCTCTATCTGTTTGCACAATTATTAGCTGATTGCATGCTGTCGCTGATTATATGTACTGTATAGATAAATGTGTAAGGCTTTTTCCTGTTTAGCACTTTTGACTTTTTAATTTTTTTTTATATTGTACTAGATTCAACCTCTATAAATATATATTTGTTATTTTAAGAGCAGACTAGATATTTTTCCCTAACCTTATAGCTGGTTATTTACCATTGCATATATAATTTTATGATATTTTTATGTTATGAAGTCCAGGCTTACTTTGAGGCCCCTTACCAAGTAGGAAAACACTTTGCATTAGTGGAGCAAAATATCCCACCTTGGCAAAAACCCTACTTATGCATCTCAAGCACCTCAACACCATCTAAATGCCTCTTCTCTGATGTAAGTAAAATAGCAACATTTCCTCTCTCACCTCCAAATAGTCACCATCCTGTCCTCTTCGATCAACCTCTGACCTACGTCTCCCCACTCCTGTTATCTCTACGTCCCACTCCCATCTCCAAGACTTTGCACGTGCTGCTCCTGTCCTCTGGAACTCTCTACCCCGCTCCATAAGACTGTCTCCAACCTTGTATAGCTTCAGACCCTCCTTGAAAACCCACCTATTCAGAGACTTACTATCTCTCCTCCATCCCTCATCCGAACCAAACTAATACATGAACTGCCTGACTCACTGCTGCAACTACAACCAATGTAACAAGCTACCCCCAACCTTATGTCTCTGCACCCTAAACCTGTAGACTGTGAGCTCTCCGGAGCAGGGCCCTCTTCTTCCTGTACAAGATTTGTTTAGTTTTGTTATGTTTTGTATTTTATCACAAATCCTTGTCAATATATACCCCTATCTTTGTACCCAGTGCTACAGAATTTGGCGGCGCTTTTCAAATAAATGATGATAATAATAATAGCAAAATGAGAGCCAGCCTCAGCCAGGAGCATGTGGACATTTTTGCATTTCAATGCAAAGTTCCT
The DNA here is from genome assembly GCF_027579735.1 of Bombina bombina. NCBI lineage: Eukaryota > Metazoa > Chordata > Amphibia > Anura > Bombinatoridae > Bombina > Bombina bombina. The sequence goes on along the minus strand of NC_069499.1, from coordinate 1,350,978,424 downwards.
GAAAGAATGAACAACAAAATGTTATAAACAGTGATAGTTCTACCTCTATTCAAACAGTTTGTGGTTTGGTTTTGCTTAATTATAAAAATGTGCTCTGCTGCTTTTTTTTTTATCCGATTAGTCGAAAAAATAACTCGGCCGATTATGAAAATAATCGTTGTAGCCCTAGAGATCAGTATACATCTAAAACTTAGGGGCTTGGTTAGGAGTCTGAAAATCAGCACAATGTTATTTAAAATAAGCAAAACTATACATTTTTACAAAAAAAAAAAACAACAAATGGGCTATATAAATGGATCATCTACAGAACATTTAGGCAAAGAAAAATCTAGTGTACAAAGTCCCTTTAAAGGACCATTACATTCAGTAGACTTGCAATATCAACAAATGCATAATAAAAATACAATGGAATAGCACTTAATCTATTATTATTTTCTTACAAATGTAACTAAATTTGACGTCCCATGTATTATGTGATGGCCATTAGCCAATCACAGCTCCTACACATATACAGTACTCTTGTACATGCTCAGTTGTAGCTGGTGCTTTAGAAAGTGTGCATATGATAATTTGCACAATTTGATAATGGAAGTAAATTTGAAAGTCTCTTAAAACTATGTTCTATCTGAATAATGAAAGTTTAATTTTAATTTGACTGTCTCTGGCTGCGCCTAGATAGGTTTGGCAGTAGATGTTATTTCTATGTATACAGACCAGTTAGCCCCCAAAAATATTACTGTTGCTTTCTCTTGATGAATGCCACATGATACGCTGAATTTTCATCTTTACACATCCCCTAAAGCTAGGATGTGAGTGAAGAAACTATCTCCCTTTTTCTTTTATTATATCTTTATCAATCTTAGATAGACAAGATTACTATAAACATAATCATTCTTTCAGAAGGCAAAGACACCCCAGCCAAAGGCTTAAATACCTCCCCCACTCCCCTCATCCCCCAGTCATTCTGCCGAGGGAACAAGAAACAGTAGGAGAATATCAGGGTATAAATGGTGCCTGAAGATAATTACATTTTGGTCTGCCCACCGGAGTTACGGACGGGAGCCGTGGACTCTCCTCCCCACAATGGAAATAAAATTATCAGGTAAGCATAATTTATGTTTTCCATCTAAAGGAGAGGAGAATCCACGGCTTCATTCATTACTTTTGGGAAACATATACCCAAGCTTTAGAGGACACTGAATGAAACCGGGAGGGTAAAAATGCGGACCCTAATCTGAGGGCACCACAGCCTGTAAAACCTTTCTCCCAAAAACAGCTTCCGTAGAAGCAAAAACGTAAAATTTGTAAAAGTGTGTAAGGAGGACCAGGTAGCCGCCTTACAAATCTGCTCCACAGAGGCCTCATTATTGAAGGCCCAAGACGAAGCCACAGCTCTAGTTAAATGAGCCGTGATCCTCTGAGGAGGCTTATGTCCCGCTGTCTCATAGGGCAAGCAAATCAAGCTCCTCAACCAAAAAGACAAAGAAGTAGAAGAGGCCCTCTGCCCATTACGCTTCCCGTAATACACCACAAAAAGAGATGTAGACTGTCTGAAATCCTTCGTAGCCTGTAGATAGAACTTTAAAGCCCGAACCACATCCAGATTATGAAGTAACCTCTCCTTAGAAGAAGAAGAAGGGTTAGGACACAAAGAAGGAACAATTATTTCCTGATTGATGTTACGGTTAGACACCACCTTGGGAAGAAACCCCAAACCGGTGTGAAGACAAGCCTTATCCGCATGAAAAAACAGATAAGGAGGCTCGAATTTCAAGGCAGCCAGCTCAGATACTCTGCATGCCGATGTAATGGCCAACAGAAAGAGAACCTTCCAGGACAGAATCTTAATGTCAATAGAATGCATAGGCTCAAACGGAACCCTCTGCAATACCTTAAGGACCAAGTTTAAACTCCATGGGGGAGCAGACTGCCTAAAGACAGGTCTGATTCTAGACAGAGCCTGAACAAAAGATTGAATGTCAGCAAGCTCAGCAAGTTTCCTGTGCAACAAGACTGATAAAGTCGAAATCTGTCCCTTTAAGGAACTGGCGGCAAGACCATTCTCCAAATCTTCTTGGAGAAAAGACAGAATCCTGGATACCTTCACCTTGTGCCAAGGATATCCGTGTTTCTCACACCAGGACAAGTAAGTCCTCCACACCTTATGGTAGATGCGACGAGTGTCAATCACACTTTCAGAAAAACCTCTCTTGGCTAAGACTAAGCGTTCAATCTCCACGCAGTCAGTCTCAGAGAAACGAGAGGTGGAGAGAATAACATTCCCACCAGATCCGCAAACCATGTCCTCCACGGCCACGAAGGAGCAATCAGGATGGCCGAAGCTCACTCCTGCTTGATGCGTGCCACTACACGAGGTAGAAGTGGTAATGGTAGAAAAATGTAAGCTAGGCTGAATCCCCAAGGCACCACTAGGGCATCTATCAGCTCTGCCTGGGGATCCCTCGACCCGTATCGGGGTAGCTTGCAATTGAGTCTGGACGCCATGAGATCTATCTTCGGCATTCCCCATCTGAGACAAATCTCTGCAAACACGTCGGGTTGAAAAGACCATACCCCGGATAGGATTGCCTTCTATGAAAGTCCGCTTCCCAGTTGTCCACACCCGGAATGTGGATCGCTGAGAGCGAGCAGCTGTGGGACTCCGCCCACTCCAAAATCAGAGACTCCTCCCTCATTGCTAGGGAGCTCCTCGTTCCCCCCTTGTGGTTGATGTAAGTCACCGAAGTAATGTTGTCGGTCTGGAATCTGATGGAGCTGAACGACCCCAGAGGAGGTCACGCCCTCGGAGCATTGTAGATTGCTCAAAGTTCCAGAATATTGATCGGAAGGAGAGACTCCTCCCGGGTCCATTTTCCTTGTACCAATCTGGCACCCCAAACAGCTCCCCATCCTGCCAGACTTGCGTCCGTGGTCACAATCTCCCAGGACGGTCTCAGGAAAGATGTCCCCAGGGACAGATGCTCCAGATGGATCCACCAAGATAGGGAGTCCCTGGTCCGAGCATCCATGGATATCCGCTGTGGTAGACCTAAATGATCGCCATTCCACTGTCTCAACATGCACAATTGAAGAGGTCTGAGATGGAACTTGGCGAAAGGGATGACGTCTATGCTGGAAACCATGAGCCCGATCATCTCCATACACTGAGCCACAGAAGGGCTTGAGTAAGACTGAAGGGCAAGACAAGTGGACGCAATCTTCCTGTGTCGTTGATCTGTAAGAAATATTTTCATGGACATAGCGTCTATTATCGTGCCCAGGAACTCCACCCTGTTGCTGGGAACCAGGAAACTCTTTCCTGAGTTGATCTTCCAGAGATTGCAGCAATAAAAGAAGAGCCCTCAAATGATCCTCTGTGAGGCTGAACAACGGCGTCTGGACTAGGATGTCGTCCAAATAGGGCGCCACAACAATGCCCCTGGATTTGACCACTGCCAGAAGCACCCCCAGAACCTTGAAGACTCTCGGGGCCGTCGCCAGGCCAAAGGGAAGGGCTACAAACTGGAAGTGTTGGTCCAGAAATGCAAATCTTAGGAACTTGAAGTGGTCCCTGTGAATTGGAACATGAAGGTAAGCATCCGTCAAGTCTATTGTCGTCATGAACTGCCCCTTTTGAACTAGGGGCAGAATAGATCTGATAATTTCCATTTTAAACGATGGAACAGCTAGAAACTTGTTTAAACACTTTAGGTCCAGAATTGGGCGGAACGTGCCCTCCTTCTTTGGAACCACAAAGATTTGAATAGTACCCTAGACCCCTTTCTGCTTGGGGTACTGGTACGATAACACCTAGAGAGGAGAGATCCCTCACACATTCCAGAAAGGCCGCTCTCTTTTCCGGTCTTGAAGACAGGTTTGACAGGAGGAATCTGCCCGTGGGCGGATGGGATTTGAATCCTATCCTGTAACACTATGCGTCAACCTCCAGAACCCAAGGGTCCTGAATGTCCTGCAACCAGGCTTCTGAGAAGAGAGACAATCTGCCCCCTACTTTGTCCGGGGGCCGCCCTTTTATGATGATTTTGTCTCGGCGGGCTTCTTGTTCTGCTTGGACTTGTTCCAATATTGAGCAGGCTTCCAAGTTCCCTTGGACTGATCCGCTTTCGCGGTGGGCTTGAAAAGCAGGGACAATAGCCTCGACTTAGAGGTCATGTCCGCAGACCAAGATGTTAGCCACAAAGCCCTGCGAGCTAAAACGGAGAATCCTGAAATCTTTGCGTTCAGGCGAATAATTTGCATATTGGCATCAAAAATGAAAGAATTGGCGACCTTCAATGCCTTCATCTTATCCTGTATCACGTCGATGGAAGTCTCCCTCTCGACCATATCACACAGTGATTCACACCAATATATCACAGCTCCGGCAACCGTGGCTACAGCCGCTGCCAGTTGAAAAACAAACCCCGTGTTTAGAAACATTTTCCTTAACATGTTTTCCAACTTTTTATCCATGAGCTCTTTAAACGATAAACTATCCTTGAGAGGAATAGTCGTCTGCTTCGCGAGCGTAGAGATGGCACCATCCACCTTAGGGACAGTCCCCCACAGCTCGAGCTGAGAGTCCGGAACGGGGAACAGTTTTTTAAAGGAAGAAGGGGAAAAGGAAGAACCTAATCGCTCCCATTCATTCTTAATAATATTAGCCATCTTAACAGGAACTGGGAAGGTCTGAGGTACCACCCTGTCCTCGTATACTTTATCAAGCTTAGGAATCAAAGGTTGCTCCAGAAGCTTCGGTTCCGGGTCCTCCAGAGTAGCAAGCACTTGCTTCAGCCAAAAGCATACATTCTCCATCCTAAACCTAAAGTTAGGCTCCTCCGCAGCCGGAGGATGAGATGACACGGACTCTGACCCAGAAGGAGCCTCCTCCAAAGAGTCAGAGTGGGCCTCATCGTATAACACCTCTGATATTTCCATAGGCGTAGACAACCCCTGGGCCGGACCGCCATGATACGCCCTATGCTTGCGCTTAGCAGTACGTGGTAAGGCATGGATCACTTTCGATACTGCCATTTGCTGTTGATCTGCAAAATCTGACGGCCAACGAATCTCTCCCGTAGGAGTAATGGTTGGACCCTGGGGCGGTGCATGTGCACTCGGAGATGAAAGCAGGGAACGCACCTCACTAGAGAGGGAGCCCTCAGAGGTGGACGGCTCAGTAGTACTAGACATCCCCTTAGTTTTAGATGTCGCAACTTTATCAAGGCATGTGGAACATAGTTGAGCAGGCTGATCTACAAGAACCTCCTCACAATAAACCCAGGAATGAGACTTTGTTAAAGAGGGAGTACCCTCTAACGCATCAGAGTCCTCCATAGCTTGCACTTTTATTATGGACTAGACTAGCTTAACAGAGGAAGTGAAAATTCACACCCGGTCACCTGGGATGCCTTGCAGGACCGCCCCTGCACTAAGGAGAAAACGTGCCAAAATCGGCCGCGCAAATACTCCTGTCAACCTGAAGTTCCACCATTGCCAGAGCCACATCTCGCACGTAATGCAAAAATAACACAATAAACAATATTATGTATAAACCCCCCTGTTCAATAATCCCCTCACTAGGAATATTAACCCTTGATTCCATAAGATAAAAGGTGCCACACTGTGACCCTGTCTTCTGTGTTATCATTATGTATAAAAAATGAAACGATCTTACCAGAATCAACGCCATGGAACAGGAACACGGCCCTTCAAGTGTAACAGGTAGAAGCATCGCTCCTGACATGGACTTGAGTGCAGAAAGCAGGCAGCAAAACTTGTCAACACTGCTTGCTTGTGGAGCTGTTAATATGAGTCGGGATGGTTTCGCAGAAAGACTCTCCCTGCATCTTCGGACTCTAACTTTCATCCAGGCTCTCACTGAGAGGCTGACAGGACTACTTAAAACTCCAGTCCCATTCTGTAGAGTACTACCCTCCATAAGAGACTACTCAGAATCTTCTGCACTTCTCTGCCATCCTCCTGTGACGAAAGGCAAAGAATGACTGGGGGATGAGGGGAATGGGGGAGGTATTTAAGCCTTTGGCTGGGGTGTCTTTGCCTCCTCCTTGTGGCCAGGTTCTTATTTCCCAAAAGTAATGAATGAAGCCGTGGACTCTCCTCGCCTTTAGATGGAAATCATGTTTTTGGTTGTTAAAGGGACATGAATCACAATTTTTTTTCTTTCATAAATTAAAAAGAACATGCAATTTTAAACAACTTTCTAATTTACTTTTATTACCTAATTTGCTTCATCCTCGTGCTATTTTTTGCTAAAAAGAATATCTAGATAGGGTCAGTAGCTGCTGATTGGTGGCTGCTCATAGATGCTTCGTGTGATTGGTTCACCTATGTGCATTGATATTTCTTCAACAAAGGACATTTAAAGAATTAAGCAAATTAGATAATAGATGTAAATGATAATGTTGTTTAAAATTGAATTCTCCATCTGAATTATGAAAGAAAATTTTGGGGTTTCAAGTCCCTTTAAGTACTTGTTATCAGGATTGAAATCGTGAATTCAACCGACACTGATATATACGATAGCCCTTTCACACCTCCCATTGTTACATTATAGCTCCTTTGAATAAACCCCCTTTGTGAGTTATGGAGATCATTGTTTACAGGTGAAATTAACCTATTGTAATCCAAATACATCCTGATCAGTGGTAAATAATATGAATTCCATTTGAATAAAGCATTGGTGGGTATACTGGCATGTTTAATATTTTAAAAGCATTTATTTATTTTTTCAATATTTCCAATTATTGATTGAGGAAACACCATTACTGGGATTGTGCCGCAAAATATCCGACTAAGGGGTGTATGTGTAACATCGAAGGACACCAGCTGGCCTGTGTTATGATTAGAGGATTTAAGAACGTGACACCAAAAAACGGGTATGAAAATAGAGGTGCGGAGGAACAGCGGCACAATTTAAAAAGCTTCAGTGTTATACTGTTATACATGCATATTACATGGAATTGATGAATGTTAATACGTTATTCACATGCAGCATAGTGAATCCACATAGTTTACCATCAATTTAACTGTTTAATTGTATGTACAAGATCTTTGTATATTCCCATATAGCATAAGAATGAAATATAATAGGCTACACCCTAGTGAACTGGTCATAAAATTGGAAAACCGGTAACGTGTCAGTCTCTTAACTCTTTTCCTCCTGCTGGAAGATGGCTGATCTTGGACAGAGAGACGAAACAAAGTATTCTACCTTCTTTTCTTGGGATAAATTCTGTGATAGTTACATTTAGGTATTGGTGTCGTACAAATTGAGGTTATTATAGCTAGAGTTGCCCTATGCCCTATGTAAATTAGACTGAGTTGTAAATATACTTGCATGTGTATCTGTTTATATTAATCTCATACCAAATTATATCATTTGATTTCTACTAAATTTGTTTCAATAATGGAGGACCTTTAAGTGTATTTCACTTGTTTGAAATCACTTTGTTATGATGGTTTAAGTTTTATTTACATAAAATTATATTTAGCGAGATTAATTTAAAACTACATCAGATTTAAAACCACAAACTATGGAGGACCTAGTAGCTCAAGTTAGAAGTATCAATGAAATACATGGTGGTCCAGTATGGCCAAATCAACTTAAATTAGCTATGTGGATAAGGTATTACTGACTTTAACATCCCTTAAGATTTAATGTATATTTTTTTAAAGAAAGAAAGAGCAGGATCTCCAATCTTGAGAGATTCCTTAAAGACAGGGCATATAGCACTCTTTTAAACATTGCAAAACACCTATTTATTAATCTAGTTCTTAAAAACAAAGAACAGAAAAACAAGAAGAAGATAAATGCAGGTGTGGCAATGGTTAATACCCATTCACACAGCAGAAGCAGTCATAGGCCATTATCTCCTGGGTTCATATATACATTTCCTAAGTTATATCTGTAAACGATCACAGTTCTTGCTCAAAAAACCTTGTGTGCATACAAAAGAAAAAATAATAATAAACAAAAAGTTCTTGTTATAGGCAAGTGGTGACCAGCACTGATATATTATTAGTTGCAAAGCATGCTTATTTCAGCATGTCCAGATTAGCAAAGGTTAGGAGCAGTCCTTTCATATGTATATATATTTTCCATCAATTCTTGATTAGAAAGCAGTCACAGTCACAAACTTATAGCACAAGAAGTGTGTCAGTATGTAGCAATGTCAGGCAAAAGTTGTAAGTTATTAGCCGATTGTAGTTATCAGGGAAACATAGCACAACAAGCATATAATGTGACAGGGAGATTTACTATCCGCAAATTGTCTCAAACGAAAGTTCTCAGTCCCTTGTCTTCAGAGAGAAATAATATATTACCTTTCTTGTAGCCACCCCTCCCTTCACTTAGCTTTTGTTAGTCCGTTTCCGGTTGTTTTCTCACAGGTATACCACGGCTTCATGCCGTTATCAGCATCCTTTACACTTTCCGTTGCAACAACTTTAAAAGCCAACGTTTGACTTTTCCTTCCTTATACCACACTGCAGGGCTGTTGTGACCGTAGATACTCGATTCCCACTAGTTGCATAGAATAGCTTCAACTTTAAACAAACAAGCCAACACGTGTTTCACCCATAATCCTTTGCGTTAAGGGCTTCATCAGGGCTTGCAATCTCCAGCAGTGTGGTTATTACTGGCTGAACCGATTTTCCTACTTACCGCAGTAAATGAGGCTTAGAATTGGCTAGGGGTGAAATATTAGTAGTACAAAGAGATACACAAGGAATTTCTCTTACCAGTAAGCCTTGTTAGGTTAAAAGCTGCAGCGGCTGTTAGAATGTAGCGTGATTTTGAGGAGCACGTCTTTGTTTCGGTGACGTCACCAGGTAGAGTTGAAGGCGTGAATACTATATGCAGGGTAATGGCAGCAGTCCGTTTAGATCGGCCAACAGTGGAGCGGTTGGCTTGGTTTGGATAAACGTAAATTTAAGTCTTATCCTTCCAGATTACATCCGGCTGCAAATGAGAGAGAGGTCCGCTGTTTTCTGAAGCGAAATTCACAGCAGGCAAAGGAACAGCTTATCTTGTAGGTAACAAATAGGAATTTCATACACAGGTAAGGAGGTGCTGTGCAGACTTCATAGCTTGTTAAAGAAAGTTACCAAGCTAGGAGGAAGGAGGCTTTTATTGAGGATTTAATGTTTGATCCCACCCCTTCTTAAAGGAGAAGAGGTGCTTAGAAGATGGTGTGACAGTCTGTGAGGAAGAAGAGGAAAGAGGATTGGAATTTTGATGGACATTTCCAGGAGAGATGAATACCAACTCTGGGCTGGCCAAAGAGGGGTCACTATCGTTAGAGATAAAAGATCCCTGTGAACAATTGAAATTGTCCTTGGAATCATTGAGAAGGGGGAAAGGCATACACTTTCTGAAGTGGCCAAGGATAAAGGAAAGCATCTATCGCTAGCGCGTCCGGGTTTGGGCACCAGCTGTAGTAAGGATAAATTTGGAATATGAGTCGGGATGCAAAGAGGTCTAATAGAAAATAACCCCTGAGAGATTGGAAGGAAAGAAAAAGATTCCTGTCCAACTTCCAGTCGCTGGAATCTAATGTGACGAGATCCCCAATCTGCTGCTGAATTCAATTGACCTTGAATATATTCTGCCATGCTGGAAATGTTCATGTCTAGACAGAGGTGTATGAAATCCTTGGTAATGTTGGAAAGTTCTCTGGATTTCATACCTCCAAGACGATTGATATATTGAACAGCTGAAATATTGTCCATACGCAGAAGAATTGAAACTGGAGTAGAATGTTTGACAAAACTCTTGACCTAAAAAAAAAACGTCCAGAAGTTCTAAACAATTGATGTGAAAGCTTTTCTCTTCCAGAGTCTATTTCTCTCCTGTGATGGAAGTACTACAATGGGCTGCCCAACCCAAATGACTGGCATTGGATTATTTGATTAAACCTGGAGATTTGCCAAAAATTGCTCTCCCATTCCAGGCCTCCAAATGGGAAATCCACCAAGAGAGCTCTTCCTTGGCTACTGGAGATAATGAGATAGGATGGGAATAAGAGAAACTTTTCCGCAAATGAGATATTTTCAGTCTTTGAAGTTTGCGATAATGTTGAGGGGCGGGAAAAATATTATAGTAATATGAAAAAGATGATAGTAATCCCACTATTCTGGCTATTGTTCTGACAGGGACAGAATCTTTGGAGAGTGTTTTGGAAATGTCCATTTTGATGTTTTTGACTTTGTCTGAAGGAAGACTCAAAGTTGAGAGAAGAGTATTTATTTGAAATCCTAAGAAAACTAGAAATTTCGTTTGGGTAAGGACAGATTTCTGTTTGTTGACAATGAAACCTAAGTACTCTAATAAACTTATTGTGGTGAGTAAATGATTCTGAATGGAGAGAAAAATGTATTAAAATATCCAAATAAATTATTAGACAAATGCCACAAAGTCTCAGCCATGAAACAACTGGTTTGAGTAATTTGGTGAAAATCCAAGGGGCGGAGGACAGGCCGAATGGAAGACATGAAATTCCAGAATTGACCTTACCACAGAAAGGGTAGCAATTTCCAGTGATTTTGGGTTATAGGAATGGTTAAATAAGCTTCTGTAAGATCTAGATGAACTAACCAATCGTTTTATCTTACACATTCTCTTAACAGATACCCTCCATTTTAAAATGGTGGTATCATGCAACATAAGCATTAGGGATTTTAAATTTATTACCGTTTTGAACTGATTGGTTTTCTTTTTTACTAAAAATAAGTTGGTTAAATAAATATTGTGAGGATGAAGTACAGGGAGAATTGCTTGTTTGGAATAAAGGCTTGAGATTTCATTTTGGACCATAATTTTGCCTTGTTGGGAAAAATGGATGGGATGTGTTTTTTGGATTTAAATGGGAAGGGAAACAAATTCTATGTGAACACCTGCTACTGCTTGAAGAACCCAAGGATCTGAAGTAATTGAAGACCAATTTTGAACGAATAGAGCAAATCTGCAACAATTTTTACGGGGAAAGAAAGAACAGGGGAAAGAAAGGAGGTATTAATCTGGAGCAGGATGTGATCTGGCTCTGCCTCTTGAACCAATTTGGTTCCATGGATGGCCTTGGGAAGAAAAAAAGGAGGATGCTAAGGGTTCTTGAAAAGTTCTTTGGAACTGGTATGGGTATTGGTTTTGTTGGGACTGATAATATTGAGACCTGGACAAGTAGGAATAGCGGCCAGGAAAGTGGCCTTGACCTTTTCCAGCCCTGTCAGAGCAATTCTGCTGAGGGTAAAAAATGTCCTTTACTCAAGTTTTTATTTTAAGTTAAAAAAAGTATTTACGTATTGGTTCAAATTCTTATGGAAAGAGTCGCCAAAAAGGAGACCATTATTATCGGAGAAAAAGCAATCTTCCAGATTATAAAACCGTGCCGGTTTGTATGGCAACAATCAAATCTAGTACCAAAAGGCAATTAAAAGTTCATATTTGATGATGTAGGCCCCTGTTCCGCACCTGCACCTACACTCCTCTGACCAATGTCCAAAGACTTGTAAGTTTTAAATTTGTATTCAATAAATATGAACTTTAAATTGCCTTTGGGTACTACGCTTTGATTGATGCCATACAACCCGGCACGCTTTTATAATCTGGAAGATTGCTTTTTCTTATGTGATGCTATACACATCGGATCCTGTTGCGGTGTAGTATTGACAGGGCTGGTTAAACAACGGTCTTTCTCCAGACGGTGTGCTGATTTCAATATTTGCTGTGTCTACCTATTGGTCTATCATTATTATCTGGGGCCAGTTCATTTGGGTCTATTTTGCATAAGATATCACGACATCTTTCTAGAGACATTGCTGTATTAGCGCTGCCAACAAAACACAGTAATCTTTGAACCAATTCTCTTACTATATAAGGGTCAAGAAGGGCATTGTTAGCTACTGCCTGCTCAGACATCTCAAAAATTTTGTGATGAGGCCTACGGTGTCCAATAACTTAACCTGACAAATTTTCCATCACCAATGAACTTTAAATATGTTGTGTCCACCTCGGGAGTAACAGAGGCATTGGGCAATAAAGGATGAGGGCACTCTGCTTTCATTTTGTTGCAGGATTGCTTCTTTAGGGATTTTCTAAGTTGGTAATCAATAAATTTTGCGATGTCAATAGTTGGACAACATTCTGCAGAACGCGGATGGTGTAATTCATCAGGATTGAACCTGGGATTATCTAAACAAACTAAAAAATCAAAATCGTCCTCCTTCTTATCTACTAGAGAATAATCTGAGTCATTTGAGGAATTATAATATGAATCTGAGTTAAAGTCAGTAAATTCATTTTCATCAGAGCTATTAGAATCTGAGGAAGAAGGAATTTTGGAATAATATTTAGTGGCAACTTTTATTTTTTGACTTAGTGTTAGATTTAGAATCTCCCATTTGGGTACCCTTGGGAGGCAAAGTTCTTTTAACAGATGTTTTTGTTCCTTTACTGTGAGGAATTGAAGTGTCAGATAATAACTCACGTGACCTGCTAACAAGCTTTTTACTACTTTTTATTGCAATTAAAGGATTTTTTTATTTTTAAAGCTTTTTTTAAGACCCTTGAGTTTGGGAGTCAATTAGGGTAGACATTTTATTAATTAACTTGTTCATGGAGGAGTCAATCATACTTTGAATTGCTTGTGCAGTCCAAGGAGCAGAAGATTCTGCACGCTCTGACATTCTGGTAAAAATTTAAATAAATTAAATAAATATCAAATAAAATATAATATATATAAATATAAAGGATAAACTGATGAATTGAATAAATATAAGAAAAAGATTAACACAATTTCTCTGACAGAAAAAATATTTATAAATATATCTTATATAAGTTCCTAAAAGGGCCACAAGAGGGAGCCAAATGATCAGAAAAGGTTAAAATATTTATAAACTAGCTAAATATGTCTTCTGATACAAAAAGAACAAAACTGCAACAATTTTTTTCACAGAGAAGGGTGCAGCGGTGAATGGACCTGCCAGAGCTGAAGAGGAGGCGGCGGCAAGCTAGAGGGTGGGAAGTGAAGGAGGGTACAGCCCACAAAATGGCGGTGGACAACGGGCGCCGCAAAGAAATAAAGGAAAAGAGAAAGGAGGGGCAGTAGATACTGAGTAATGAAAGAAGGATATAATTAATAAAACTAAACTAAACATATACATTTGTATTTACAAATACAGGTAGCCCTCAGTTTACGCCGGGGTTAGGTTCCAGAAGGAATGGTTGTAAATCGAAACCGTTGTAAATTGAAACCCAGTTTATAATGGGAGTCAATGGGAAGTGAAGGAGATAGGTTCCAGGCCCCTCTCAAAATTGTCATAAATAACACCTAATACATTATTTTTAAAGCTTTGAAATGAAGACTTAAAATGCTAAACAGCAGTATAAACCTAATAAAATAACCACACAACACAGAATATATAATTAAACTAAGTTAAATGAACAAAAACATTTGCTAAACAGCATTATTAACATAATAAAATAATCACACAACACAGACTTCACTTGCATTTTTCTGCAAACAGTTCTTTCTATGCATTCCAATCTGGACTGATTTATAGACAGGAAGATCTTGTTCCTTTGAAATCTGCTCGATAGCTCAGGTCTGGTTAAACTGATTAATTTCAGCTTGCTTTGCTGCAACACAAGCGGACAGCTCCACCTACTGGCTATTTTAATAAATGCACTGCTTCTCAATGCTTTTCAATAGCAGTCACATGACTAGAAAAAAAGGTTGTTATTCTGAAACGGTGTAAATTGAACAGTTGTAAAACGAGGGCTACCTGTACTAAATATATAAGGAAAACAGTGGAAATGTTTTAATGTAAAATGTTTTTAATACTTATCTCTGGAATGAGCAGCAAAAGAAAGAGGAGGTCTAGCTGTGTATTGGTCAGTTTATGGGCACTACTATTACTCTGATTGGTCACTTTTTTCTTGGTGTTATAAGCTAGCCTATACTTTGGCTACTTATTGCTGCTCTTTGTTTTCTGTTCTGTTTTAATAATATTGTATCGTTATTGTGCTATGTTTATAACTTTAAAAACGCTGCACTTTGAGTAGTAAAAGAAATAATGCAAAATAGTAATAAAATTCCTGGCATCAAACAAAGTCTATCCCATAACTTAAAAGGAAATGAAAACCATCATGTTTCTAGTATCCATAGTTTCAGAAAAAGCATACAATTTTAACCATCTTTCCAATTTACTTCCTTCTCTTGGTATCCTTTATTGAAGGAGCAGCAACGCACTACTGGGAGATAACTTAACACATTGGTAAGCCAATGAGAATGGGTATATATGTGCAGCCACTATACAGCATCTAGCTCCTAAGCCTACCTAGGTATGCTTTTCAACAAAGGATACCAGGAGAACTAAGCAATATTAGATAATATAATTTAATTGGAAAGTTGTTTAAAATTGTATGCTATATCTGAATCATGAAAAAAAATTGGGGTTCATTTGCCTTTAATGTTCAATTTGACAATGAAATTAGACATTAATTCAGGTGGCCTTATATGCTTAGGGATCCACAAAAGGTCTCTTAAAGTAAGAGAATTGGGCAGGGAAGCTTGCTGAAGCTCCATCCATTTATCGTTTGAGCTAATCAACCCCCAAGCCAAGATATGAGCTAATTGAGCTGACTCATGGTAGGCTGCATGGTTAGGGGGAAGAGCACCTCCTGCGGACATTGGATGTTGTAAGATCCACATCGCTACTCTAGGGCATTTGTGTTTAGGGAGCAAATCCATTTTGAAGGCAGCTATCCTACCCCACCAGAAGAGGCAAGGAACATCCCATTTGAAATTACTGTCTTCGATAGTGTGCAAGAGTGGTTCAAAAATGTCTGTTATTCGAGTTTCAGTATTGTGTGAACGAATAATCCCTAAATGTTTTATATGCGTAGTAGACCAGGAAAATGGATATTTAGACCAAAGATCTCCTAGAATTACTTCAAGAATATTTAAGGCATTGAAAGGTTAAGTTTGTAGAAGCTTACAGAACTAAAAGCATCTAGCAGGGAAAAAAATGCCATCAGGGAAGACGTAGGCTTTGATAAAACCACTGTAAGATCGTCTGCGAAAAGAGCGTTTTTTTTACACGTCCCGTGGAGGTAAACATGTATATCTCCCCAAAAAAAGTACAACACAATTTAAGAGCTATTCACCCGAATTTTTTTTATATATATACTGTATATATATATATATATATATATATATATATATATATATATATATATATATATATATATATATATATATAGTGCTTTCTCTCCTTATATATCCATATGGCAGGTTTGATGTCTGCTGATAATAGTTCACCTTTATAAATATATGTACATACACTTATGATAAAAGTTTGAATTAGTTAATAAGAAGGCTTCTTTGGTACTTTGTTCCAAAGCACTATCTATTCTGTTACAACAGGTTAGAATGGGATTTAGCATGAGATAGCTCCTCCAGGTGTTTAGTCAGGGTCCATACAAAAGAGAGAAAAAAATAACAACATTCATTTGCACCAATCAATGTCAGGACACATATACATATAAATATATATATATATATATATATATATATATATATATATATATATATATATATATATATATATACAGAGAGAAGTGTACTCACAGGAACGTACAACTGGCTCAATAACATTGTTAGCCTGTTCTATGGCGATTTACCACCTGGGTGCAACTTTTTAGCCCAGTAATGCTTTTCACAGAGTAGAACTTTCCTGTAGTACATCAGTCTGATCCCGCCTATTACGGTCAGTCCAGCGCCGAAATACCAGGCAATTCCTCTCTGAACAAGGAACACAGCAACCCCAGACGATCGTTTCGGCCTTCATTAGGCCTCGTCAGTGAGGTGTAGCCATATTCCTCTAAGCACACTGAGCAAGGAGTCCACGTCTGGTTGCCCCTTTTTCCCATAGGGAGACTAAATACATACAGAGAGAAGTGCACTCACAGGAACGAACAACTGGCTCAATACCATTGTTAGCCTGTTCTATGGCGATTTACCACCTGGGTGCAACTTTTTAGCCCAGTAATGCTTTTCACAGAGTAGAACTTTCCTGTAGTACATCAGTCTGATCCCGCCTATTACGGTCAGTCCAGCGCCGAAATACCAGGCAATTCCTCTCTGAACAAGGAACACAGCAACCCCAGACGATCGTTTCGGCCTTCATTGGCCTCGTCAGTGAGGTGTAGCCATATTCCTCTAAGCACACTGAGCAAGGAGTCCACGTCTGGTTGCCCCTTTTTCCCATAGGGAGACTAAATACATACAGAGAGAAGTGCACTCACAGGAACGAACAACTGGCTCAATACCATTGTTAGCCTGTTCTATGGCGATTTACCACCTGGGTGCAACTTTTTAGCCCAGTAATGCTTTTCACAGAGTAGAACTTTCCTGTAGTACATCAGTCTCATCCCGCCTATTACGGTCAGTCCAGCACCGAAATACCAGGCAATTCCTCTCTGAACAAGGAACACAGCAACCCCAGACGATCGCTGGACTGACCGTAATAGGCGGGATCAGACTGATAGACTACAGGAAAGTTCTACTCTGTGAAAAGCATTACTGGGCTAAAAAGCTGCACCCAGGTGGTAAATCGCCATAGAACAGGCTAACAATGGTATTGAGCCAGTTGTTCGTTCCTGTGAGTGCACTGCTCTCTGTATGTATTTAGTCTCCCTATGGGAAAAAGGGGCAACCAGACGTGGACTCCTTGCTCAGTGTGCTTAGAGGAATACTGCTACACCTCACTGACAAGGCCCAATGAAGGCCGAAACGATCGTCTGGGGTTGCTGTGTTCCTTGTTCAGAGAGGAATTGCCTGGTATTTCGGAGCTGGACTGACCGTAATAGGCGGGATCAGACTGATATACTACAGGAAAGTTCTACTCTGTGAAAAGCATTACTGGGCTAAAAAGCTGCACCCAGGTGGTAAATCGCCATAGAACAGGCTAACAATGGTATTGAGCCAGTTGTTCGTTCCTGTGAGTGCACTTCTCTCTGTATGTATTTAGTCTCCCTATGGGAAAAAGGGGCAACCAGACGTGGACTCCTTGCTCAGTGTGCTTAGAGGAATACTGCTACACCTCACTGACGAGGCCCAATGAAGGCCGAAACAATCGTCTGGGGTTGCTGTGTTCCTTGTTCAGAGAGGAATTGCCTGGTATTTCGGCGCTGGACTGACCGTAATAGGCGGGATCAGACTGATATACTACAGGAAAGTTCTACTCTGTGAAAAGCATTACTGGGCTAAAAAGCTGCACCCAGGTGGTAAATCGCCATAGAACAGGCTAACAATGGTATTGAGCCAGTTGTTCGTTCCTGTGAGTGCACTTCTCTCTGTATGTATTTAGTTTCCCTATGGGAAAAAGGGGCAACCAGACGTGGACTCCTTGCTCAGTGTGCTTAGAGGAATACTGCTACACCTCACTGACGAGGCCCAATGAAGGCCGAAACGATCGTCTGGGGTTGCTGTGTTCCTTGTTCGAAGAGGAATTGCCTGGTATTTCGGCTCTGGACTGACCGTAATAGGCGGGATCAGACTGATATACTACAGGAAAGTTCTACTCTGTGAAAAGCATTACTGGGCTAAAAAGCTGCACCCAGGTGGTAAATCGCCATAGAACAGGCTAACAATGGTATTGAGCCAGTTGTTCGTTCCTGTGAGTGCACTTCTCTCTGTATGTATTTAGTCTCCCTATGGGAAAAAGGGGCAACCAGACGTGGACTCCTTGCTCAGTGTGCTTAGAGGAATACTGCTACCCCTCACTGACGATGCCCAATGAAGGCTGAAACGATCGTCTGGGGTTGCTGTGTTCCTTGTTCAGAGAGGAATTGCCTGGTATTTCGGCGCTGGACTGACCGTAATAGGCGGGATCAGACTGATATACTACAGGAAAGTTCTACTCTGTGAAAAGCATTACTGGGCTAAAAAGCTGCACCCAGGTGGTAAATCGCCATAGAACAGGCTAACAATGGTATTGAGCCAGTTGTTCGTTCCTGTGAGTGCACTTCTCTCTGTATGTATTTAGTCTCCCTATGGGAAAAAGGGGCAACCAGACGTGGACTCCTTGCTCAGTGTGCTTAGAGGAATACTGCTACACCTCACTGACGAGGCCCAATGACAATGGTATTGAGCCAGTTGTTCGTTCCTGTGAGTGCACTTCTCTCTGTATATATATATATATATATATATATATAGTAGGGAGGAACCGGATCCAACGGACGGACTCCGTTGTCAAGTGAGATCCAGGAACAGCCGGCACACAGGAATTTTGTTCAGCAATCCGATTTATTCAACAAACAAGAAACCAAACGTTTCGGCTCTACCGTGAGCCTTTCTCAATGGTATTCAGACCGGATAACGTAAAGCACAAAACCCACACCTTAAATACCCACCCATACCCAAGTGAGAGACAATCAGTATGCAAGACTGGGCCACTCCTTCCCGCACATAATAAACCAACCTGAGCGTTATGCTACAGCTGATTCCAAGCAGACGCGGCGTGACGTCATCACGCAACACCGCACTGCATAGAAATATCTGAGCCCCAGGTATCCAAGGAAACGCCGGGTAAACAAATACAAATACCTCCGGTCTCCAAGGAGATGCGTAAGTGAGCGAGTACAGCCATACAACCGATGGGCGTAATTAAACAGTGAATAAAAATAAAATAAATTAAATGGGCCATGAATGAAAGCCCAAAACAACCACAACAGTGATATATATTTACAAAAGACATGGTATCTAAATATTGTATACAGGGTTATTTAACACAATATATATAAGCGAAAAACAAGGGTGGTAATTTACAGCGCTACATAGACCCAAGGGTAAAGACATAGCACAGCCCTCTATACCCAACTTGGTATCAAGGCATGTGGGTAGTAGCAAAAACAAACCAACCCAAATTTTAGTAGTACAATTGTATTAGCATCATGCACTAGAGGAATAGGTAGAAAAGCTTCAAACAGGATGACTCCCTTGGTGTCCAGATTTATTTGTAACAACAGCCAAAGTCTATATTGGCATTAAGTCCCCGAGGTGCGACCGTATCCAGGGTGAAAATCCACCGGGCTTCCATCTTCAACAGGGCTCGGCCTCTGTCACCACCCCGCCTGTGGCGAGGGACATGATCAATTAGCATTACTCGTAAGGAGGAGACATTATGGCCTGCTTCCGCAAAGTGGCGTGCCACCGGCTGTTCCGACCGTCCCTTATCAATGGCCTGACGAATGGCTGTCTTATGGTTGGCCAGACGTTCCTTGAACGGCGTCACCGTTTTGCCAATGTAGTATTTGGAGCAAGAACAAATAATTGCGTAAACCACAAACTCTGAAGAACATGTGAGTCTGTGCTTGATCTTATATCGCTTGTTGTTGTGGGGATGTTGAAAGGAGGCCCCAATTAGAAGATTATTGCAGGTAACGTAATTGCCACATCTGTAGCATCCTATATATATATATATATATATATATATATATATATATATATATATATATACACAAAAAGCCATATTTAAGTTGAACACTGATGGTGAAAGCATCATAGTGTACAGGGAACCTATTATCGATTACTGGGTTCCAAAAGGATTAAGGTTTATCGTTTTTCATAACATGTGTCACACTTACTATATTAGCACTTATTATCTTTATATTATTATTGTCATTGTATATATATTTATTGTATTATAGTATCCGGTACACTGTGCAGTCTAATGGGTTAAGTAACTAATCAATTTGTTAAGTTACGGTTTTGTCATGTGACCTATGTCTAACCAATGATGTTGAGGTTACCTGTTTAAATGCACCTGTGCTCGTAATGGTTTATGAGCATCTATGATTAAGGAGTATATCCGAAACGCGTAAGATGCATGGTTTTTAGCCTCTCCATGTAATGCAATAAAAGGTTTTTACAAGTAGAGGTTCTAATGGCCTCAGCCAAGAGCTCCATTATCAATGCAAAAAATAGCGGTGGCAGTGAAAAACTCTGACAGGTACCACTTAAAATAGGGAACAGAGATGAGCAGAAACCCAGCGCTCTCACCTTCACGAAGAGAGAGGAATATAGAGCTAGTGCATAATTGCAAAATGTATTTGTGAATCCAAACTGTTTAGAGGCATATGTGTGTTGTCTGGACCTTGCTGATCTACAGTGAAGCCTACTTGGTCTGGATTCACTAAGATGGGGAGAAAAATGTTAAGATGTTTAGAAATCAGCTTGGCATATAATTTCACATCTACATTCAAGAGAGAAATTTTTTTGCGATAATTTTTTTTTAGCATACATCAGGTTTTTGCTTGCGTGTATACTTTTTACGTTCAACTTGTAATACGAGCGCATCTCGATGCACTCAAAAAGCCTCCATCTAGCATTTTTACGCTTGAGTGGGATCACTAAATTGGGCTGTAATTGTAATGTAGTCATTTATAAGCAAACCAATAAGTAAATTGTGAAACAAGCTTAGAGAGGCTTCAGTAATTTAAGTAAAAAAAAAAGTACTGCAGCAACAGCCTAGTGGAAGGTTCATTAAGATAAACAAATCATACATTATGAGCTAGATTACGAGAGAATTGTTATTTTGCACTCCTGCTTGCGTGTTCACTTAGATGTTGCTAAATGCAAGCTTTTTGCGAGCGTCGGGTTGCGCTCGTATTACAAGTGAAAAGTAAAAAGTATGCGCGTGAGCACAACCTGACACACACAAAAAGATGACAACTGATAGGACTCGTATAAGGAGTCCTACAGGGGGGATAGAAACTACTGATTTTACAAGATAGAATTGCAGGAAAACGGGGCAAAACTTCTAAAAGTGAGTAATTATGAAAACTGCTTACATTGTACTTTTGAATAAAAGAAAGATATTTTTCAGTTTTGTGCCCCTTTAAGCTCT
This sequence comes from Bombina bombina, assembly GCF_027579735.1. Taxonomy (NCBI): domain Eukaryota; kingdom Metazoa; phylum Chordata; class Amphibia; order Anura; family Bombinatoridae; genus Bombina; species Bombina bombina. Next base: position 1,350,957,493 of record NC_069499.1, on the reverse strand, counting down.
TTAGAAACTACAAATAAAAATACCCTATCCTAAAAAATAAATAAATCGACCCCATGATGTCAAGACACTTAGCAATTTTTCTGTAGTATGAAACAGAAATAAAGGAAATATCTCTCTTTAAAGAGTTAGCATATAAATTATTATCTGATCTGAATTGCAAAAAGGAGAATTCTTGGAATTCTAAAAGAATGCCAGCTAAAACCCTGGTTTTACTTGTAACAGGGTTTCATGGCCTGAAAAAAGGTGTCAAATACAGCATCAAAGAAACATCTTTGTTATAAATAAATAGGTATTCAATCTCTAATCCATAAAGATACCACTTCAACAAAGAATAACATCAAGAACTAAGATAATCTGATAAATAGAAGTACATTGGAAACTTCTTTTAAAATTGTATTCTCTATCTGAATCATAATTTTTTTGGGGGGGTTCATGTCCCTTTAATGGGCCACTAAAGTCAAAATTAAAGTTTCATTATTCAGATAAAGCATGTAATTTAAAACAACTTTCCAATATACTTCTATTATCAAAACAAGCACATCATTTTATATGCACAGCACACTTAGGGCGAGATTACAAGTGGAGCGCTATTTAGCACTTCCGCTAGAGCGCTAATTGCGCTAGAAGTAATCTTTTTGCGCGTCAGGTTGCACTTGTATTATGAGTTGAAAGTAAAAAGTTTGCACCCTCGCGATAACCCGACGCGCGCAAACAGATTACTTCTAGCACAATTAGACTGTTGCGCAAAAGATAACCTCTTCCCCCATAGAAGTCAATAGAGAAAAAAAAGTGAAAAAAAACCCTAACACCCTACTTGCGCGCTAACCCGAACTCATATTCTCATATGCGCTAATTCGACACAAAAATATTAATATTTCACATTCCAATGTTCTGCACATTGCAGAATATGTTCTATTTATTCAAAAATAAATATTTCTATATAGCTGATGGTATTTTGGTAACATATATATTTATACATACATACATATATATATATATATATATATATATATATATATATATATATATATATATATATAATACATAGAACATATTCTGCTATGTGCAGAACTTTAGAATGTGTTATATATACAGTAAAAATACACTATAACACTTTATTACAGAGCTTTCCAAACTTTTCATGTTGGTGACACACCTTTCAGACCTACATCATTTTGCGACACAGTAATTCAGTTGTACTAGCAAACAGGAGGTTAAACTAACTTGTTTTAAGAGATACAGACGCATACATAAATGATATAATAACGAAATGTATTTACAAGTAACAGTATGTATGTGCAAGAATTAAAAAAAGTTTCATAACACCAATAGCTACGTACTATTTTAATGGGGTGTATGAGGTTGATTGGATGAACTCAGTTTCTGAATATTTAGTGGAATATTAGATAAAGACACTTGCATTTTATCATCAAGCATTTTTAAGCTTCCACTTCCTATCCATATATTAAGAGCAGGAGCAGCAATGCACTACTGGGAGCTAGCTGCAAAAAAACCCCACTGACTTCTGACTTCAGCTCAGCATTTAAGCTACTGCCCTCAGCAAATTTAAAAATAAATTTTAAAAATTTGTGCTGAAGCAGGGACACACCTACACACTGCCACTGACACACTAATGTGTCACGACACACAGTTTGGAAAGCACTGCTTTATTAAATATGAATATTGCATAAAAATGGTTTTACGTGTTTTGATTTACTTAATAGCAAAGGGTTCCAATGCACTTATATATATATATGTGTATATATGTGTTTATATGTCTGTACATGTAAATTACACATATAAATACATATGTATAAATATATAGACATATATATATATATATATATATATATATATATATATATATATATATATATATATATATATATATATATATACAGGGAGTGCAGAATTATTAGGCAAATTAGTATTTTGACCACATCATCCTCTTCATGCATGTTGTCTTACTCCAAGCTGTATAGGCTCGAAAGCCTACTACCAATTAAGCATATTAGGTGATGTACATCTCTGTAATGAGAAGGGGTGTGGTCTAATGACATCAACACCCTATATCAGGTGTGCATAATTATTAGGCAACTTCCTTTCCTTTGGCAAAATGGGTCAAAAGAAGGACTTGACAGGCTCAGAAAAGTAAAAAATAGTGAGATATCTTGCAGAGGGATGCAGCACTCTTAAAATTGCAAAGCTTCTGAAGCGTGATCATCGAACAATCAAGCGTTTCATTAAAAATAGTCAACAGGGTCGCAAGAAGCGTGTGGAAAAACCAAGGCGCAAAATAACTGCCCATGAACTGAGAAAAGTCAAGGGTGCAGCTGCCAAGATGCCACTTGCCACCAGTTTGGCCATATTTCAGAGCTGCAACATCACTGGAGTGCTCAAAAGCACAAGGTGTGCAATACTCAGAGACATGGCCAAGGTAAGAAAGGCTGAAAGACGACCACCACTGAACAAGACACACAAGCTGAAACGTCAAGACTGGGCCAAGAAATATCTCAAGACTGATTTTTCTAAGGTTTTATGGACTGATGAAATGAGAGTGAGTCTTGATGGGCCAGATGGATGGGCCCGTGGCTGGATTGGTAAAGGGCAGAGAGCTCCAGTCCGACTCAGACGCCAGCAAGGTGGAGGTGGAGTACTGGTTTGGGCTGGTATCATCAAAGATGAGCTTGTGGGGCCTTTTCGGGTTGAGGATGGAGTCAAGCTCAACTCCCAGTCCTACTGCCAGTTTCTGGAAGACACCTTCTTCAAGCAGTGGTACAGGAAGAAGTCTGCATCCTTCAAGAAAAACATGATTTTCATGCAGGACAATGCTCCATCACACGCGTCCAAGTACTCCACAGCGTGACTGGCAAGAAAGGGTATAAAAGAAGAAAATCTAATGACATGGCCTCCTTGTTCACCTGATCTGAACCCCATTGAGAACCTGTGGTCCATCATCAAATGTGAGATTTACAAGGAGGGAAAACAGTACACCTCTCTGAACAGTGTCTGGGAGGCTGTGGTTGCTGCTGCACGCAATGTTGATGGTGAACAGATCAAAACACTGACAGAATCCATGGATGGCAGGCTTTTGAGTGTCCTTGCAAAGAAAGGTGGCTATATTGGTCACTGATTTGTTTTTGTTTTGTTTTTGAATGTCAGAAATGTATATTTGTGAATGTTGAGATGTTATATTGGTTTCACTGGTAAAAATAAATAATTGAAATGGGTATATATTTGTTTTTTGTTAAGTTGCCTAATAATTATGCACAGTAATAGTCACCTGCACACACAGATATCCCCCTAAAATAGCTAAAACTAAAAACAAACTAAAAACTACTTCCAAAACTATTCAGCTTTGATATTAATGAGTTTTTTGGGTTCATTGAGAACATGGTTGTTTTTCAATAATAAAATGAATCCTCAAAAATACAACTTGCCTAATAATTCTGCACTCACTGTATATACACACATACATCTTTAAAGATGTATATGTATGTATCTTAATGTTAAAGTCCTTTGCCTGCCACCTGAGATCTCATATCTTTGAGCACTTATAACTTTTGTGTGCAATATTTTTTGGAAATTATTTTTTATTAGACAGTGTTAGTATGAGTGTAACTGTACTTTGTAATATATTTTTATGTGTTTTGTGCAACTTTTTTATTTTGTGAAACAGTTAACCAGAGCTCTAAGGATGCGGTAATGATTCTAGCCTAAATACCGATTGTGCTCAACTTGTAATATGAGTGAAATTTAACCAGAATGCAAACAATCGCGAAAACCCATGCACAATCGTTTGTGCTCCACTTGTAATCTAGCCCTCAATGAGGCTCCAGCTCCTACTGAGCATGTGCAAGAATTCACTGTGTAAATACAAAAGGGACAGTGTACACCAATTTTAATTTAACTGCATGTAATAGACACTGTTATAAAGAAGAATATGCACAGATACTGTTATAAAAATCCAAAACCTTTTTAAAAACGTATTTAGAAGCTCCCAGTTTAGCACTATTGATGAGGTTAGGCTGGGACACCCAGTTTAAGGGGCTGGAAAAACAGGAACAGCAGACCCCCCTCCCCCTCCCTTTCATATGAAAAGACACACTCTGGAACTTTAAGGCTTCATTAGGAGTCTGAAAATCAGCACAATGTTATTTTAAAATAAGCAAAACTATACATTGTTACAAAAACACCCCCAGATGGGCTATATAAATGGATCAGCTACAGAACATTTATGCAAAGAAAAATCTAGTGTACAATGTCCCTTTAACGTATATTATGCTGCTCATTTCAAAATCAAAGTAAGTGTTATTGCATTGTGATTCTTTCTTTGTGTATTTGTCATTTATTCAATTCTACTGTAGTTAGTGGTCCTTTAAAGGGATATAAAAGCTCAAAAAGGAAATGCTTTAATATATTATTACTATACATGTATATACCTGTGGGTTTAACCAGTGGTGGGGTTCCAAAATTTTAGCAACAGGTTCTGGGGGGATTCTCGAACTTCTCTATAATACAAAAGCTAGGAAATTTGTGCTGCAATATATTTAAGGAACAAGTTCTTGAAAATATATGTTACTTCAAAAATAGTAATTACAGCACCTATGCCAGTGTTGGCATCAATTTCTGTGCCCAAAAACTCCATTGGGCCAGGCTAAAAACAATTGCATGTCATGGAGGGGGATCTACCCTGTATATATTCATAGTGAAATCAGTGGCCCAATGGTCATTAACCCTTTGAAAATATCAGTTACTTATTCAAAAATGGGAATTACAGCACCTATGCCAGGGTTGGCATCAATTTCTGTGCCCAAAACACCATTGGGCCAGGGTAAAAACAATTGCATGTCATGGAGAGTTATCTACCCTGTGTATAGTCATAGTGAAATCTGTGGCCCAATGGTCAGTAACCCTTTGAAAATATCAGTTACTTATTAAAAAATGAGAATTACAGCACCAATGCCTGGGTTGGCATCAATTTCTGTGGCTAAAACACCATTGGGCCAGGCTAAAAACAATTGCATGTCATGGAGGGGGATCTACCCTACATATATTAACAGTAAAATCAGTGGCCCAATGGTCATTAACCCTTTGAAAATATCAGTTACTTATTAAAAAATGAGAATTATAGTACCTATGCCAGGGTTGGCAACAACTTTTGTGCCCAAAACACCATTGGGCCAGGCTAAAAACAATTGCATGTCATGGAGAGGGATCTACCCTGTATATATTCATAGTGAAATCAGTGGCCCAATGGTTATTAAACCTTTGAAAATATCAGTTGCTTATCCAAAAATGAGAATTACAGCACCTATGCCAGGGTTGGCATCAATTTCTGTGCCCAAAACATTATTGGGCCAGGCTAAAAACAATTGCATGTCATGGAGGGGGGTCTACCCTGTATATATTCATAGTGAAATCAGTGTTCCAATGGTTATTAACCCTTTGAAAATATCAGTTACTTATTCAAAATTGTAATATTTGTATTGGTGCCAACGTATGCCCTTTTTTTCAAGTTTGTATAAAAGGATTCCACCTCTGTGTAACTACATAATATGAATCATATTGTTATTTAAATAAAACCTATATTTTTATTTTAAAGTCAATTTAAAGCAGTCTGACAAAAAAAAAATTGAATAAGAAACCAACTTCCATGAATAAGAAACAGAATTTCATGAATAAAAAACAGCTTGAATAAGAAACCAACTTCCTTGTCGTTAAAAAGGGTTTAATTTTAGGATAGAATAAATTCCAGGTGTTATACATAAGCATCCCCTGATTTATTACCCGCTTCAAGCGCTTATATAAGGTTTGTGTTTTATAATCCTAATATTCTAGAATCAGATCAGGGACCTTTTCCTCCCTTTTCCACTAACTTCAACTTGCCCTTGAAAACCCATAGCAACAAATGACGAGTTTCCGTATACCTCGGTGTTGCTGTCTGAAGCACGCCTTTTGTCTTATGACCTTTGACTGCTAAGAACCGCCCCCAAAGATGGCGTCTTCCATGAAATCCTAGAGTTGAGTGTCCTCCACCGAAGCTAATTATAAAAAAAGATTAAAAGGGTGTTTATTTGTACACATACAGGTTACACCGCGGCACGGATCATACAAACCGACACGGTATATTCCTCAATTTCTCACCCTGACTTGTGACACACAAGGATTTCACTACTTAATTTGTGACAGTTACGAAGTCTGTTTTATGACATGTGACAGGAGAATTGTAAAGCTTGATCCGTAGACGGATTTTACAGGGTCAGTTGGTAGAGGGCTAATTTAGCACATTAACTGTGAAATATCATTAACATTTAACTGTTACCTGGGAATTGTAGGTGTAGTTCAGACTTACCCTCGTGTTTTGTTTACGTTACGTTATGTAATGTATTTGTGGTGTAAAATATTGTTTCAGCTGATCTTGCATATTCAGTGACACTCCAGCCTAAACTGGGATAATAATCCTCACGGCATGTGATGGCATAACTATATATATATATATATATATATATATATATATATATATATATATATATATATATAATTTTAAACAACTGCGTTGTTTAAAATTGTGTTCTCTGTCTGAATCATATAAGAAACATTTTGGGTTTCATGTCCCTTTAAAACTTTAATGGATTGGATAGGTCATGCAATTTAAAAAAAAACTTTCCAATTTACTTTGATCATTTTTGCTTAATCCTCTTGGTATCTTTTGTTAAAGAATAATCCTAGGAAAGCTCAGGAGCGAGCAAGTTTCTTTAACCATCTGGCAGTAGTGTTTGCAACAATGTTTATAGAAATAGGAGTATGCACGTGTCGTTAGCACTCTATGGCAGCAGTGTTTGCATTTATATACAACATTGCTGCCAGATGGCTAAAGGCGTGCATACTCCTGAGCCCACCTAGTATTACTCTTTAACAAAGCATACCAAGAAAACAAAGCAAAATTGAAAATAGAAGTAAATTGGAATGTTGTTTAAAATGCCATGTTGTATCTAAATTACCAAAGTTTCATTTTAACTGTACTGTCCCTTTAAGGTATCCTAAGTACACATTCATTGCACAATTCAACATAAACTGATTAATGATAATTTGTGCAACACATATTGAAAACATTTAAGATTAGATAATTTCACTAAAAATTGGCTTAAAATGAGCCCGGTGTTGTGCCCATTAATGGGACAGTATACTGTAATATTGCTTTTCCCTTAATGTATTTCAAATGACTTATTATACCAGCTGCAGTGTATAGAATGTATGAGAAATTGCATTTTCAGGTTTATTTGTGTATATGAAATTGCCGGTTTTGTGCTTGGATAGCAAAGCCTATTAAAATAGAGCTTGCGGGTAAAATAAGATCTCATTATAATATCACTTTATGTACACACACTTGCTTCCTTATCTTATATTTGTTTGTAAATCAAAGCCCAATACTTGGAGAGAGCAATGGAAAATTATAATTTCATTAGTTATTTCTTCTACACCACACCAGTACCCCACCAGGAGTGTAACTTCTTTTGCTGGCTATGTTTACATTGCCTGTCAATAGCCTGAAACGTTTAGTATAGGTGGGGATACCACAAGCTAAATCAGCTATTTCAAATGCCAAAATAAGGATAAAGAAGCTAATTGTAAATAATATAATACACTCCAGCAGGTAAAATGGATTATTGGGGACAACATTTTTGGGTAAACTGTCCCTTTAAATAAGCTCCGGGGAGAACACTGAGCTTGCAAAACAGAGAATTCAGGAAAGTGACTTGTAATAGGCAAGGAGCAATCAGTCTCTGGAAGATGCAATATGTGTCCAAGGCATTAGAGTTCTGTGTCTGTCCTTGAGTAACAGTGATGCTTACAAAAGAAATGGTCTTCTCAAAAGCACTCTTGAGACCAAGGCTAAGCCATGAACTGTGTGTCTAATGTACAAAGATCCTGCCCAATTAAACAGTTCAGATTGACAGATTTTATAATAAAATAACGTGTTTTTGTTAATAGTGACACATCTAGTACTACCATATTATTCCTAATGTCTCCTTCAATTGTATCATTACTTTTAACAGTAACTCGTATTGTGGAAGCTTCAAGGGAGCCTTGTGTGTTTTGAAAAACGTCTTCTCACTATAATAAGATTCATCACTCTGTCCTTCTGCAAAGATGCTGCTGAGACAACTAAACCGATGGAGTGCCCCAGTTCAGAAGGTGAATAGTGGTATGGGTTGCATACATGGTGTTACTATTATACAGTATACTTTATTTACAGGCACAGCTTTTTCAGTAGCTTTATATGTAGCAATGTTCTCCTCAGAAAAGTTAGCCAGGTGTGGGCAATGTTGTAACATTTTATGTTATTTAAGCTATCCAAAGCACACATAATTGCACAATATAACATACATTGATTCAATTATAATTAGTGCAACAAACTTGGACAACTATGTAATATTAACTAATTTTTGCCTAAAGGGACACTAAACCCAATTTTTTTTTCTTTTATGATTCAGCATGCAATTTTAAGCAACTTCCTAATTTACTCCTATTATCAATTTTTCTTCGTTCTCTTGCTATCTTTATTTAAAAAGCAGGAATGTGATGTATAGGAGCCGGCCCATTTTTGGTTGAGAACCTGGGTTATGCTTGCTTATTGGTGGCTAAATTTCAGTCACCAATAGGCAAGCGCTATTAGTGGTGCTGAACCGAAAATGGTCTGGCTGCTAAGATTTACATCCCTGCTTTTTAAATAAAGATAGCAAGAGAGGAAAGAAAAATTGATAATATGAGTAAATTAGAAAGTTGCTTAAAATTTCACGCTCTACCTGAATAATGAAAGAAAAACATGTGGGTTTAGTATCCCTTTAATATTGACTTAAACTTTTGCCGGGTGGACAATAAAATTATCCGTGTGGTGTGCCCTTTTAATATGTCCTGGGGAGAACACAGCATAGTATGTTAGATATCTAATGGTTAAAAAAAACTAATAAATCATTACATACTCCTAAAGATGTGGTGGAGGACACCACTTCTTAAAGGAACATTAAACATTTTAAGATGGTAACATAAAATGATAAATCTTATATATAAAAAGAAGTCTGCAATATACTTTCATTATTTATTTTATCCCCTTTTCCTGTAATTCCATTCTGAAATTGTAAGCTTTGCAGTTTCTGTTAGAAATGGAAGTGCAGAACTCTGTTATATTCCACACATCTATTGGCTGCGCACTCTTGTTACCTATTTATAACTGTTTCTAATTTACCACAGCAGAGAAGGTAACCTAAGTTACAACATGGCAGCTCCCATTGTTTTATAGACATTTAAACTTTACACTTATTTTGTCAATGTTTAAACAGTTTATAAAACTTTAAAAAATATATCTACATCTCATTATTAGACTAATTTTTTCTTTGAATGCATCATTCTTTCTAGCATTTATTTAGTGTTTAATGTTCCTTTAAGCTAATTTCAATCTATGGGTCCTTAGGACTTATTCTGGAAATTGCCAGTGTCTCTAAAAAGTGTCCTTTTATTCAAAAACATTCTGTGTCCTCTTATAAATTTTATTTTAGCTTTTATTTTATTTTTTTGTTGTATAAGAAGATTATGTAGTTAAATAACTGTTTGGTTTTTTTTTTAGTTCATTCCTGCCAACTTAGTGTCAACCCGGGAATGGGGCAGTGCTGTACCTTCTAGTGAGGAAAGTCCCACTAGAGATGTATTCCGTACCAGTGAAAACAACCCAGTAAGTCACCACAGAGGTTCTATCCATCTTTTCTGATGAGTTTTGCAATCATAGACATCTCTCTTCACTTTTCAGTTTCCAAGCCATAAATAATTTTGTTTATCACTAATGTTTTCTAAGGTAACATTCATTGTCCACTATTTCCAATGGTCATTTTTTAAAAAAAAGATTGCCAATACTTCTCATATAGGAAAACCACACAGATCAGCACGAAGGCCAGCACTATACTATTTCTGCCCCAGAAGTTAAGACTATCTTCCCACAAGGCCTTCCACGTCGTTTCCAAATGCAGGTTAGTATCCCAGTGTGATGTTTCCTCCATGCAGACTATCAGTGGGACAAAAATGGCACATTATGTTCATGTCCTTGCAGAGTAAAACCTTCAATGAAACCAGTCTGATGATCCGTAAACCAGGTCTGGAGCTGATTGGCTACCTGAAAAACACCAACTTTTCTTTACCACCTGTCCGGTATGTGCTCTGTATCCTTGATTGCACAGCCCTACTGTTCTCCTACATTATTTATTGAAACTTGCATTGTCAGGTAGCCAGCACTGTCCAGCATAGCAGAGGTTACTTTTCTTGTAACCTTAAAGGGACATGAAACCCAAAGATTCACTTGCGTGATTCAGATAGAGAATACAATTTTAAACAACTTTCTAATTTACTTCTATTATTTAATTTGCTTCCTTCTCTTGTTATCCTTTTCTGAAAGGTTTATCTTTGCAAGCTCAGGAGCAGCAAAGAACCTAGGTTCTAGCTGCTGATTGGTGGCTGCATATATATACCGATTTGTCATTGGCTCACCCATGCGTTCAGTCAGCAACCAATAGTGCATTGCTGCTCATTCAACAAAGCATACCGAAAGATTGAAACAAATTAGATAATAGAAGTAAATTAGAAAGTTGTTTAAAATTGTATTCTCTAGCTGAATCATGAAATAAACTTTTTGGGTTTCATGTCCCTTTAACTTAAAAATTCTCTTAAAAATCGACAATTTTTTTTTTTTGTGGCACTCTTTTGAAGCTGGAAGATGCGAATCACTTATTCTGAGGTATTTGCAGAGCCTAATACCAGCCTTTAAAAGGATATGAAACACACAATTATTGTTTTGTGGTTCAGACAGAGCATACAATTTTTTAAAATAAATTTCCAATTTGTTTCTACCCATGATTTTCTTTCTTGAAGAGGATACCTAGGTAGACATCTGAGCACTACATGGCAGGAAATAATGCTGCCCTTTAGTGTGCTCTTGCAAATCGATAATCTTGCAAAACTGTTGCCATATAGTGCTCTAGAAATGGACAGGCTCCTAGGATTACGTCCCTGCATTTCAATAAAGGATACCAAGAGAAACAAAGAAAAATTGATAATAGAAGTAAATTAGAAAGTTTTTTTAAAATCTCTGTCTACATTATCTGAATCATGAAAGAAAATGTTTGGGTTTCATATCCCGTTAAAGGGACATACTCATATGCTAAATCACTTGAAACTGATTCAGTATAACTGTAAAAAGCTGACAGGAAAATATCACCCTGAGCATCTCTATGTAAAAAAGGAAGATATTTTACCTCACAATTTCCTCAGCTCAGTAGAGTAAGTTCTGTGTAAAAAGTTATACTCAGTTACTGCCCAGCTGCAGGTAAAAAAAAAAAATGAAGAAATGAACAGCAGCCAATCAGCATCAACAGTGCTGAGGTCATGAACTCTTTTACTGTGATCTCATGAGATTTGACTTAACTCTCATGAGATTTCATATTAAACTTCCTTACACTGAATATGGAAATAAGATGAGTGTGCACGAAAGCTCGCTCCTTCTGCTGTCCTGGGACAGACATACTGATTTGTTGCTTAGAAGTCCTTTACAGTGGGATGTGGCTACTGAGAAACTTTTGAGGTAAAATATCTTTCTTTTTTTACATAGAGATGTTCAGGTGATATAGTCTAGTTTGCTTTTTACAGCTATGCTTCATCACTTTCAAGTGTTTCAACATTTGGGTATTATGGTCCTTTAAGTGCAAAAATTGACATAGTTGATTGACAACAGACTGTTACCAATACAAAGATTTGAGGCCATTAACAGGATAAGTAGCATTGTAAAGAAATATACTTATATAAGTAATAATGCCTTGGAACAATAAAGAATAGAAAATACATGGCATTTGATATCAAAATGTGCTGTGCGGCCTAAAGACTTAATTGGACTACCTTGCAGGTAATTTAAGAGTGCCTGTGCAAAAGTTATGCTAATGGTATAAATTAAAAGGTTAAAGGAATCCGGTCAAATCTCAGTGCGTAAAGGGCAAGGCCGAAAACCACTTCTAAATGCGTGTGATCTCCGATCCCTAAGACGTCACTGTATCAAAACCACCATCAGTCTAATGGATATCCTGACATGGGCTCGGGAATACTTTGGTAAACCTTTGTCAGTCAATAGCATTCACCGCTGCATCCAAAGCTGCAACTTAAGGCTTTACTATGCAAAGCTGAAGTCATACATCAACACTGTCCAGAAGTGCCGCCGACTTTGTGGGCTTGGTTTAATCTGAGATGGACAGTAGCACAGTGGAATTGTGTTTTGTGGTCCGAGTCAACATTTCAAATAGTTTTTGGAAAAAACAGCCGTCGTGTTCTCCGGGCCAAAGAGGAAAATGACCATCCAAGCTGTTATCAGCATCCGATCTAAAAGCCAGCGTAAGTGCCCATGGCATGGGTAACTTGTACATGTGGGCACCATTAATACAGAAAGATATGTATACATTTTAGAGCCACATATGCTGCCACCCAGATGTCGTCTTTTCCAGGGACATCCCTGTGGGTGCTAGCATGGCGTGCCTGCAGTCCTGACCTGTCTCCAATTGAGAATGTGTGGCGCATTATGAAGCGCAAAATAAGGCAACGAAGGCCACATACAGTTTCACAGCTGAAGACATGCATAATGGATGAATGGGGGAAAATTCTGCTTGCTAAACCAACTAGTGTCTTCAGTGCCCAAACGCTTAATAAGTGTTATTAAAAGAAAATGTGATATTATACAGTGTTAAACAGTCGACTGTCCAAACTTTTTTAGAGCGTGTTGCAGTCATCATATTTGAAATTAGTGTATATTTTCAGAAATAATGTGTTAATAATGTGTTTTCAATATAGTACAGGGTGAATTGAATTTTCAAATGACATTTATTTATTTATTTGCATTTTCCATACTGTTCCAACTTTTTAGGAATTGGGGTTGGATGTATTGCAGTGTGTATTTTTGTATATTTTTCTATATCTCGTTAATTTTAATGCACTGTGACTATTTTTGTCATAATAAATATTTCTTATTATAGTTTTGGTTTTTTCTTAATCTTTGAATTCACGTTACTTAAAAGACTGGTATCAGTTGTTAAGATTTAACAGTAAGATTTCATCAATTCTGTATTTTTATATACATAGATTTTTTATTGTATTAATGTAATGAGTGGCTCAAACAACAGTTTCTGACTGTAAAACAAGTGCATTTCATAAGGCAATGCTGTACATACACTAAAGAAGTATAACACAATACATCACCTCTATTTTTTTTTTTTTTTAAAAATTACAAAGTACATATCCCCCATATATATCGAGAAGTCACTTTTGGACTTCTGAACATATTAAAGCAACGTTTTATATATGTTGTTACAGTAAATGACTAATTCAAGAAAAGTAGGGTCCCTCTTGGCCCCAAAATACTCTCTAGAAATACTTCTTAACAAAGAAAGCATCTCCCATTTTCAAATAATATAAACATAATACAAATGTAAACCCCAAATGATAAAGATCAGCCTCTCTTGGACTGCTGAATATAGTAATTCACTAGTAGAGGGGAGGGAGGGATATTTATAGGGCCACTCTTGGGTCCTGGCACAATAGAATATCACTTACAATGGAAAATATCAGAATACAATAGTACCTATACTATTATATCAAGGGCTGCTCTCAGAAAATATGCCTGTACAAAACTAACGTAGAGGCTGTAGAGCCTATAATGATATAACCTAACAGAAAATTGTAATGCTCAAATACGGACTGTAAGAACATATTTCTGAGCCTTTATAACATACCACATTTTACAAAGCAGGCAGTGACTCCTAGCATTAACTTAAATTGATAGAATATAATTGACTTAACTATCAAAATACATTTATTAGGAAACTATAGGCCTATATGCAGTATCTCTCACAGGGGCTATATTGTTATAACATCCCTCTCTATCTAATAAAATGATAAAAAAAAAAGCAATACGATATCAAACTATGAGGCAAAAACCGCTGGTATATCCCAAGGTTAGCAAACATTATAGCTAAACAGTATAGGAGGCTATACAATAGATATTTAATACGCCAGCAAGGAAAGGTGCCCCTTAGAAAACAGACTACTCTCCTATACTCTGCCTATCAGACATAAGGTAAATATATCTTCTAAGTGAAATATATGAGTAGTTTAAATCCAAACGATCTATTACATAGGGAGAAAAGAAATACTATGCAGCTGGTTCTGGACATGTATAACTTCTGCAAATTTGGGGGAAATAATATATCCACCGTCAGCAGTACAATTACAGAGTCAATGTTTACCTCACTTCACACATCTCGAGGTTGCTCTGCAATATGTGTAGTGCCACAGATAGAGTCCAGTTATGAGAGGCCATCCACCAAGGATCATATTTAGTGCAGGGCCCCAAGTCCAACGAGATGGTGAGATCAAGCTTTCCCAGTGTATGTGGCAGAACGCTCTCCATAATCGCACCCTTCCTTAGAGAAATTAATGTTCTGACAGTGAGTTTCCTCGAGGCAGCGGAGCAGAACCAACAGGATCCCAAATCCCGTTTGGCGATTCTGAGGGCCAGCCGCCATCTCAGCGATATCCGTGAGCCTGTCTTTGGACTTCTTAGGAGTTTTACCAGTAGTGATCATCACGTCTTTCTTTCTTCTGGTTCCTGAGCAAATCATCCCCCTCTCCCAGGGATCGGCCGCATCCCCCTTTTTCTTTATTTTAATCTGTGAAGTGAGGGGATCAATGATTCCTAGTTTTAACTATGCTTAATGGTGGCAGTATTTCAAGTTATGGATGAAGATAGTGGGTGGTGATAAAAGAGATTTTTGTACTTTCTGGAGCTAGAATAGTTTAGAACAGTGTTTTTCAACCAGTGTGCCGTGGCACACTAGTGTGCCGTGAGAGATCCTCAGGTGTGCCACGGCAGACTGACAACAGTGTGACATATTTTTTAAACTTTGCTTGTTTTTTACTCCCAGTGCAGGGGTAGTTTGTAGGAGGCATGACATAACAGCACAATACATACAGTATGTGTGTGTTTGTGTGTATGTGTATATATATATGCTGTATTAGGCTACAATGTGTGATTTTTTTAAAATTTTGGGATGGTGGTGTGCCACAGGATTTTTTAATGTAAAAAAGTGTGCCACGGCAAAAAAAAGGTTAAAAATCACTGGTTTAGAATGTGATTATGTTAACCCTTGCATCTTCATCACAGCCTCACCTGCACAGTGTGGTCAGGAGACGTGGTCATGATATGTGAGGTCATCATACCACCTTAGCCCAATTTGAAATGAGAGACTGTGTGGTAATTATGCTTGCAGCATATGATTTAGTCTGAGGCTGAACTTATTGCAGAACATTATCCTTAACCTTCTTTACTGTAGATGGAAGGAAAGGAACAGGGAAAAGTATAACACTGTGCCATGTGCTACATTATTGTCACTTACAAGACTGGCTGCTACTTCAGATTCCAGATGGTAAGTAATATTGTTCTGTGGTGCAATGTATGGAAGAACCTGTCAGAGGGTTGATGTTTAGTATAAAGGTATATTTAATAGATTGATGTGTCCTAAAGATGGTAGTGTAATGTAAGGCTTCCCACCATTTCATTGGTTCTGAGGTTATCATGAATTAAAAACAAAATT
Source organism: Bombina bombina (assembly GCF_027579735.1). Lineage (NCBI taxonomy): Eukaryota > Metazoa > Chordata > Amphibia > Anura > Bombinatoridae > Bombina > Bombina bombina. Next base: position 1,350,941,816 of record NC_069499.1, on the reverse strand, counting down.
GTGAATGAAAAAGAATGTGTGTGGAAAGCACCACGGCAGATACTAGACATTGTTTACAGATTTGCATTTGTTGATTGTCCAGAGTTAAAAGATAATAATGTATAGCAGTAAATACATAGTGGTATGTGGTGATTAGATGTATTTGCAGAAGTGAGCATATACCAGATGTTTTGGAAAATGTGATATCTTTAGAAAGAATCCTAGGTAATATTTCAGGGAAGGTGCAAACCAAATGAAGCATATGTTAAAATTATTGAGAAATGCAGACGTGCAAAACATAGATGTGGTGCTCTAGAAGTTAGAGGTAGGTAGCGCCAGCATTTCAGATAGACAGGGAACTGGGTGCATTGGACTTGATATATTACCAGTGGAAGCTATTGGTGTTCCTGGATAGCCTCTTGTTATAACCCTTCTGCATTTTGCTTTTTAGCCCACATCCTAGTAAAGAATAGCAAGGAACTTATGCCATCTTCCTATAACAAAGATCGATATGATCAACCGCTGGAAGCGTCAACGTGGCTTAAGAATTTCAAAGCATCCAATGAACGTTTCCTCAAACAGGTTGGTTGGCCTAGGAAAGCACAGATGTTTTATATATATATATATATATATATATATGTTTTGCATACACAATCATGGGAAAATCGGTATTTGCAATAGCAGTGGACATACTGAGTGGTTGAAGTGTAAATATTATTTTGAATAGATAAATATATTTATATTTAGCTATAAGAGGGATATTAGAAAGGAAAATGTATTTTAAATACTTTTTAAATAAATTATTAATAAGTAACTAAGTGGAATCGGTTGTAAATGATCTTTGGGAAGAGAGGCTACTCCAGTTTCTTTCCTTAATGCAAATAACAGTTCATGCTATATATGTGTATTAGTTTGTGATTGGTTAGCAATAGTCCTTTTGTACTGGGGACATGGAAAACAGTGGGGAAAAATAAAATAAACAAAATAAAGCTGCATTATTCGTTGCAAAATTCTTGTTATGTATGAATATACTTTATCATGCATCATTTGTGTTTAATGTCCGTTTGAAGAGACCGGAAACCACAATTTTTTCATTCATGATTCAGCTAGAGCATGTAATATATGCCTCTTTTTACTGGCTGATGTGTTCAGCTAGCTCCCAGTTGTGCAATGCTGCTACCTTAAAGTGATGGTAAACCTAAGCGTATAACTACACCATCACTAAAAATAAAAATGAGTTTCTCTTATCGTTTTGTAAAAAAACAGCGTTACACCCTAGCTGTTAGGAAAGCATAACGCTAACGGAGCGCCTTCGGCCGCCCACAGCACAGCGCTTTTTTCAATGAGGTGACGTTGCCACCTCTAGACCAATAGCCGTGCGTGTCAGATGACATTCTAGCACGGCTAGCGGTCTAAACGTCACCTCATTGGAGGAAAAAAAAGTGCCTTGGGCGGCCGGAGTTATGCTCTTTCTCTTTCTCTCTTTCTCTTTCTCTCTTTCTCTTTCTCTTTTTCTCTTTCTCTCTTTCTCTCTCTTTCTCTCTCTCTCTTTCTCTCTTTCTCTCTTTCTCTCTTTCTCTCTCTCTTTTTCTCTCTCTTTTTCTCTTTTTTTTCTCTCTTTTTTTCTCTCTTTTTCTCTCTTTTTTTCTCTCTTTTTCTCTCTCTTTTTCTCTCTCTTTTTCTCTCTCTTTTTCTCTCTCTTTCTCTCTTTTTTTCTCTCTTTTTTCTCTCTCTTTTTCTCTCTCTTTTTCTCTCTTTTTCTCTCTTTTTCTCTCTTTTTCTCTCTCTCTTTCTCTCTTTTTCTCTCTCTTTTTCTCTTTTTTTTCTCTCTTTTTTTCTCTTTTTTTCTCTCTTTTTCTCTCTTTTTTTCTCTCTTTTTCTCTCTTTTTCTCTCTCTTTTTCTCTCTCTTTTTCTCTCTCTTTTTCTCTCTCTTTCTCTCTTTTTTTCTCTCTCTTTTTCTCTCTCTTTTTCTCTCTTTTTCTCTCTTTTTCTCTCTTTTTCTCTCTCTCTTTTTCTTTTTCTCTCTTTTTCTCTCTTTCTCTCTCTCTCTCTTTCTCTCTCTTTCTCTCTCTCTTTCTCTCTCTCTTTCTTTTTTTCTCTCTCTCTTTCTTTTTTTCTCTCTTTCTTTCTCTCTCTCTCTCTCTCTCTCTCTCTCTCTCTCTCTCTCTCTCTCTCTCTCTCTTTCTTTTTCTCTCTCTCTGCTGGGAATTTTACAAGTGTGGTGCGCAGCTGTAATTAGCAGCCTTTTAATTACCAAAAAACAATGGCAAAGACATGCATGCCTGCCATTTCTGAAAAAAGGGATCCCAGATCTGTGCTATACCAAATAAATTAGCCTACTGCACCACAAAAATGATAAAAATATCACACACACACACACGATATAAAAAGTCTTCACACCCCTGTTTAAATGTCAGGTTTCTGTGATGTAAAAAAAATGAGACAACTCAATTGCAAAACAAACTAAAATATTTTAGGTGGAGGGAAGTAGAAATAAAAAACTAAAATAATAATGGTTGGGATGTAGCTGTGTTTAGAATGGAGCAATCACATTGAAAATCATGTTAAATAGGAGTCAGTATGCCTCTGATTAAACCCAAATAAAGTTCAGCTGCTCTAGTAGGTCTTTCCTGACATTTTCTTAGTCACAACCTACAGCAAAAGCCATGGTTCACAGAGAGCTTCCAAAGCATCAGAGGGATCTCATTGTTAAAAGGTATCAGTCAGGAGAACGGTTGTCAGGGTTTTTTCCCTGATCTGTTTGCCATGTGCTGCTGGCAGCCATTTTACTCACCTCTCTTGCTAACTCTTTTGCATACTGTGTGATGCTGCTCATTTCCTGCACGCCCTCTTATGACCAGACTGGTGAGCATCATCCGTGTGAGACAGGATGCAGTCTCAGAATTGTGATGTCATCACTTATTATTTAAAGGGCCTCTGTTCAGTATGCTTTGCCCTTGCATTGTCTCAGACCTGTTTGTGAGAGCTCCGTCCTGTGTATTACCTGGCTGTCAGACGTCCCTCCTGGTTCCTGATCCCTGGCTGGTTCCTGACTCTGCTGTTCTCCTTGTTCCTGATTACGGCTCGTCTATTCGCTTTGGCTCCTGACTCGGCTTGTCTGACTACCAGTTCTGGTTTTGATTCCTGGCTTGTTATTTGACTTGTGGACTTTTTATTATTTTTTGCTATTAATAAAGGTGTGATTATTTTTGCACTTCTTCTCTCAGTCTGATTCCTGGCACCCTGACAGCGGCACAAAAGAATTTAACTTTTTGGCCATAATTCCAAAAGATCTGTTCGGTGCAAAAACAACACTGCATATAACCAAAAGAACACCATACCCACAGTGAAGCATTTTGGTGGCAGCATCATGCTTTAGGTCTGTTTTTGTTCAGCTGAAACTGGGACCTTAGTCAAGGTAGAGGGAATTATGAACAGTTCCAAATACCAGACAATATTGGCACAAAACCTTCAGGCTTCTGCTAGAAAGCTGAACATGAAGAGGAACTTCATCTTTCAGCAAGACAACGCCCCAAAGCATACATCCAAATCAACAAAGGAATGGCTTCACCAGAAGAAGATTAAAGTTTTGGAATGGCCCAGTCAGAGCCCAGACCTGAATCAAATCGAAAATCTGTGGGGTGATCTTAAAGGGACATGCCAGCCACATTTTTTCTTTTATGATTTAGAAAGAGAATGCAATGTTAAACATCTTTCTAATTTACTTATATCATCTAATTTGTTTTATTCTCTTGATATTCCTTGATGAAAAGCATATCTAGATATGCTCACTAGCTGCTGATTGGTTGCTGCACATAGAGGCATCATGTGATTGGCTCACCATATGCATTGCTGTTTCTTCAAATAAGGATATTTAAAAAATTAAGCAAAATAAATTATGGAAGTAAATTGTAACGTTGTTTAAATTTCTATTCTCTATCTGAATCATGAAAGAAAGATTTTGGGTTTAGTGGCCCTTTAAGTGGGCTGTGCACAAGAGATGCCTTCACAATCTGATAGATTTGGAGTGTTTTTGCAAAGAAGAGTGGGCAAATCTTGCCAAGTCAAGATGTGCAATGCTGAAAAAGAGTGCTGTAATAAAATAAAAGGGTGCTTCAACAAAGTATTAGTTTAAGGGTGTGCACACTTATGCAACCATATTATTTTAGTTTTTTATTTCTACTTCCCTCCACCTAAAATATTTTAGTTTGTTTTGCAATTGAGTTGTACAGTTTATAGGTCACATTAAAGGTGGAAAAAGTTCTGAAATGATTTATCTTTGTCTCATTTTTTTTACATCACAGAAATCTGACATTTTAACAGGGGTGTGTAGACTTTTTATATCCACTGTGTGTGTGTGTGTGTATATATTCCTTACTCGCTCGTCATCTGCTGCGCCTCTCTGCCAATCCCTTCACTGGCTTCCTCTTGCCTCTAGGATCAAACACAAAACTCTCACTCTGACATACAAAGCCCTCAACTGCACTGCTCCCCCCTACATCTCAGACCTTGTCTCCAGATACTCTCCCTCCCGTCCCCTTCGCTCTACTCATGACCTCCTACTCTCCACCTCTCTTGTCACCTCATCACACTCCCGTTTACAGGACTTCTCCAGACTGGCTCCCATCTTGTGGAACTCTCTGCCTCGCTCCACAAGACTCTCTTCTAGTTTTAAAAGCTTCAAGTGCTCCCTAAAGACTCTACTGTTCAGGGATGCATACAACCTACGCTAACCTTTCTTTATACCAGTTCCTCTCCTCCACTGCAATCCCCTGAACCCTCTTAGCATGTAAGCCTAAAAGTCCAGCTGTTTGCAGATCACCTTCTTAAGAGCTGACTACAACAGTGCAACTATTGGCAGGGCCGTCTACCCTATAATTGTTTTGTTGTACTCCCCCTTTGTTTATAGTGCTGCGGAATCTGTTGGCGCTCTACAAATAACCGATAATAATAATAATAAATATATATATATATATATATATATATATATATATATATATATATATATATATATATATATATATATATATATATATATATATATATAGTGTGTGTGTAACATTATTAGATTTTTTTTTAACTTTTTTTATTTTTTTCCAATTTCTAAATTCTGTAAATAAATAGCTAGTTGAAACTGTCATTCTCTGAAAGCTTTATTTATGCCAAAAAGTTTTCATAGGTAAAAAAACCCAAAGCAACCCCCCCCCAAAAAACAAAAAACAAAGCATAAGGTGGTGACGGATGTGTCTGCTTTGGCTGTTTTCGGAATTGGAATATTGGCAAACCGCACTCCCGGAATGTTCCAAGCAAACTATGGTGACCTCTGCATGCAAAAGACTGAGCAACACGTTTCAAATCTTTGTCAAGCGGACACAGCCATGGCCATCTTATGTTTTAAGGTCCAGTGGGAGCAAAGCACATTGTAGTGCACTGTTAAGGAGCGGAAAGCAAAATCTTAGGAGTATTTATCAACCTTTGGCAAGCCGTCATCGGATGTTTTATCTGAATGTGAGTACAGATATGCTTTTGTAGTTGTGTGTCTTGACTATGCATAAGGAGTCTTATACATTCTGAAGTCATTACTTTGTTTGGAAAGACTTTTTAGTTTGTTAGAGCTTTTGTGAAATCTTTTTAAATTGTGTTTTAATATTTTTATGTATGTTTTCATCCTATTTGCTAATAGTATGATGCATTACATTTTTTGATATAGTGGAGTCTCACTGCTTTAACCTGATAATCCCCATTTCTGATATACACTTCAGCATTTTTTTGCACAATTAAGTATACATATTTCTAGATCTGCATTTTATAGGTTATAGGAGAACCTTGTTCCTTGATTGTATGTGTATTTCTGTTTAGCACTTGAGCTGTATTTTTGTATCCATTTTTATCATTGTGGCTTGGGGGTTGTTGTGTTTTTTTGTTTGTTTGTTTTCTCTGCATGTCTCCGCTTCCACGGGCAAATTTATTGTAAGTTGTTGATCTTAATAGAAAAATTAGGAAATGTAATGGCTGATGCTATTATATCATGTTCTTTATAAAGTTTTCTGTGAGTGTCAATTTTAGTTTTTGAACTGTTTCTTTAATATTGGAATGTCTTAAGACAGCTTGATATGTTTTACACTGATGTTGATAATACTTTTTGTACACCTTAAATTTAAAACATTGCTAAAAAGTTGTTTTCACAAAAAAGTATATATAACTGACTTTCCTTGTGCTTTGCAGATTCAGACACAACAGAGATATGTATGGAGCAAACGAGAGATTACAGAAGAAGGGAGACCACTGGGAGAAGTAGTAGACCAGGTAGGTATCTCTTATTATATAAAAGAACAGGCGGCTGTGTGATTATAAAACAAAAGATACAAATAAATTAACAGAATCTATGTGCAGTACAAAAATACTTATAGGGAATTGGATACAAAAAAATGGAGTAAATTGTTGAATCAATAAATATTAGAGAAAGACATTATGCAAAGTATGGGAAAAGTACGTCCTTCTAGTTGTGTCTGTTCTTTGACAGTTTTCCTGTCTGATCAATATTTTGCTCTCTGGCGTTTCTTTTGATCTGGATTTGGTCTCTGTCATTCACTTTGGGGCGATGTTCAAAGGGTTTTCATAATAGCGCTATATTGTAAAGGTAGCCACATCGCAAATTGAAACAGTAGATAAAATGTGCTAAATAGTTTGAATGATTGTTTGAAGGTAGTCTCCCAAAAAGAGACATTTTAGTACACTTCACTGTGTGATGCATCATGGGAGTGTTCTCTTCCAGTAGTGGAATGTTCACTGCAGCATTGCTATGTGCAGCAAGGGTTTAATTTAAATCATCCCTTTAGACATCGTGGAATGACAATATAATTTACATATGTTAACTGAAACCTTTAAGTTTCGATAAAGTAGATGAAAAGTAAATCTATTTGAGCTGGGGCATTGTAGGTATACTGTAAATGCATATATAGTGTGTTAAATATATGCATTCTACTGTAAAATAGTTTTATATATTTTAGCTAAGTTTGTTATTGAAAGAAATGTTTGAATTTTGGTGTGTTTTTGTTTATCAACAAGATTCTGTGTACAGGATATTATTATTCCACAGAAGTGGGTACAACCTCTCCAGTTTATAATAGTGGGTCTCAAGTTTGCACTTTGTAAATTGCTTTTTGAGAAGAAGGGAAAAAAAAAAGACGTGTTTAACAATATTTAGAATGCTAAACTGTACGTTCTCTCTGTACAGAAAGGGTCAACTTCTAATATTGTTGTCACACTGTATTAAACATGAGTTTGCAACACTTTGGTACAGTCTGAACGCAATAGGTTTATTATTGTGTTTTTAATTATTTTCTTTATTAAAGGGACGGTATAATTTTTTTTTATATAACTGCATGTAATAGACACTACTATAAAGCAGAATATGCACAGATACTGATCTAAAAATCCAGTATAAAGCCTTTTAAAAACTCAGACGCTCTCAGTTTAGCATGTTGATGAGGTTAGGTTGGGATACCCACTGAAAGGGGCTGGGAAAGCAGAAGAGCAGACACTCCCCCCTCCCCTGCATATGAAAAGACCCATTACACAACCAGGAGTCTGTAGACATCAGTATGCATGTACAACTTCGGGGCTTGGTTAGGAGTCTGAAAATTAGCACAATGTTATTTAAAAATAAGCAAAACTATACATTGTTCCAAAAACACTCCCAGATGGACTATATAAATTAATCATCTACAAAACATTTCTCCAACATTGGTGTGTCCGGTCCACGGCGTCATCCATTACTTGTGGGAAATATTCTCCCCCACAGGGAAAGGCAAGGAGAGCACACAGCAAGAGCTGTCCATATAGCTCCCCCTCTGGCTCCGCCCCCCAGTCATTCTCCTTGCCGCTCTGAACAAGTAGCATCTACCACGGGGATGGCGAGGAGTTTGTGGTGTTAGTTGTAGTTTTTTATTCTTCTATCAAGAGTTTGTTATTTTAAAATAGTGCTGGCTTGTACTATTTACTCTATAACAGAAAAGTGATGAAGATTTCTGTTTAAGAGGGCTATGATTTTAGCAGACAGTAACTAAAATCCATTACTGTTATCACGCAGGACTGTTGAAACAAGAGAACTTCAGTTGGGGGTAACAGTTTGCAGACTCATCTGCTTCAGGTATGACTGGTCTCCTTCTAACAACACAGGCTAATGCTAGATGACAGTCATATTTCCCCTCAGGGGAAAAGGTAAGCCATTTTTCTTTCACATCAGCAAAAAAGATAACAGGCTTCCCCTTTTTGTTTTTTATGCTGGTAGACACTGTTAGGGGCAAAATCGAATGGTTTTTATTACAATATGATACCATTTGAAATATTTTATAAGCTCACATACACTGGGGAACGTTTTTTATTGATCTGGCTTGTTTTAGACACCTAAATCTAGTCAGGAAGGCCCCTTCACTCTAGTGTGCTGAGGGAGGAAGCCTCATTTTGGTGCTTCAGCTGCACAGTTGATTTACAAGGCAGTGCATGCAGATAGGGTCCTGTGGCTCAGAAAGTGACTCCAAAAGGCTTTTTTCTGTGAATGGTGATCCTTAAGGAAGGTAAAAAGCTGCAACAAGGCTGTAGCAGGGATTGTAGTGTATAAAAACGGTTAAATCCAACAATTAGCTCCGGTTTGCTTGTTTTAAGAGCTAGAGTCTCCATATTTGCTGTGCAATACTTTCTAAGCATTAAGACACTGGGGTCCAAATTTCAGAAAAATCGGATATTGCCTTCATAGTTTTTTGAACATTCAGAAATAAATGTGTCATTTTATTATTTAAAGAGACAGTAACGTTTTTGTTTAAAATCGTTTTTATTGCATTGTTTGCCTGCCTAAATCTGTTTAACATGTCTGTTCCATCAGATAACCTATGTTCTGTGTGTATAGAGACAAATGTGGTTCCCCCTTCGAGTGTTTGTGATAATTGCGCCATAGCGTCCAAACAAAATCAGGACAGCTGTTATTTTTCATAATGTTGCCCAAGATGATTTATCTAATGAAGGTAGTGGGGATAGCTCTACATCCTCTCCTTCTGTGTCTACACCAGCTTTGCCCGCGCAGGCGACACCTAGCGCGCCAGTGAGAACATCTCCGCGCTTTGCTTAAGGAGGTATTAGCTACTCTGGATGACTGTGATTCCATGATAGTACCAGAGAAGTTGTGCAAATTGGACAAATTTTTAGAGGTCCCAGTGCACGACGACGCTTTTCCAATACCTAAGAGGGTAGCGAACATAGTGGAAAAGGAGTGGGAGAAGCCAGGTGTACCCTTTGCCCCACCTCCTATATTTAAGAAAATGTTTCCCATAGTAGACCCTAGAAGGGACGCATGGCAAACGGTCCCGAAGGTTGAGGAAGCTGTTTCAACACTAGCGAAGCGCACAACTATTCCTATAGAGGACAGCTGCGCTTTCAAAGATCCTATGGATAAAAAATTGGAAGGATTGCTTAAAAAGATTTTTGTTCAGCAAGGGTTCATCCTTCAACCAGCTACGTGTGTTATTACTGTCACTTCAGCGGCGTCCTTTTGGTTCGAAGAACTAGAAAGGTCGCTCCAGAAAGAGTCTTCCTATGAAGAAGTCATGGACAGAATTCACGCATTAAAGTTAGCTAATTCCTTTATATTGGATGCCGCCTTTCAAATAACGAAATTGGCGGCGAAAAACTCAGGTTTTGCTATAGTAGCGCGGAGGGTGCTTTGGCTAAAATCCTGGTCGGCAGAAGTTACTGAATATTCCTTTCAAGGGTAAGACCCTTTTTGGGCCGGAATTGAAGGAAATTATTTCAGACATCACTGGGGGTAAGGGCCATGCCCTCCCACAGGATAGGCCTTTTAAGGCTAAGAACAAGTCTAATTTTCGTTCCTTTCGCAATTTCAGGAACGGACCGGCTAATAACTCCACTGCCGCTAGACAAGAAGGTAACACGGCCCAGCCCAAACCCGCTTGGAAGCCCATGCAAGGCTGGAACAAGGGTAAACAAACCAAGAAACCTGCTGCTGCTACCAAGACAGCATGAAGGGGTAGCCCCCGATCCGGGACCAGATCTGGTAGGGGGCAGACTATCTCTCTTCGCTCAGGCTTGGGCAAGAGATGTTCTGGATCCCTGGGCACTAGAGAGAGTTTCCAAGGGATACCTGTTAGAATTCAAGGGACTTCCTCCAAAGGGAAGGTTCCACCTGTCTCTCTTATCTTCAGACCAGATAAAGAAACAGGCATTCTTACATTGTGTAAGAGACCTATCAAAGATGGGAGTGATAAACCCAGTCCCCTCCGGGGAACAAGGTCTAGGTTTTTACTCAAACCTGTTTGTGGTTCCCAAAAAAGAGGGAACTTTCAGGCCAATTCTGGATTTAAAGATATTAAACAAGTTCCTCAGAGTTCCATCCTTCAAGATGGAAACCATTCGGACAATCTTACCGACAATCCAACAGGGTCAATTTTTGACTACCGTGGATCTAAAGGATGCGTATCTGCATATCCCAATCCACAAATCTCATCATCAGTTCCTGAGGTTCGCCTTTCTGGACAAACATTTACCAGTTTGTGGCTCTTCCATTCGGTTTAGCCACCGCTCCCAGAATTTTCACAAAGGTGCTAGGGTCCCTTCTAGCGGTCCTAAGGCCGAGGGGCATCGCTGTAGCACCTTATCTAGACGACATCCTAATCCAAGCGTCGTCCCTTTCCAAAGCGAGGGCTCATACAGACGTGTTGGCCTTTCTCAGATCTCACGGGTCGAAGGTGAACATAGAAAAAAGTTCACTGTCACCGTCCACAAGGGTTCCTTTTCTGGGAACAATAATAGATTCTGTGGAAATGAAGATCTTTCTCACAGAAGTCAGAAAGGCAAAGCTTCTAAAAGCTTGTCGAGTTCTTCATTCTATTCCTCAACCCTCCATAGCTCAATGCATGGAAGTAATAGGACTAATGGTCGCAGCAATGGATGTGGTTCCTTTTGCTCAAATTCATCTAAGACCATTACAGCTATGCATGCTCAATCAGTGGAATGGGGACTATACAGACTTGTCTCCCCAAATTCAAGTAGATCAGGTAACCAGGGACTCACTTCTCTGGTGGTTGACCCAGGATCACCTGTCTCAGGGAATGAGTTTCCGCAGACCGGAGTGGGTCATCGTCACGACCGACGCCAGCGTACATCAATCATCAGGGGGGAACAAAGAGTTCCCTAGCGATGAAGGAAGTAACCAAGATAATCCAATGGGCAGAGAATCACTCCTGCCATCTATCTGCTATTCACATCCCAGGAGTAGACAACTGGGAGGCGGACTATTTGAGTCGTCAGACTTTCCATCCGGGGGAGTGGGAACTCCATCCGGAGGTCTTTGCTCAGTTAACCCAATTATGGGGCATTCCAGACATGGATCTAATGGCGTCCCGTCAGAACTTCAAGATACCTTGCTACGGGTCCAGATCCAGGGATCCCAAGGCGACTCTAGTGGATGCATTAGTGGCGCCTTGGTCGTTCAACATAGCCAGGATCAAACAGGAGAAGGCCTCTGTGATTCTGATAGCTCCTGCGTGGCCACGCAGGACTTGGTATGCAGACCTGGTGAATATGTCATCGGCTCCACCATGGAAGCTACCTTTGAGACAGGATCTTCTAGTACAAGGTCCATTCGAACATCCAAATATAGTTTCTCTGCAGCTGACTGCTTGGAAATTGAACGCTTGATTTTATCCAAGCGTGGGTTTTCAAATTCTGTGATAGATACTCTGGTCCAAGCCAGAAAACCTGTGACTAGAAAGATTTACCATAAAATATGGAAAAGATATATCTGTTGGTGTGAATCCAAAGGATTCTCCTGGAGTAAGATTAAAATTCCAAAGATTCTCTCCTTTCTCCAAGAAGGTTTGGATAAAGGGTTGTCAGCTAGTTCTCTAAAAGGACAGATTTCTGCATTATCCGTCTTGTTGCAAAAACGACTGGCAGCTTTGCCAGATGTACAAGCTTTTGTTCAGGCTTTGGTTAGAATCAAGCCTGTTTACAGACCCATGACTCCTCCTTGGAGTCTAAATTTAGTTCTTTCAGTTCTTCAAGGGGTTCCGTTTGAACCTTTACATGCCATAGATATTAAGTTATTATCTTGGAAAGTTCTGTTTTTGGTTGCTATTTCTTCTGCTAGAAGAGTTTCTGAATTATCTGCTTTGCAGTGTAATCCACCATATCTGGTTTTTCATTCAGATAAGGTTGTTTTGCGAACTAAGCCTGGTTTTCTTCCAAAAGTTGTTTCCAACAAGAACATCAACCAGGAAATAGTTGTTCCTTCTTTGTGTCCGAATCCAGTTTCAAAGAAGGAACGTTTATTACACAATTTAGATGTTGTTCGTGCTTTAAAGTTCTATTTAGAAGCAACAAAAGATTTTAGACAAACCTCATCTTTGTTTGTCATTTACTCTGGTAAGAGGAGAGGTCAAAAAGCTACTGCTACCTCTCTCTCTTTCTGGCTGAAAAGCATTATCCGCTTGGCTTATGAGACTGCCGGACGGCAGCCTCCTGACCGTATCACAGCTCACTCTACTAGGGCTGTGGCTTCCACATGGGCCTACAAGAACGAGGCTTCTGTTGACCAGATATGTAAGGCAGCAACTTGGTCTTCTCTGCACACTTTTGCCAAATTCTACAAATTTGATACTTTTGCTTCTTCGGAGGCTATTTTTGGGAGAAAGGTTTTGCAAGCCGTGGTGCCTTCCGTTTAGGTAACTTGATTTGCTCCCTCCCTTCATCCGTGTCCTAAAGCTTTGGTATTGGTTCCCACAAGTAATGGATGACGCCGTGGACCGGACACACCAATGTTGGAGAAAACAGAATTTATGCTTACCTGATAAATTACTTTCTCCAACGTTGTGTCCGGTCCACGGCCCGCCCTGGTTTTTTAATCGGGTTGAAAATTTTTTCTTTATACACTACAGTCACCACGGCACCCTATAGTTTCTCCTTTTTCTCCTAACCGTCGGTCGAATGACTGGGGGGCGGAGCCAGAGGGGGAGCTATATGGACAGCTCTTGCTGTGTGCTCTCCTTGCCTTTCCCTGTGGGGGAGAATATTTCCCACAAGTAATGGATGACGCCGTGGACCGGACACACCGTTGGAGAAAGTAATTTATCAGGTAAGCATAAATTCTGTTTTATGCTAGGAAAAATCTAGTGTACAGTGTCCCTTTTAATAATGGTCCTCATATACATAACTAAGATATATAGGCTTTCCATAGTTGTAAATTGTATAATAATGAGGTATGTTCTAATGTTCTAAACAATACAGGTTAGCTTAGGTAAACATTTTTACACATACATGTCTTGTCATTCTTTTCCTTCATTATCGAGATGAGCATTTTTAAGAAATAAATATACGTAATTTACTGTTTGCATATAAATTTGAACCACTACAAAACATAATCTATTTTAAGATTTATGAAATGCACGTGCTATGCTGTGTAAATATATTTAAAAAATATGACCCCTCAACACTGCTTGATTCTTATTCATTAGTTATATATGCTCAGAATGTTCAAAGGTAGGAAGTCCTCTTTTAGAACATTTTACCTGGCGAGAAGAGCTTTACGAGACAGAAATGAACAGTTCTCGGTGGACATAGCAATCTTTTGAATATCAGCCCTTTGTCTCCATATATCACTGATTGTCATCTTTCTCTCTTGTCCGTCTACCCTTCTCACCCAAGGACCCATTTATTTGTGTCCCTTACTAAGTTACACTGCATTCTGTTTCTAAGGGATTGACTCGTGTTAAGAGTTCTAGTGATGCCATGGGTGTTGTTCTGAAGGAGTTGAAGAGGCAAAGTGGGGGAGGAACCTTCCGTCTGCTGGTATCTGTAGATGGAGTAAATGCGTTATGGGGGAAGACCACGCTGAAGAAAGAAGACAAAAGCCCAGTATGAAGTACAGTAAAACCAAGCAATCTGCAACAATCACATCTATCCTGGAGACTCTTATTAGTCATTTTTCTTTTTTTTTTTATAGGTGTCTCCAGATGAGCTGACTCTGGTTCATAATCTGAAAAAAATGCTAAAGAATGATTGGGTAAGTGAACTCCCCTACATGATCTGGGTATCTGCATCTTTCCCCTTTGCAAGTGACCCATGATGACCTGTATGGCTTCTGCGTTTGTATCACAAAATAGCATTACCTTTTTTTTTTTCCCCCTGACATACCAAGTGGCAAATCACATTTAACAATATTTTTTATCCAGGGGCGTATTTTGGCCTAGTTAAAAAAGGCACTTGCCGAGGGAGGCAGATTGGGAGGGACCATCACTTTTTTGAGGCTATATTTGTAAGAAGATTAGTTATTATAGAAGTATTATAAAGGTATATAATGGGAGAATTTAGTCCAAAGAGCTTATTTCTAGGGAGGTATAATAAGAGACTGCCCATGGAGCTTACAGTTTAGAGGTAGCGCTGAACCTTTCTTTTATTCAGCTAGCTTATGCCTTTAGTTCTGTTGGCTTTCAGCACTTAGTATTGTGTTTAAGGAAGTATTGTTTCAAGAAATCTGTGTTGTGTTTTTTTTGTATGTCCTCTTCCCATACGGTTCTTCTGGCTCTTTTTCAGGTTGTGGCTTTTTCTTTCTTATCCCCACAAATGGCATCACATACTCAAGCCACAAGTTCTTCTTTTTTTATTTGTCTTATTTGAAGGAATAACTATTTTTGATCTCCAAAATCACTCTGTTACAAGAAGATGGATGAATAATATTGCTCACACAGTACTAACCACTGCTATTGCTACAATCACTTGCATCTAGAATGTTGTTTAGTCCCAGGGTGTTTTGAGTCTACATCCAAAAGCCATTAATAGCAGATGTCAAGGAGTCCTACAGGGAGGGACCTTTATTTTAAAGTTGTAGATAATGTTTCCGTTTATAAGATGAAAGGAAAGTACAAGAATAAAATACATATGCAGATACATTTTCTAGACGTTCGCACAGTTTTCTGACACATACATGCTCAAATCTAGTAGAACTACTCTTCCTTTGCTGAGATCTTTAAGATGATGTTTTCATAAAGCCACTCTCTCTCTTTAATTTGTTCCCAATGATCCACTTTACCTGCTGGAGTGTATTAAATTGTTTACAAGTATTTCCATTACCCTTATATTGGCATTTGAAATAGTTGATTTAGCCTGTGCTATCCCCACCTATCCTGAGGGTTTTTGGCCTTAGGTCCAAGCTATATATAAGCTGTGTAAAATGTTTGAATGTGGTGTTGGCTGTCATATAATTATGTGTACGGGATGACGTCCAAATATGAAATCAACCTTTTTTGTGGTTAAGAATCATAAGGATGTGCGCAAGAGTAGTGAATATGGTGTAGTAATGCAATCAATTGCTTAGAAAAGCCATACAGTACCGGAGCTATCATATATCCGTTGTTTGAACTATATATACACATGATTAGAAGCATGGATAAGTAAACAATGACTCACAACGTGTCAATCCAATAGCATAAGCACTGTTACTATCAGTGTATTACACCCCTGGCACCTGAAGCCGACGTTTCCAGCTATCGACCAGGAAACAGGGGGGTGTATCACAGTTTTATTTTGGTGGTGGTGGTTGATTTAGTTATGCAGGGTTACCTGTTTTTATGTTTGTATTAAAGGTTATGTTTTAACCAGTATTTACCCTCCTTAGAGGAGGAGTGCTACAGGCCCTTATCTGTTCCCCTATCTTTCTCTTGGGGTATTTTGTATCCAAGTATAAGATACAGAAGCATGGATATGTACACAATGTGATTAAAGTAATGAGATCAGATTATATCTACAAGCTCAACCTATTTTATGAGTTTGTGGCCTCAAAACACAAAAGCATCTATTTGATATACACAAATAAACCTTAAAAATCAAATCTCATTCATTTTACACTCAGCCGCTGGTAAAAAAAAAAGTAAAATGAAAAACTATTTTATAGTATACTGTCCCTGTATACAAACAGAAGCCAGATCTAAGTGATGTCATTTATAAAGTAGGAACATCTCCAGAGTACTCTTAGCCTCTGATAAACACACAGTTTCTATGTCACTAATCTTCTTGCCTTCTAACACTAAAGTACTTTTATGTTGCATTGTATTTTAAATGCACTAAGAAGTATTGGTTTTATTTTTAATTTGCTTAACTAAATACTATAGCTATTCCGCTGATGTAACTGACCAAGTATCTTTTCTCTCAGTTTGGAGGTGCCATCATATTGACTGTGACACAGACAGGAGCTCTTTTCCAGCCATTATCTACATATCTTCCTCATGAGTTGCTTGGGAAGGTAATAACCTAGCATGTTGACATTTCAAAAGATTGACATTTGTTATACTAACTCCATAGTTTCCCTGCATTGTATACATAGCTGCAGGGCCGGATTTACATCTCAGGTCAAAAACCTGAAGCCCTCCCCGACCCCCCCCCCCCCCCCCACGGCCGTCCACCCTCACACAAAAAAAGTGAAAAAACTGAGGACATTTTTTATTATTATTTTAGACAAATATAAGCTGTAAAACCTTCTCTTCTGCTTTTGATCACACATACCAAGTTTCAAAGCTCAAAAGTTTGTGGAGGGGCCAGCTGCAAACTGGGTTCCACAAAATGGGTACATACTGCTTGCAGGAGCCAGGCTGAAGGCTTGAAGAAGTAGTAGCCTACTGTGTTAAACTGTCACTTAGCCAGGACATTACTCTTGGTGAGCCCTGGAATTAGGAGGGGACAAAAAGCAGCCCTGGAAGGACTGAAGACCAGCCTTAGATTCAGTCAAGTCCATAGAATGAGATAGAGATATATATATATAATAGCATTCTACGGTCTTGACTGTGTTTATTTGTGACAGCTTAGACATGTTCACACCAGCTTCGTGCCCCCCATCCTTTTTTTTTTTTTTTTTTTTGAAGCTGTGAGCCACACTAGACCCCAAACAACACATCTCCCCACTACCTGGTTGTTTGGTACTAGCTGTAAGCCACAACATATCTTAAATAAGATTTATGGTTCTACAGTTTCACAGTAGCAGTGCCATATTGACTAAAAGAAACACATTTAACTGCTTTTAATTTGCATCAAATACAGCCACTATGCCCTCATCAAACTAAATACTATTTTTATTTTATCAATAACACTTATTTTGCTTCCATAATAAATATAGTTATTACAATACAGCACAACTAAACATATTTTAAACTTTACAATATAAAATCGACTGTATGTTAATGTCACTTAAGAGATGGAACCTTTCACCAAATAGCAATAACAATGTATTTTAACTCCGCTAAGCTCAGCATTGGACATTTAAAAGCAATGACATGCTATATCACTTCTATTGTTGTTTGGAGCATGTTTCCATCTCGTGTAAGAGACATATTACAAGCAACACATCTTTCCATATTCAATCTGGATGTCTAGTTTGCAGAAATGAGTAGTATAGTAAGTGGTCAACAAATGATAGTACTATCCACAGCACCTCTCTGTAAAATAACCTAAAAGGTATAAATAAAGTGAGTATGTTACACAGAGATGATGTAGGCATTACTATTATTTGTTGAATGTTAGGGGGATAGCAGGGACCCTTGTCTGCATGCATACCAGAGATTAACTGTTGCTTTTCCAGATAATTTGATAGCAAGTAGTGGTCATATACTAAAGCAATAGGAAATCCCCCTGTAACCCCCCTTAGGTTGATGTTAGTTTTGTGCCTGCTACTGTCCTCTGACCCATGCTCTCTGCACTTTTTCCTGATCTCTCACCTCCTCATTATCCCGTGCTTAGTGCTGTCAATTACAGCCTAAGAAAAAACTAATTTAGGGGTAGTGAAGAGTGGGGCAGAGATACAGCGCAGAGAGCTTCATTACTTAGGCAATAAAAGCAGAGTGTCTGTTATCGTTATTCTGTCACAGAATTAAGGAGGACATGCAGTAAATTTTAGAATGAGCGGTGCCGGTTATGCACAGATGCTTTCAGTTACACTGGGGGAGGTGGAGGCTGGCTTTTTAAATATGTTAGTTATGGGCACTTTTTTTTTCAGCTTAAACACAAAGTCCGGGATGTTTTTGTACTCACTAGTTCCTTCTGGCTTTGTGCTGCCTGAGCTTGTGATAGACACTGCCTGCCTGTTATTACAGCACCAAACAAGTATCAGAGTGCACACAGTGCAGCATGATTGAGGGCCTAGTAAGGAGCACAAAATTATGCTGGTGAGGCTGGTGGTTCCCCCAGTTTAGCTACGCCATCACGCCAATGCACATTATGTCACCAAGATTTCTTTCATGTAATTAGCAAGAGTCCATGAGCTAGTGACGTATGGGATATACATTCCTACCAGGAGGGGCAAAGTTTCCCAAACCTCAAAATGCCTATAAATACACCCCTCACCACACCCACAATTCAGTTTTACAAACTTTGCCTCCGATGGAGGTGGTGAAGTAAGTTTGTGCTAGATTCTACGTTGATATGCGCTCCGCAGCAAGTTGGAGCCCGGTTTTCCTCTCAGCATGCAGTGAATGTCAGAGGGATGTGAGGAGAGTGTTGCCTATTTGAATGCAGTGATCTCCTTCTACGGGGTCTATTTCATAGGTTCTCTGTTATCGGTCGTAGAGATTCATCTCTTACCTCCCTTTTCAGATCGACGATATACTCTTATATATACCATTACCTCTGCTGATTCTCGTTTCAGTACTGGTTTGGCTATCTGCTATATGTAGATGAGTGTCCTGGGGTAAGTAAGTCTTATTTTCTGTGACACTCCAAGCTATGGTTGGGCACTTTATTTATAAAGTTCTAAATATATGTATTCAAACATTTATTTGCCTTGACTCAGAATGTTCAACTTTCCTTATTTTCAGACAGTCAGTTTCATATTTGGGATAATGCATTTTTCTTACCTTAAAATTTGACTTTTTCCCTTTTTGACGTTATTTTGCGCCAAAAATGTCGGCGTTCCGGATGTGGCGTCATTTTTGGCGCCAAAAAGCATTTAGGCGCCAAATAATGTGGGCGTCTTATTTGGCGCGAAAAAATATGGGCGTCGCTTTTGTCTCCACATTATTTAAGTCTCATTTTTTATTTGCTAGAAGCTTGTTCTTTGGCATTTTTTCCCATTCCTGAAACTGTCATTTAAGGAATTTGATCAATTTTGCTTTATATGTTGTTTTTTTGTCTTACATATTGCAAGATGTCTCACGTTGCATCTGAGTCAGAAGATACTACAGGAAAATCGCTGTCAAGTGCTGAATCTACCAAAGCTAAGTGTATCTGCTGTAAACTTTTGGTAGCTATTCCTCCAGCTGTTGTTTGTATTGATTGTCATGACAAACTTGTTAAAGCAGATAATATTTCCTTTAGTAAAGTACCATTGCCTGTTGCAGTTCCTTCAACATCTAAGGTGCAGAATGTTCCTGATAATATAAGAGATTTTGTTTCTGAATCCATAAAGAAGGCTATGTCTGTTATTTCTCCTTCTAGTAAACGTAAAAAATCTTTTAAAACTTCTCTCCCTACAGATGAATTTTTAAATGAACATCATCATTCTGATTCTGATGATTCCTCTGGTTCAGAGGATTCTGTCTCAGAGGTTGATGCTGATAAATCTTCATATTTATTTAAAATGGAATTTATTCGTTCTTTACTTAAAGAAGTACTAATTGCTTTAGAAATAGAGGATTCTGGTCCTCTTGATACTAATTCTAAACGTTTAGATAAGGTATTTAAAGCTCCTGTGGTTATTCCAGAAGTTTTTCCTGTTCCTAATGCTATTTCTGCAGTAATTTCCAAAGAATGGGATAATTTGGGTAATTCATTTACTCCTTCTAAACGTTTTAAGCAATTATATCCTGTGCCGTCTGACAGATTAGAATTTTGGGACAAGATCCCTAAAGTTGATGGGGCTATTTCTACCCTTGCTAAACGTACTACTATTCCTACGTCAGATGGTACTTCGTTTAAGGATCCTCTAGATAGGAAAATTGAATCCTTTCTAAGAAAAGCTTATCTGTGTTCAGGTAATCTTCTTAGACCTGCTATATCTTTGGCTGATGTTGCTGCAGCTTCAACTTTTTGGTTGGAAACTTTAGCGCAACAAGTAACACATCGTGATTCTCATGATATTATTATTCTTCTTCAGCATGCTAATAATTTTATCTGTGATGCCATTTTTGATATTATCAGAGTTGATGTCAGGTTTATGTCTCTAGCTATTTTAGCTAGAAGAGCTTTATGGCTTAAAACTTGGAATGCTGATATGGCTTCTAAATCAACTTTACTTTCCATTTCTTTCCAGGGTAACAAATTATTTGGTTCTCAGTTGGATTCCATTATTTCAACTGTTACTGGTGGGAAAGGAACTTTTTTACCACAGGATAAAAAATCTAAAGGTAAAAACAGGGCTAATAATCGTTTTCGGTCCTTTCGTTTCAACAAAGAACAAAAGCCTGATCCTTCATCCTCAGGAGCAGTTTCAGTTTGGAGACCATCTCCAGTCTGGAATAAATCCAAGCCAGCTAGAAAGGCAAAGCCTGCTTCTAAGTCCACATGAAGGTGCGGCCCTCATTCCAGCTCAGCTGGTAGGGGGCAGGTTACGATTTTCAAGGAAATTTTGGATCAATTCTGTTCACAATCTTTGGATTCAGAGCATTGTTTCAGAAGGGTACAGAATTGGTTTCAAGTTGAGACCTCCTGCAAAGAGATTTTTTCTTTCCCGTGTCCCAGTAAATCCAGTAAAAGCTCAAGCATTTCTGAAATGTGTTTCAGATCTAGAGTTGACTGGAGTAATTATGCCAGTTCCAGTTCCGGAACAGGGGATGGGGTTTTATTCAAATCTCTTCATTGTACCAAAGAAGGAGAATTCTTTCAGACCAGTTCTGGATCTAAAAATATTGAATCATTATGTAAGGATACCAACATTCAAGATGGTAACTGTAAGGACTATCTTACCTTTTGTTCAGCAAGGGAATTATATGTCCACAATAGATTTACAGGATGCATATCTGCATATTCCGATTCATCCAGATCATTATCAGTTCCTGAGATTCTCGTTTCTGGACAAGCATTACCAGTTTGTGGCTCTGCCGTTTGGCATAGCTACAGCTCCAAGAATTTTTACAAAGGTTCTCGGTGCCCTGCTGTCTGTAATCAGAGAACAGGGTATTGTGGTATTTCCTTATTTGGACGATATCTTGGTACTTGCTCAGTCTTTACATTTAGCAGAATCTCATACGAATCGACTTGTGTTGTTTCTTCAAGATCATGGTTGGAGGATCAATTTACCAAAAAGTTCTTTGATTCCTCAGACAAGGGTAACCTTTCTGGGTTTCCAGATGGATTCAGTGTCCATGACTCTGTCTTTAACAGACAAGAGACGTCTAAAGTTGATTGCAGCTTGTCGAAACCTTCAGTCACAATCATTCCCTTCGGTAGCCTTATGCATGGAAATTCTAGGTCTTATGACTGCTGCATCGGACGCGATCCCCTTTGCTCGTTTTCACATGCGACCTCTTCAGCTCTGTATGCTGAAGCAATGGTGCAAGGATTACACGAAGATATCTCAATTAATATCTTTAAAACCGATTGTTCGACACTCTCTAACATGGTGGACAGATCACCATCGTTTAATTCAGGGGGCTTCTTTTGTGCTTCCGACTTGGACTGTAATTTCAACAGATGCAAGTCTCACAGGTTGGGGAGCTGTGTGGGGATCTCTGACGGCACAAGGAGTTTGGGAATCTCAGGAGGTGAGATTACCGATCAATATTTTGGAACTCCGTGCAATTTTCAGAGCTCTTCAGTTTTGGCCTCTTCTGAAGAGAGAATCGTTCATTTGTTTTCAGACAGACAATGTCACAACTGTGGCATACATCAATCATCAAGGAGGGACTCACAGTCCTCTGGCTATGAAAGAAGTATCTCGAATTTTGGTTTGGGCGGAATCCAGCTCCTGTCTAATCTCTGCGGTTCATATCCCAGGTGTAGACAATTGGGAAGCGGATTATCTCAGTCGCCAAACGTTGCATCCGGGCGAATGGTCTCTTCACCCAGAGGTATTTCTTCAGATTGTTCAAATGTGGGAACTTCCAGAAATAGATCTGATGGCGTCCCATCTAAACAAGAAACTTCCCAGGTATCTGTCCAGATCCCGGGATCCTCAGGCGGAGGCAGTGGATGCATTATCACTTCCTTGGAAGTATCATCCTGCCTATATCTTTCCGCCTCTAGTTCTTCTTCCAAGAGTAATCTCCAAGATTCTGAAGGAATGCTCGTTTGTTCTGCTGGTAGCTCCGGCATGGCCTCACAGGTTTTGGTATGCGGATCTTGTCCGGATGGCCTCTTGCCAACCGTGGACTCTTCCGTTAAGACCAGACCTTCTGTCACAAGGTCCTTTTTTCCATCAGGATCTGAAATCCTTAAATTTAAAGGTATGGAGATTGAACGCTTGATTCTTGGTCAAAGAGGTTTCTCTGACTCTGTGATTAATACTATGTTACAGGCTCGTAAATATGTATCTCGAGAGATATATTATAGAGTCTGGAAGACTTATATTTCTTGGTGTCTTTCTCATCATTTTTCCTGGCATTCTTTTAGAATACCGAGAATTTTACAGTTTCTTCAGGATGGTTTAGATAAGGGTTTGTCCGCAAGTTCTTTGAAAGGACGAATCTCTGCTCTTTCTGTTCTTTTTCACAGAAAGATTGCTATTCTTCCTGATATTCATTGTTTTGTACAAGCTTTGGTTCGTATAAAACCTGTCATTAAGTCAATTTCTCCTCCTTGGAGTTTGAATTTGGTTCTGGGAGCTCTTCAAGCTCCTCTGTTTGAACCTATGCATTCATTGGACATTAAATTACTTTCTTGGAAAGTTTTGTTCCTTTTGGCCATCTCTTCTGCCAGAAGAGTTTCTGAATTATCTGCTCTTTCTTGTGAGTCTCCTTTTCTGATTTTTCATCAGGATAAGGCGGTGTTGCGAACTTCTTTTGAATTTTTACCTAAAGTTGTGAATTCCAACAACATTAGTAGAGAAATTGTGGTTCCTTCATTATGTCCTAATCCTAAGAATTCTAAGGAGAAATCGTTGCATTCTTTGGATGTTGTTAGAGCTTTGAAATATTATGTTGAAGCTACGAAATCTTTTCGTAAGACTTCTAGTCTATTTGTTATCTTTTCCGGTTCTAGAAAAGGCCAGAAAGCTTCTGCCATTTCTTTGGCATCTTGGTTGAAATCTTTAATTCATCTTGCCTATGTTGAGTCGGGTAAAACTCCGCCTCAGAGAATTACAGCTCATTCTACTAGGTCAGTTTCTACTTCCTGGGCGTTTAGGAATGAAGCTTCGGTTGACCAGATCTGCAAAGCAGCAACTTGGTCCTCTTTGCATACTTTTACTAAATTCTACCATTTTTATGTATTTTCTTCTTCTGAAGCAGTTTTTGGTAGAAAAGTACTTCAGGCAGCGGTTTCAGTTTGAATCTTCTGCTTATGTTTTTTGTTAAACTTTATTTTGGGTGTGGATTATTTTCAGCAGGAATTGGCTGTCTTTATTTTATCCCTCCCTCTCTAGTGACTCTTGTGTGGAAAGATCCACATCTTGGGTAGTCATTATCCCATACGTCACTAGCTCATGGACTCTTGCTAATTACATGAAAGAAAACATAATTTATGTAAGAACTTACCTGATAAATTCATTTCTTTCATATTAGCAAGAGTCCATGAGGCCCGCCCTTTTTTGTGGTGGTTATCATTTTGTATTAAGCACAATTATTCCAATTCCTTATTTTATATGCTTTCGCACTTTTTTATCACCCCACTTCTTGGCTATTCGTTAAACTGAATTGTGGGTGTGGTGAGGGGTGTATTTATAGGCATTTTGAGGTTTGGGAAACTTTGCCCCTCCTGGTAGGAATGTATATCCCATACGTCACTAGCTCATGGACTCTTGCTAATATGAAAGAAATGAATTTATCAGGTAAGTTCTTACATAAATTATGTTTTTTCATGTTTGTATAGGTTGCCTTGTCTAGCAACTCTTCTGCTCTGTAAACCTATACAAACATGAAAAATCCTGCTCTACATTACAGCTGCTGGGTGGAAGGCTCAACTCAAAATTGTTTGTCCAAATTACAATAAATTACTTGTTATTAGCAAAGACGGAACAAGACATAAGGAGATTGTACCACAAATCACTCACAGTCAGAATGTTATTTATTTTTCCTTCTCTCACGTACTCATCTTCACCGTGGTATCACATCAGGCAGACAGTCACTTACCCACTACTGATTCTGAGGCTGAGCACGGCATCACCTGACCCCACAAAACAAACAGGGCACTGCAATCATCAATGAGCAGACCACTGACTGGACACCTCCCTCGGACCTTCCCCAACGAAAAATCGGGCGGTAACGGCCTGGCGCTGTGTATTTTAATAATAAAAAAAAGTTGCAGCTGCTGTCAGAGTTACTCTCATACAGGCAGCCGGCAAGCACCCATCTCTGTAGTGCGCCTGTAGGCACATGCCTAATGGGAAATCCGGCCATGCATAGCTGTGTGAGGCCAACCATTTAGGCATTTAATTACTGAAAATAAACTACACAGACCATATGTCATATACAGACACACTGTGTGTTTAGAATAGAATTGTACAGTGGTAACTTGTTTTATTCTCTTGGCAGGAAGGATTTGAAGCTTTGGACCCCTTTGTGCCTATCCTTGTGAATAACTACACAGAAAAAGAGTTTGAGAGCTGTTACCACTATTACCGAGAGAGAAAATGGATCCAGCATGAAAAAGGTGAGATTTTGGAGTTAAGCCATCTCCAACATGCCTGCCACCCCTTACACCTATAAAAGTACTTTAAATTTGGGTACTTATTAAGACCAATTGGAGATTTAAAAAAGAGGAAATTTTAAGTAAGTTTAGGATTTGATTTATGAGAAAATTAATTTTGCAGAAGGGAGAACACTGTTTCCTTATTACAGGCCTTGTACAGATCTAACAGTACTAGAAGTTTTATGTTTTTAGTTTCTCTCCTTAAATAATTGTCCATGTTATAAATTCTCATCTATTCTTCTGTTCACAGATAGCAACTGCTGTATTCACAAACATACTCTAATAATGCATTTTTTTGTCCTTTTGTTATGCTTAAAGTGATGGTAAACTTTACACATTTTAAAATTAGATCCACAATCTAAGCTATATTTTAGAGGGACTTCAATTGATCACTTCTAATCAAGAGGTGCTGTAACTTACTTTTTAATCTAGCCTTGCCATTCTAACCCCCCGTGCTCCGGCCGGCCGCCCACTTAAAAACTTTTTTTTTTTTTTGTGAGCCAAGGGCTTGATTTGTTCTCCAATTGGAGCTCTATCTACAAAACAAAGAGCTGGACAGCTAGAGCGCCGAGAACAGTTCAAACAGCTCACAAAAGGAAAAAAAAGAGAGTTTTGAAGTGGGTATTAGAATAGCACAGCTAGATTTAAAAAGTTACAGTGCTGAGTGTATTTTCATTAGTGATCAATTAAAGTCCTTCTAAAATATCGCTTAGATTCCAGACTTGATTTAAAACATGTAATTTTACCATCACTTTAAGTTGAAGCGTTTATTAGATGCTTTGTAGTTTGCAACATAAGTTGAATTCTATATATCACTCAGAATAGCAAAAGGTTACAATTTGGGTCACAAACCAGTATTACATTTATTTTACTTTTGCATGCTTGGCATCAAC
Organism: Bombina bombina; assembly: GCF_027579735.1. NCBI lineage: Eukaryota > Metazoa > Chordata > Amphibia > Anura > Bombinatoridae > Bombina > Bombina bombina. The sequence goes on along the minus strand of NC_069499.1, from coordinate 1,350,916,109 downwards.
TAACCTTTCCAATATATATATATTTCCCTTTTTTTATTTAAATTTCCACTTGGCTTCAAGTTTCTTACTCATAGTCTTTAGATATAATACAGCTGATCAAAGCCCATTACTGAGTGCTCTTTTTAGTACCTGTTGAGCAGGCTTTTTAGTTTCCATAGATTCCCCCTTCTCTACCAGAATACTGCCCTCACTACCTGTAGACTTGCAGGCTTTGCCTCTCTCATGCTTGTGAACCATTCTCTCATAAAGATGGCGTCAGCTGAGCTGAGCCACATTTGGAGGGCTATTCTCTCTACTCACCTTAATACATATTCTCTACTGATCTACTGTGTGTAATAATGTTCCTAATGTAATCCCATTCTTGTTCTATTGTTTTTCTTTAGCTCTTACAGAGGAAGGGAAGATGGAGCTACTTTTCCTCAGCAATTCAAACCCTAAGGAATTTGAGAAGCTATGTGCCTTCCTTTGATTTGTTTTAGATTCGCTCACTCTTCAAATTCACATTGACTGAGAATATGGTCATATCCAGGAATGTATTCAGCAACTTCTGCTATGATTCTTGTAGATAAACACCCAAACAAGGATTGATGGGTTATCCAGAGTCCCTGATTGCTCTGTACAACTTTAATGAAATGTATATAAAGGCAACAGTTTGCTGTCACCCTGATTATAATACGTCATGGTGTGTATTGGATTGCCCCTATCCCAAGTCACTAAGACCGGTGTGCAGAGATGTTTATTGAATTCAGTAAAATGACCAGTGAGTGACTGATGCAAATGATTATATATATATATATATATATATATATATATATATATTTATATATATATACACACACAATTTATGATTTTTCTTTTTCCTTTATATATTTTTTGTATTAAATATTATTTGACAAATAGTTGTTATTTTTAAGTTTGCATGTTGGTAGTATGGTATCAATGAGGTGACACTGGGAAGAGGTAACATGCTAAACAATGTAGGGACACTAAAGCTGTGTGGAGATGCAGCTATTCAGTAAAGTGACGTAGGGTTAGATGCATTATATAAATACACTGGGTAGGCACATTATATTAATATAGTATTCAAAAACGAAAAAACGGAGCTCAGGAAAAATATATATATATTTGAATCAGCATTTATTACATAAAAGCAGCATATAGATAAAATACTTGCAAGTACAGACTGGGTGGCATTATATTAGTACTGTTACACTGAACAGGGACTATTATTAAGTCAGTGGAAGCAACATAATAAAGGATTAGTATAATATATATGAACATAGAGCACTGTGATAAATTGACGAGGGTTGCAGGGAACATGATGTAAGTTCAGTTATACTTAGCATGGCAGGGACATAATTCCAGTACTTGAATGGACCGTTATGATATAAATGCAGTGGAAATATGATGGTGGTTCCATATGAATAAACTGAAAACAAAAACAGATGGCTCTACATACATTATAACAAAAAGTACAACATTGTTTTTATAAACGGTAATAAATTATAAAACAGTAGACTTCTTATAGCAGCACTGTATGTGCAAAAGCTGTACATCAGCTTCATTCAGGAACTCGGTAAGCAAATGTCCACTTTTATACCACAGATCTTTACTAGATCGGTCTCCCCACATGCAGTAAAATACCGTTCTAAACACAACAACAGAAGTTCAAGAGAACCAGGAACTCTGGAAAAAGATTACGTACAAGGAAAGACCTAACCTATAAAAAGTTATAACTCTAATTAAATATTTTCTGTTAAAGAAAAACTTTCATCGACACTTAAATTAGCACCAGTAATAAGTTCTAGGCCTTTAAATTGTTTAAAATTAGAAGCATTTTTTTTTTACGATGCATAAAAAGTGGTAATATATAAAGTGATCCAGGAACATTCTGTACAGCTAATTAAAGGGACAGTCTACTCCAGAATTGTTAGTGTTTAAAAAAATAAGATAATCCCTTTATTACCGATTCCCCAGCTTTGCATAACCAATACAGTTATATTAATACACTTTTCTCCTGTTAAGTGTAGTCAGTCCACGGGTCATCCATTACTTATGGGATTATATCTCCTCCCTAACAGGAAGTGCAAGAGGATCACCCAAGCAGAGCTGCTATATAGCTCCTCCCCTCTACGTCATACCCTGTCATTCTCTTGCACCTAACTAATAGATAGGACGTGTGAGAGGACTGTGGTTGTTAAACTTAGTTTTTATTTCTTCAATCAAAAGTTTGTTATTTTAAACAGCACCGGAGTGTGTTGTTTTTTCTCAGGCAGCATTAGAAGAAGAATCTACCTGAGTTTGTGTATGATCTTAGCGGTCGTAACTAAGATCCACTTGCTGTTCTCGGCCATTCTGAGGAGTGAGGTAACTTCAGAACAGGGGACAGCAGGCAGGGTTCACCTGCAAGGAGGTATGTTGCAGTATATTATTTTCTAAGGAATGGAATTGACTGAGAAAATACTGCTAATACCGATGTAATGTAAGTGCAGCCTTAAATGCAGTAGTAGCGACTGGTATCAGGCTGATATGTATGTATGTTTACACTGAGGTATTTCTGGGGAATGGAACTTCACTAAGAAAATACTGTATACATTTAAGTTATATTTGAGCCTCCACTGCAGTGAAAGCGACTAGCAGCAGGCTTATTAATAACATTTCATAATTTTATTTTTAAAACGTTTACTGGCATGTTAATCGTTTTTTATGAGGTACTTGGTGATAAAACTTTATGGGCATGATTTTTACCACATGGCTGTCGTTTATTTCTGAATAAAATCAGTTTACTGAGCTTCCCCACTGTTGTATTATGAGTGGGAGGGGCCTATTTCTTTCATGTAATTAGCAAGAGTCCATGAGCTAGTGACGTATGGGATATACATTCCTACCAGGAGGGGCAAAGTTTCCCAAACCTCAAAATGCCTATAAATACACCCCTCACCACACCCACAATTCAGTTTTTACAAACTTTGCCTCCGATGGAGGTGGTGAAGTAAGTTTGTGCTAGATTCTACGTTGATATGCGCTCCGCAGCAAGTTGGAGCCCGGTTTTCCTCTCAGCGTGCAGTGAATGTCAGAGGGATGTGAGGAGAGTATTGCCTATTTGAATGCAGTGATCTCCTTCTACGTGGTCTATTTCATAGGTTCTCTGTTATCGGTCGTAGAGATTCATCTCTTACCTCCCTTTTCAGATCGACGATATACTCTTATATATACCATTACCTCTGCTGATTCTCGTTTCAGTACTGGTTTGGCTTTCTACAAACATGTAGATGAGTGTCCTGGGGTAAGTAAATCTTATTTTCTGTGACACTCTAAGCTATGGTTGGGCACTTTGTTTTTAAAGTTCTAAATATATGTATTCAAACATTTATTTGCCTTGACTCAGAATGTTCAACATTCCTTATTTTTCAGACAGTCAGTTTCATATTTGGGATAATGCATTTGAATTAATCATTTTTTCTTACCTTCAAAAATTTGACTCTTTTTCCCTGTGGGCTGTTAGGCTCGCGGGGGCTGAAAATGCTTCATTTTATTGCGTCATTCTTGGCGCGGACTTTTTTGGCGCAAAAAATCTTTTCCGTTTCCGGCGTCATACGTGTCGCCGGAAGTTGCGTCATTTTTTGACGTTATTTTGTGCCAAAAATGTCGGCGTTCCGGATGTGGCGTCATTTTTGGCGCCAAAAGCATTTAGGCGCCAAATAATGTGGGCGTCTTATTTGGCGCTAAAAAATATGGGCGTCGCTTTTGTCTCCACATTATTTCAGTCTCATTTTTCATTGCTTCTGGTTGCTAGAAGCTTGTTCTTTGGCATTTTTTCCCATTCCTGAAACTGTCATTTAAGGAATTTGATCAATTTTGCTTTATATGTTGTTTTTTCTCTTACATATTGCAAGATGTCTCACGTTGCATCTGAGTCAGAAGATACTACAGGAAAATCGCTGTCTAGTGCTGGATCTACCAAAGCTAAGTGTATCTGCTGTAAACTTTTGGTAGCTATTCCTCCGGCTGTTGTTTGTATTAATTGTCATGACAAACTTGTTAATGCAGATAATATTTCCTTTAGTACAGTACCATTGTCTGTTGCAGTTCCTTCAACATCTAAGGTGCAGAATGTTCCTGATAACATAAGAGATTTTGTTTCTGAATCCATAAAGAAGGCTATGTCTGTTATTTCTCCTTCTAGTAAACGTAAAAAATCTTTTAAAACTTCTCTCCCTACAGATTAATTTTTAAATGAACATCATCATTCTGATTCTGATGACTCTTCTGGTTCAGAGGATTCTGTCTCAGAGATTGATGCTGATAAATCTTCATATTTATTTAAAATGGAATTTATTCGTTCTTTACTTAAAGAAGTACTAATTGCTTTAGAAATAGAGGATTCTGGTCCTCTTGATACTAATTCTAAACGTTTGGATAAGGTATTTAAATCTCCTGTGGTTATTCCAGAAGTTTTTCCTGTTCCTAATGCTATTCCTGCAGTAATTTCCAAAGAATGGGATAAATTGGGTAATTCATTTACTCCTTCTAAACGTTTTAAGCAATTATATCCTGTGCCGTCTGACAGATTAGAATTTTGGGACAAAATCCCTAAAGTTGTGAATTCCAACAACATTAGTAGAGAAATTGTGGTTCCTTCATTATGTCCTAATCCTAAGAATTCTAAGGAGAAATCATTGCATTCTTTGGATGTTGTTAGAGCTTTGAAATATTATGTTGAAGCTACTAAATCTTTCCGAAAGACTTCTAGTCTATTTGTTATCTTTTCCGGTTCTAGAAAAGGCCAGAAAGCTTCTGCCATTTCTTTGGCATCTTGGTTGAAATCTTTAATTCATCTTGCCTATGTTGAGTCGGGTAAAACTCCGCCTCAGAGGATTACAGCTCATTCTACCAGGTCAGTTTCTACTTCCTGGGCGTTTAGGAATGAAGCTTCGGTTGATCAGATTTGCAAAGCAGCAACTTGGTCCTCTTTGCATACTTTTACTAAATTCTACCATTTTGATGTATTTTCTTCTTCTTAAGCAGTTTTTGGTAGAAAAGTACTTCAGGCAGCGGTTTCAGTCTGAATCTTCTGCTTATGTTTTTCATTAAACTTTATTTTGGGTGTGGATTATTTTCAGCAGGAATTGGCTGTCTTTATTTTATCCCTCCCTCTCTAGTGACTCTTGTGTGGAAAGATCCACATCTTGGGTAATCATTATCCCATACGTCACTAGCTCATGGACTCTTGCTAATTACATGAAAGAAAACATAATTTATGTAAGAACTTACCTGATAAATTCATTTCTTTCATATTAGTAAGAGTCCATGAGGCCCGCCCTTTTTTTGTGGTGGTTATGATTTTTGTATAAAGCACAATTGTTCCAATTCCTTATTTTATATGCTTTCGCACTTTATCACCCCACTTCTTGGCTATTCGTTAAACTGAATTGTGGGTGTGGTGAGGGGTGTATTTATAGGCATTTTGAGGTTTGGGAAACTTTGCCCCTCCTGGTAGGAATGTATATCCCATACGTCACTAGCTCATGGACTCTTGCTAATATGAAAGAAATGAATTTATCAGGTAAGTTCTTACATAAATTATGTTTTTAGCGCTTTATTGCGCAGTAAAAATTCAGTCACAGTCTTCCTATTTCTTCCTCCATGATCCAGGACGTCTCTACAGAGCCCAGGGGTCTCCAAAACTAGTTTTGAGGGAGGTAATCACTCACAGCAGACCTGTGAGAGTGTGTTTTGACTGTGATAAAAACGTTTATATTAAATTGTTATCCGTTTTGGGTACTAAGGGGTTAATCATCCATTTGCTGGTGGGTGCAATCCTTTGCTAACTTAATGCATTTACTGTGAAAATTTGGTTGCTATAACTAATTTGGTTCATTGTTATTTCAACTGTGACAGTTTTTTGTGCTTCTTAAAGGCACAGTAACGTTTTTTTATATTGCTTGTAAATTTATTTGAAAAGTATTTTCCAAGCTTGCTAGTCTCATTGCTAGTTTGTTTAAACATGTCTGACACAGATGAATCTCTTTGTTCAATATGTTTAAAGGCCAATGTGGAGCCCAATAGAAATTTGTGTACTAATTGCATTGATGCTACTTTAAATAAAAGCCAATCTGTACATGTAAAGAAAATTTCACCAGACAACGAGGGGGAAGTTATGCCGACTAACTCTCCTCACGTGTCAGTACCTTCGCCTCCCGCTCAGGAGGTGCGTGATATTGTGGCGCCAAGTACATCAGGGCGGCCCTTACAAATCACTTTGCAAGACATGGCTAATGTTATGACTGAAGTACTATCTAAATTGCCAGAATTTAGGGGTAAACGCGATCACTCTGGGGTAAGAACAGAGTGCGCTGATAATAATAGAGCCATGTCTGATACTGCGTCACAATTTGCAGAACATGAGGACGGAGAGCTTCATTCTGTGGGTGACGGATCTGATCCAAGTAAACTGGACTCAGACATTTCAAATTTTAAATTTAAGCTTGAGAACCTCCGTGTATTACTAGGGGAGGTATTAGCGGCTCTGAATGATTGTAACACGGTTGCAATTCCAGAGAAATTATGTAGGCTGGATAGATACTATGCGGTACCGGTGTGTACTGACGTTTTTCCTATACCTAAGAGGCTTACAGAAATTATTAACAAGGAGTGGGATAGACCCGGTGTGCCTTTCTCACCCCCTCCTATATTTAGAAAAATGTTTCCAATAGACGCCACCACACGGGACTTATGGCAGACGGTCCCTAAGGTGGAGGGAGCAGTTTCTACTCTGGCTAAGCGCACCACTATCCTGGTGGAGGATAGCTGTGCTTTTTCAGATCCAATGGATAAAAAGTTAGAGGGTTACCTTAAGAAAATGTTTGTTCAACAAGGTTTTATATTACAACCCCTTGCATGCATTGCGCCTGTCACGGCTGCAGCGGCATTCTGGTTTGAGTCTCTGGAAGAGACCATTAGCTCAGCTCCATTGGATGAGATTATAGACAAGCTTAAAGTCCTTAAGCTAGCTAATTCATTTATTTCTGATGCCGTAGTACACTTAACTAAGCTTATGGCTAAGAACTCCGGATTCGCCATTCAAGCGCATAGAGCGCTGTGGCTTAAATCCTGGTCAGCCGATGTGACTTCTAAATCTAAATTGCTTAACATACCTTTCAAAGGGCAGACATTATTCGGGCCCGGTTTGAAAGAAATTATCGCTGACATTACTGGAGGTAGGGGCCATGCCCTGCCTCAAGACAGGGCCAAACCAAAGGCTAAACAGTCTAATTTTCGTGCCTTTCGTAACTTCAAGGCAGGAGCAGCATCAACTTCCTCCGCTCCAAGACAGGAAGGAACTGTTGCTCGCTACAGACAGGGCTGGAAACCTAACCAGTCCTGGAACAAGGGCAAGCAGGCCAGAAAGCCTGCTGCTGCCCCTAAGACAGCATGAAGTGAGGGCCCCCGATCCGGAAACGGATCTAGTGGGGGGCAGACTTTCTCTCTTCGCCCAGGCTTGGGCAAGAGATGTCCAGGATCCCTGGGCGTTAGAGATCATATCTCAGGGATATCTTCTGGACTTCAAAGCTTCTCCTCCAAAAGGGAGATTTCATCTTTCAAGGTTGTCAGCAAACCAGATAAAGAAAGAGGCATTTCTACGCTGTGTACAAGACCTTTTACTAATGGGAGTGATCCACCCAGTTCCGCGGTCGGAACACGGACAAGGGTTTTACTCAAATCTGTTTGTGGTTCCCAAAAAAGAGGGAACCTTCAGACCAATCTTGGACTTAAAGATCCTAAACAAATTCCTAAGAGTTCCATCGTTCAAAATGGAAACTATTCGGACCATCTTACCTATGATCCAAAAGGGTCAGTACATGACCACAGTGGATTTAAAGGATGCCTACCTTCACATACCGATTCACAAGGATCATTACCGGTATCTAAGGTTTGCCTTCCTAAACAGGCATTACCAGTTTGTAGCTCTTCCCTTCGGGTTAGCTACAGCTCCAAGAATCTTTACAAAGGTTCTGGGCTCTCTTCTGGCGGTACTAAGACCGCGAGGAATAGCGGTAGCTCCGTACCTAGACGACATTCTGATACAAGCGTCAAGTTTCCAAACTGCCAAGTCTCATACAGAGTTAGTTCTGGCATTTCTAAGGTCGCATGGGTGGAAGGTGAACATAGAAAAGAGTTCTCTATTGCCACTCACAAGAGTTCCCTTCTTGGGGACTCTTATAGATTCTGTAGAAATGAAAATTTATCTGACAGAGGACAGGTTATCAAAACTTCTAAATGCTTGCCGTGTCCTTCATTCCATTCAACACCCGTCAGTGGCTCAATGCATGGAGGTAATCGGCTTAATGGTAGCGGCAATGGACATAGTACCTTTTGCACGCCTGCATCTCAGACCGCTGCAATTGTGCATGCTAAGTCAGTGGAATGGGGATTACTCAGATTTGTCCCCTATGCTAAATCTGGATCAAGAGACCAGAGATTCTCTTCTATGGTGGCTTTCTCGGCCACATCTGTCCAGGGGGATGCCCTTCAGCAGGCCAGATTGGACGATTGTAACAACAGACGCCAGCCTGCTAGGTTGGGGCGCTGTCTGGAATTCCCTGAAGGCTCAGGGATCATGGACTCAGGAGGAGAGACTCCTTCCAATAAACATTCTGGAATTAAGAGCAGTTTTCAATGCCCTTCTGGCTTGGCCTCAGTTAGCAACTCTGAGGTTCATCAGGTTTCAGTCGGACAACATCACGACTGTGGCTTACATCAACCATCAGGGAGGGACAAGGAGTTCCCTAGCGATGATGGAAGTCTCAAAGATAATTCGCTGGGCAGAGTCTCACTCTTGCCACCTGTCAGCGATCCACATCCCAGGCGTGGAGAACTGGGAGGCGGATTTCTTAAGTCGCCAGACTTTTCATCCGGGGGAGTGGGAACTTCATCCGGAGGTGTTTGCCCAACTGCTTCAGCATTGGGGCAAACCAGATCTGGATCTCATGGCGTCTCACCAGAACGCCAAGCTTCCTTGTTACGGATCCAGGTCCAGGGACCCGGGAGCGGTACTGATAGATGCTCTGACAGCACCTTGGGTCTTCAACATGGCTTATGTGTTTCCACCTTTCCCGATGCTTCCTCGATTGATTGCCAGGATCAAACAGGAGAGAGCATCGATAATTCTAATAGCGCCTGCGTGGCCACGCAGGACCTGGTATGCAGATCTAGTGGACATGTCGTCCTGTCCACCTTGGTCTCTGCCTCTGAGACAGGACCTTCTGATTCAGGGTCCTTTCAAACATCCAAATCTAATTTCTCGGAGGCTGACTGCATGGAGATTGAACGCTTGATTCTATCAAAGCGGGGATTCTCGGAGTCAGTGATTGATACATTAATACAGGCTAGGAAACCTGTTACCAGGAAAATTTACCATAAAATATGGCGTAAATACTTACATTGGTGCGAATCCAAGTGTTACTCATGGAGTAAGGTTAGGATTCCTAGGATATTGTCTTTTCTACAAGAAGGTTCAGAAAAGGGTTTATCTGCTAGTTCGTTAAAGGGACAGATCTCAGCTCTGTCTATCCTTTTACACAAACGTCTGTCAGAAGTTCCAGACGTTCAGGCTTTTTGTCAGGCTTTGGCTAGGATTAAGCCTGTGTTTAAGACTGTTGCTCCGCCGTGGAGCTTAAACTTATTTCTTAACGTTCTGCAAGGTGTTCCGTTTGAACCCCTTCATTCCATTGATATCAAGCTGTTATCTTGGAAAGTTCTGTTTTTAATGGCTATTTCCTCGGCTCGAAGAGTCTCTGAGTTATCGGCCTTACATTGTGATTCTCCTTATCTGATTTTTCATTCAGACAAGGTAGTTCTGCGTACTAAACCTGGGTTCTTACCTAAGGTAGTCACTAACAGGAATATCAATCAAGAGATTGTTGTTCCATCATTGTGCCCTAACCCTTCTTCCAAGAAGGAACGACTTCTGCACAATATAGACGTCGTCCGTGCCCTGAAATTTTATTTGCAGGCAACCAAGGATTTTCGTCAAACTTCTTCCCTGTTTGTCGTTTATTCTGGACAAAGGAGAGGTCAAAAAGCTTCGGCTACCTCTCTCTCTTTTTGGCTTCGTAGCATAATACGTTTAGCATATGAGACTGCTGGACAGCAGCCTCCTGAAAGGATTAAAGCTCATTCTACTAGAGCTGTGGCTTCCACTTGGGCCTTTAAGAATGAGGCCTCTGTTGAACAGATTTGCAAGGCTGCAACTTGGTCTTCACTTCATACTTTTTCAAAATTTTACAAATTTGACACTTTTGCTTCTTCGGAGGCTGTTTTTGGGAGAAAGGTTCTACAGGCAGTGGTTCCTTCCATGTAAAGATCCTGCCTTTCCCTCCCGTCATCCGTGTACTTTTAGCTTTGGTATTGGTATCCCATAAGTAATGGATGACCCGTGGACTGACTACACTTAACAGGAGAAAACATAATTTATGCTTACCTGATAAATTCCTTTCTCCTGTAGTGTAGTCAGTCCACGGCCCGCCCTGTTGTTTACGGCAGGTCTAAAAAATTTTATCTTAAAACTCCAGTCACCACTGCACCCTATAGTTTCTCCTTTCTCGTTTGGTTTCGGTCGAATGACTGGGTATGACGTAGAGGGGAGGAGCTATATAGCAGCTCTGCTTGGGTGATCCTCTTGCACTTCCTGTTAGGGAGGAGATATAATCCCATAAGTAATGGATGACCCGTGGACTGACTACACTACAGGAGAAAGGAATTTATCAGGTAAGCATAAATTATGTTTTTACCTCTGTGATTACCTTGTATCTAAGCCTCTGCAGACTTCCCCCTTATTTCAGTTATTTTTACAGATTTGCATTTTAGCCAGTCAGTGCTGACGCATAAATAACTCCAGGAGAGTGAGCACAATATTATCTATATGACAAACATGAACTAGCACTGTCTAGCTGTAAAAAACTGTCAAAATGCACTGAGATAAGAAGTGGCCTTCAAGGGCTTCGGAATTAGCATATGAGTCTGTGTCGACCAGGGTTATCCAACCCTGCGCCAGTCACTTGTTTGGCACAGAAAGGGTTATCAGACCCCTTCTACTGTCACTAATATGTCACAATCTAGCCACACCAGGCAAGCTTGTGAATTAGTTCAGTGAGTGCAAGGGTTAACAACACTCTTTAGTCTGTACGTAAAAGAAATGCCCAAAACTCCCCTTTAATGCCACCCACACTAAACTAACTATGCTGCCACCACTTATGATTTATTAAAGGGAAAATCCTAAGGAAAAACTAAGACTTGCACATTAATTCTAAGAATACAATTAAGCAGAAAATAACCTAAAATATACAGTTCTAATACTCCAGTCTCTTTTAGTAACGTGGTTCAATTATTAGACAAAGGCCAAAGCTTAATAAATGAATTATTTATTATGCCAAAAATTATTATGCACAATGCATTATTTATAAAAAGTTGTTACAAATAAAATTACACACAAGCAAACAGTTTTTCAAAATAAAAAGAAGAAAATAGAAACCTCATACTGTACTAGTGTTTGGAATCTGTGCGCCAGGGAGATGGCATGAAGCAATGGGTCCTTAAGGGACACTCAGGTTAAATTAAATTTACATAATTCAGATATACATGTAATTTTAAACAACTTTCCAATTTACTTCCATTAAAAACAATGTGCACAGTCTTTTATATTTACACGTTTTGAGTCACCAGATCCTACTGAGCATGTGCAAGAATTCAGACTATACGTATATGCATTTGTGATTGGCTGATTGCTATCACATGGTACAAGGGGAGTGGAAATATACATAACTTTGAAATTTGTTATAAAAAAAATCTACTTCTCATTTGAAGTTCAGACTAAGTGCTATTGCATTGTCTTGTTATCTTGCATTTGTTGATTATGCAAATCTAATGTGTTGACTGGTCCTTTACTCTATAGAACAGCTTCCCTTGTAAGAATGACAACTTTACATGTTAAAACACAAAAACTTTATACAATTTTCAGGAGATCAGTTTGCTTGCCCAACCCTCTTTGCAGGGGCTGAGAAGCCCTCTATCTTTTACGACCGCCAATAAACTAAGTTTTGGCCTGAAATTATAGAACACATCATAATTTCTGCTAGATGCATCCATTTTCATATAAGCAGAAAGGCAATATCTTAGTTGCATCGTGATAATCAATTTGATACCAAATATGACATGGTTGTCATATTTACCTTCATCTAATGTCATAACATGTTTTAAACACATATCTACCTTCTACCCATGTCCCTTATTGACCTTATCAGTTTCTGTGAAGAGGCACTGTGCTGTGTCTCTAAAACCAACACTTTTACGGCCTGAATGCACCAATGCCTATATGATAACATTTATTCAAGTGGAACTCTGAAACAATTTATAATGGGGTCTGGTTTTAGCACAAAAAACAAACATAAACACAGGACACAGTTCTTTTTAACCTCTTAAGGACATATGACGGATTTTTTCCGTCATAAAACAATTGAGCAAACTGAAAGCTGTGTCCTTAAAGGGTTAAAAAAACAAATGTTTTTTTAGCTCACAGGCTAAAGAGAATTAACCCCTTGGCAGCTAAATCATGAGGTATTCGTGACAGAGCCTACCTAGGTTTATCTTTTAACAAAGAATACCAAGAGAACAAAGCAAATTTGGAGATAAAGGTAAGTTGGGAAGTTGCTTAAAATTGCATGGAAATTTAATTTTGAATAGACTGTCCCTTTAAGAAGTACTACTATAGATACAAATGAGTGATCAATTATTTTAGCAGAAAGATAAACAGACCAAAAAGATGCTTCTATTTTTTTAATAAGCAATATGTACTGAATTAATAATCTTACATTCTGGTGTTTTGGGAAGGTGAGCTGATGCTAAATGTGGAATCATAAAGTGCTTTTGAAATATTAATCGGGTGTAATGACCCCCCATACTGGTATAGCATGCATGCTATATAGAAAATATTAGCATTTTGTATTGCCGCTTTGTGGGTTAATAAATAGTATTAAAAAAAGTTGGCAGGATATAAAACCTATACAGGGTACTACCAGGTCAATGCTTTTGAACTAATACTTCTTGCAAATTGTCATAATTGTGTATTAATTCAAAGCATACGCAGGCCTGGAGACCGGTTTGCAAAACTAGTGAGAGAGTAAATGCAATTTTAAAGGGACAATCTGGTCAAAATTTAAACTTTCATGATACAGATAGGGCATGCCATTTTAAACAACTTTCCAATTTAATTTTATCATAACATTTTTTTTTTGGTGTCCTTTGAAAGCTAAACCTAGGTAGACTCAAACTGATTTCTAAAGTGTTAAAAGCCACCTCCTATCTCAGTGCATTTTAACAGTTTTTCACAGAGCTAGTTCATGTGTGCCATATAGATAACATTGTGCTCACTTTTGTGGAGTTCTTTAAGAGTCAGCACTAAATTGGCTAAAATGTATGTCTGCCAAAGGACTGAGATAAGGGGGCAGTCTGCAGAGGCTTAGATATAAGGTAATCACAGAGGTAAAAAGTATATTAATATAACAGTGTTGGTTATGCAAAACTGGGGAATGGGTAATAACAAAATGTATGCTTACCTGATACATTTCTTTCCAGACATGGAGAGTCCATGACATCATTCTAATTACTAGTGGGGTATTCAACTCATGGCCAGCAGGAGGAGGCAAAGAGCAGCCCAGCAAAGCTGTTAAGTGTAACCTTACCCATAACCCCCAGTCATTCAGCCGAAGGAAATGGAAAAGAAAGAAAAACACAAGGATGAAAAGGCGCCTGAGGTTAACTAAAAATCATAAACTGCCGAATCATAATTTAAAAAGAAGGTGAGGTCGTGGACTCTCCATGTCCAGAAAGAAAGAAATTTATCAGGTAAGCATAAATTTTGTTTTCTTTTCTATGACATGGAGAGTCCACAACATCATTCCAATTACTAGTGGGAACCAATACCCAAGCTAGAGGACACAGAATGAATAGGGAGGGAGAAAAAATGCTGGAGGACCTAAACAGAAAGCACCACCGCTTGAAGAACCTTTCTCCCAAAAGAAGCCTCGGCCGAGGCAAAAGTATCAAATTTGTAGAATTTGGAAAAAGTATGTAGAGAGTACCATGTTGCCGCCTTGCAAATCTGATCCACAGAAGCTTCATTTTTGAAAGTCCAAGAAGAGGAGGCAGCCCTAGTGGAATGAGTCATAATTCTCTCAGGAGGCTGATGTCCAGCAGTCTCATAAGCCAAACGAATCAAACTTCTCAACCAGAGAGACAGAGAAGTAGAAGTGGCCTTCTTACCCTTACGTTTTTGAGAGAAAACAACAAACAGGGCAGAAGATTGCCGAAAATCTTTAGTAGCTTGCAAGTAGAATTTTATAGCCCGCACAACATCCAAGTTATGCAAAAGACGTTCCTTTTCAGAAGAAGAATTAGGACAAAAAGGAGCAACAATTTCCTGATTAATATTTCAATCCGATACCACCTTAGGGAGAAACCCCAATTTTGTACGAATGACCGCCTTATCAGCATGAAAAATAAGGTACGGGGAATCACACTGCAGAGCTAAAAGCTCAGACACACTGCAAGCGGAAGAAATGGCAACAAGAAACTAAACCTTCCATGATACCAGTTTTAAATCAACAATGTGCATCGGCTCAAACGGAGCCTGCTGCAAAACTTTAGGAACTAAATTAAGGCTCCACGGGGGAGCAACAGGTTTAAACACAGGCCTGATTCTAACCAGAGCCTGTACAAAGGCTTAAACATCTGGTAGATCTGCCAGAAGTTTGTGCAAAAGGATAGATAACACAGAAATATGACCCTTTAGGGTACTGACTGATAAATCCTTATCCAGGCCATCCTGAAGAAAAGCCAAAATCCAGGGAATCCTTACCCGGCTTCAGGAGAACTCCTTAGATTCACAGCAATAAAGATATTTATGCCATATCTTATGGTAAATCTTGCGAGTAACCGGTTTTAGAGCCTGAATCATAGTTTCAATGACCGCTTCAGAAAAACCACGTCTAGACAGAACTAGACGTTCAATTTCCAAGCAGTTAGCTTTAGAGAATCTAGGTTTGGATGGAGTCATTGACCCTGAAGTCGAAGGTCTTTCCTCTGAGCTAACCTCCAAGGAGGTAGAGATGACATCCTTACCAGATCCGCAAACCAGATCCTGTGAGGCCATGCAGGAGCTATTAGTATCACCGACAAGGAACCACTAGAGCATCTATTAGAATGGCCTGAGGATCTCTTGACCTTAAACCGTACTTTAGAACCTTGGCGTTTTGGCAGGATGCCATCAGATCCAACTCTGGAATCCCCCACTTGAGGGATATCTGAGAGAACCCTTCCGGATGGAGAGCCCACTCCCCGGGATGAAAGGTCTATCTGCTCAGACAATCTGCTTCCCAGTTGTCCACTCCTGGCATGTGGATGGCAGATAGAAGACAATCGTGGGTTTCCACCCACTGCAGAATGCGAGTCACCTCCTTCATGGCTAAGGAACTCAGAGTCCCTCACTGGTGGTTGATGTAAGCCACTGAGGTGATGTTGTCCGTTTGGAATCCGATAAACCGGAACAACGACAGTTGAGACCACGCTGATAGGGCACTGAAGATAGCTCCCAACTCCAGTCACAATTTCCCAGGAAGGTCTCAGAAAACAAGTGCCCCGAGACAGAGACTCTTGTTAGAGGGTCCAGATTTATCCTCTGTGATAAATCCGAATGATCTCTGTTCCATTGACGAAGCATACAAAGTTGCAGCGGTCGCAGATGGAACCCAGCAAAAGGAATGATGTTTGTGGATGCCACTATCAGACCAATCACCTCCATGCATTGAGTCACAGATGGCAAAAGGCAGGAAGCAAGAATTTTGTTTTTTCTGACCTCCGTCAGGAAAATCTTCATGTACAGGGAATCTATTATAGTCCCTAGGAAACACACTTTAGTAGATGGAACTAAAGAACTTTTTTCCAAATTCACCATCCACCCGTGGGAACGTAGAAAAGACAACAGCATCTCTGTATGAGATTGGGCTATTTGAAAAGATGACGCCTGAACCAAGATGTCGTCTAGATAAGGCGCCACAGCAATTCCCTGGGATCTGATCACAGCCAATAATGCCCCCAGAACCTTTGTGAATATTCTGGGAGCCCGTGGCCAGACCAAAAGAAAGTGCAACAGATTGGAAGTGCTTGTCCAGAAAGGCAAACCTCAAATATTGATGGTGTTCCCTGTGAATGGGAACATGAAGGTATGCATCCTTCAGGTCTATGGTCGTCATAAACTGACCTTCCTGTACCAAAGGAAGAATGGAACGAATAGTTTCCATCTTGAAGGACAGGGCCCTGAGGAATTTGTTGAGACACTTGAGGTCTAGAATGGGCCAAAAAGATCCCTCCTTTTTTGGAAACTACAAATAGATTTGAATAGAATACTAGACCCTGTTCTCTTAGGAGGACAGGAACAATTACATCCAGAGACTAAAGGTCTTTTACACAATTTAAGAAGGCCTCCTTCTTTATTTGGTTTGAGGATAGTCTTGACAGGAGAAATCTGCCCCTTGGAGGGCAAGACTTGAATCCCATTCTGTAACCCTGGGATACTATGTCCACCGCCCAAGGGTCTGGGACATCACATATCCAGGCTTCATGAAAAAGAGAAAGCCTGCCCCCCACCTGATCCACACTGGAATCGGGGGCGGAACCTTCATGCTTATTTAGCGTCAGCAGAAGGCTTCTTGTTTTGTTTTCCCTTGTTCCAGGGCTGGTTGGATTTCCAAGTGGATCTGGGTTGATCTGGTTTTGAATAGGAAGAGGCTGACTTTTGCACCTTAAAGTTACGAAAGGAACGAAAATTAGAAGTCTGACAACCTCTAGGTCTATTCTTCTTGTCCTAAGGTAGGAATGATCCCTTTCCACCCGTAATCTCTGAAATGATCTCCACCAGACCAGGTCCAAACAGAGTCTTTCCCTTAAAAGGTAAAGCCATAAGCTTGGCCTTAGAAGAGACATCGGCTGACCAAGATTTTAACCACAGAGCCCTGCGGGCTAGTACAGTGAAGCTAGACATTTTAGCTCCCAGATAAATTATCTGCATGTTGGCATCACAGATCAAGGTATTGGCCAATTTGAGAGCTTTGATTCTATCTTGGATCTTCTCTACTGTAGTTTCCTCTGTAATAAGATCAGACAGTGCATCGCACCAATAAGATACTTGCTGCAGGTTGCCACTGTAACCCTTGATGGATGTACATCTTTTTTAAGTAAGCCTCTAGCTTATTGCCCATTGGGTCTTTAAAAGAGCATCTATCCTCTATAGGAATGGTAGTTATCTTAGCAAGAGTAGAAAAAGCTCCTTCTACTTTAGGAACAGTGCGCCATGAGTCACGAATAGAGTCAGCAACAGGAAACATCTTCTTAAAAACAGGGGAAGAGGAAAAAGGAACCCCTGGCTTATCCCATTCCTGAGCAATAATTTCAGACATTTTCCTAGGGACAGGAAAAGCCTCCTTAGAATATGGAGAATCATAAACTCTATCCAACTTAGAAGACTTTGTGGGGTTGACAGCAACCGAAGGTTTAGAGTCGTCCAAAGTAGCTAAAACCTCATTCAGTAGTAACCGGAGGTGTTCAAGCTTAAATCTAAAATTTACCTCTTCAGATTCTTCTGCTAAAGTGTCAGAGTCTGAGATTTCACCTTCAGAAGCTACTGAAGTATTCTCCTCATCAGAATTCTGAGAAAGATTGGCTAATGCAGACCAAGAGTCAGAAGCCTTACTATCAGGCAGATGTTTAGATTTTCTCTTACGCTTACCTGAAGAAGGGAAAGCTGACAAAGCCGCAGTTACTGCAGATGAAATCTGAGCTGCAAAATCCCCAGGTAAATACACACCCAAGGTGGATGAGAGGACACAGAAGGCACATTATGAGAAACAATTAAGGCTTGGGACGTTTGAGGAGAAAGCTGAGGCATTTCACGCACATCATTATCCTGAGAGACAGAAGGCTCAGAAGGGAGTAATTTGTCTTTAAATTTTAAAGTCTTAGTTAAACAAGAGGAGCAAAATTGCATAGGCAGGACAATTTGGGCTTCTAAACATAGTAAATATTTATCCATAGAAATTGACTGATCCTGTTCAGAGTCCATAGCTGAAAATAAACAGGTCCCACAAGTAATTTTTAAAAGTAAGCAAAATAAAATGACGCAGACAATAAAATCTTATAAATGAATATTAGAATTTGAATAAAAATAACAAAGAAGGCTTTCTATATAACAAAGAAGGCTCCTACTGCCAAGAGAGATATCCCACTAGTAAGAGGAAATCCTTTCCTCCTAAACGATCCTTGTCCTCTGTAGATGATGTAAATAAATATCACAAGATACGAGAAGACACTGGAGCTCCCTCCGTAATGAAAGCTACTATTCTAACAACGGCACCGCTCCGCTAAACCGGAAGTGCGGGCATCACGTGAGCAGGATTAAATAAAACTGTGCAATACTTTTTTACCAGTGTAAAAAGGGCGCAAAGATAAAAAAAAGTTTAAAAAAAAACGGCTCACTTGTTTACATAATAAAGTATATCCATTACTGTTAAACCCATACATCCCTTAACCAAAGTCATGTCTCATGCTGAGTGCCAATTCATACTGTGTGCCAAATATATTGTCCCCATAAGAAGCCTCTCTTTTTAAAAATAAATAAATAAAATAAGGATTATTATGTCCCAGAACAAACGGATCTGAAAGAGAGGTTTAACCTCTTAAGTGCTGCTGTCCTTCTGTACCTAGAAGGCAAAGGCACTTACCTTAGATGCAATTGCATGATAGATGCTGATCCTTAGGTGTGGCAGGCACTTCACTCCCTGTCATGGACCTGTAAGAAAAGAAAGAACAGAGTACCTAACTCTGGCTTTCTACAAAGAGGTAGCAAAGTGTTAAAAGTAAAGCAAATACTTCCTTGCTGCCTTTTAACTGCTAAAAGCCACCACTACTCTTACTCAAGAGATTGACATTGACACAGATAGACCCCAATCCTTGCTTGCAGGCAAAAGTACCCATAAAAGGATTAAATTCTTCCGACACCAACTTCACACAACCTCCATTGACAGAGGCAAAAAGAATGACTGGGGGTTGTGGGTAAGGCAGTTACACTTAAAGGGACATTATACCCAAAAAAATTCTTTCAAGATTCAGACACAGAATACAATTTTAAACATTCCAATTTACTTCTGTTATCTATTTTGCTTCATTCTTTAGATATCCTTTGTTAAAGAAATAGCAATGCACATGGGTGAGCCAATCAAATGAGGTATCTATGTGCAGCAACCAATCAGCAGCTACTGAGCATACCTAGATATGCTTTTCAGGAAAGAATATCAAGAGAATGAAGCAAATTAGATAAGAGAAGTAAATTAGAAAGTTGTTTAAAAATGGTATTCTCTATCTGAATCATGAAAGAAAAAAAATGGGTTTAATGTCCATTTAACAGCTTTGCTGGGGTGTTCTTTGCCTCCTCCTTCTGGCCAGGAGTTGAATATCCAACTAGTAATTGGAATGATGTTGTGGACTCTCCATGTCATAGGAAAGAAAAAGGGATTATCTGGCTTTTTTTTTATTATTATTTGTTATTTTTATTGATGGTACAACAGTCAAGAGACATCATCCATAAGACAGTGCAGTATTACATTCAGATACAATGTTGATTGAGCTTGTCTTTTCAAAAAGTCTACGTTATCTGGGGGATATTTAAGGCTGTTCGATGTTACAGTACACTGAATTCAGATAACTGATAGAATCTGTAGGTAAGGGTATTCTAGTCTCTTGCCACATAGTGCTTGGATGAGTAAATTGACCATATCGAATATAACAATCTAACAAGTAAATACAAACAGAATAACAACAATATAACTTAGAAAAATTATCCTCTATTTCTCTATCTGAACTGTTAGAGTAAATATCGCTCACCTGTAACAAGTGTCAAGGGCAGTCATGGCGGTCCGGCACTCCCCAACCCCTATGATGGCGGTCGTCCAGTAATAAAGCTATCTGGTGACTGTTAGTGAGGTATGTATAGCGTGTTTGTAGTTTAAAGGATAAATTGTCTCATAAGTATTCTTGCCACAAGAATCCAGCGTTTAGAATGGTTTGTGTTTTGTTACGGCACATGTAGCCGTATTTTTCTAGGGAGAACTGTTCTTCTACCTCCTCTACCCACATAGATTTGCTTAATATATTAGGTTTTTTCAGTGTTTGGCTATCAGTTTTCTAGCACTGTTGAGGCCAATTTGTAGGACCAAGGTCCTCAGGCGACACGGTATCTTTGGCAAATCATTTAACAGGGCTAGACCCGGTGTCAATGTGAAGTTAGCTATGATACATTGTTTGTAATAAGTTTCAACTGCGTCCCACAGTGGGCGTATTTTAGGGCAATGCCACCACATATGGACAACATTACCATAAGCTCCACAACCTCTCCAACATAAACCCGAGGTACCGGGGTATATGTTAGCTATCCTCGATGGGGTAAGATACCATCAAAGCAGTATTTTAAAGTTTAATTCTAGTATCGACGTAGAGGTTGAGGATTTTTTAACTGATAGGAATATTTTGTTCCAATTTTCTATGTCTAAGTTTAGTGCGAGATCGACGTTCCATTTAGCAGTGAATGGTGGTAATGTGTCTGATGTAGTACTTATGAGTATCTTGCGTGATAAGGAGAGTGTTCCTCTTGGGATTATCCCGTTGAGGCATAAGTGTTCGAAGGCTGTGGGTCTTCTCAGTAGGTCTATTTTGTAGGGAGATGTGTGTATATAGTGGTGTAGTTGGGCATATTTTAGCCACTTGGAGAATCTTCCTTCTGCTATACTAACTAGTTTGTCTCTTTCTAATAATTTGCCTGCTTCCGTGAATTTAAATAGGGGGATGGTGTAGTCCCATTCAATTAACCTTTGGAATCCTTTATCCAGACCTCCTACCATTTCTGCATTTAGGACAACTGGGAAGAGGGGTGATCTGTATGTAGATATGTGGTGTTTAGTGGCTATCATATGATCCCAGCTTCTGAATAGTTGTTTGTGGATTTCAAGGTGACTACATTGGGGGGGTCTGAGGTCTTTAGATACCCAACAGAGAGCGTGAACCTGAGGAGCTTTAAGAATGTGCAAATCTATTGTAACCCATGCTTTATGTTCTTGTGTTTTGTGCCAGTCTAGGATCCTTTGTAGCGTAACCGCTTGGTAATATGCCTCAATCTTAGGTAGACCTAGCCCTCCATTTAGATTGGATCTGTACATCGTGTTTTTATTGATTTTTGGTCTGCACTTATTCCAAACGAATGTATTAAGGGATTTCTGGATCCTATTTAGGTATGAGAGCGGAAGGTGTAGTGGGAGAGTTTGTAACATGTAAAGGATCCTAGGCAATGTCGTCATTTTTATAGCTTGGATCCTGCCCCACCAGGATATTGGTTTGTTCGTCCATGTTTTAAGGTCTCGTTGTGTATGAAGTAGGAGTGTGTTGTAGTTTTTGTCGAATAGTGTTGTCTGATTCGGTGAAAGATGGATCCCTAAGTATTTGATCCTGTCTGTTTTGAGTCGTAGTGGGCAGACCGACGATAAGGCTTTAAATTTGGTGTTTGATAGGGTAATGTTCAGGATCTCGAATTTCTGTTTATTGACTAAGAAGCTAGTGTAGTTTCCAAACTCGTCTAATTCAGTCATAATCTCCGGTATGGATGTGGATGGGGATGAGACCGTGAATAACACATCGTCCGCATACAATGCTATTTTGTAATTTTGTTGGCCAATCTCTATTCCTTTAATATGTTGGTTCATACGTACTCGAGATGCAAATACTTCCATCATTAAGATGAAGAGAATCGGGGATAGGGGGCACCCTTGTCGTGTGCCGTTCTGAATTGGGAAGTTATCTGATAAAATCTTGTTAACTTTCACTTTGGCATTTGGATAGGAATATAAGCTAAATATTCTGTTTATAATTTTGGGGCCGAATCCTATTTCTTTCATGTAATTAGCAAGAGTCCATGAGCTAGTGACGTATGGGATATACATTCCTACCAGGAGGGGCAAAGTTTCCCAAACCTCAAAATGCCTATAAATACACCCCTCACCACACCCACAATTCAGTTTTACAAACTTTGCCTCCGATGGAGGTGGTGAAGTAAGTTTGTGCTAGATTCTACGTTGATATGCGCTCCGCAGCAAGTTGGAGCCCGGTTTTCCTCTCAGCGTGCAGTGAATGTCAGAGGGATGTGAGGAGAGTATTGCCTATTTGAATGCAGTGATCTCCTTCTACGGGGTCTATTTCATAGGTTCTCTGTTATCGGTCGTAGAGATTCATCTCTTACCTCCCTTTTCAGATCGACGATATACTCTTATATATACCATTACCTCTGCTGATTCTCGTTTCAGTACTGGTTTGGCTTTCTACAAACATGTAGATGAGTGTCCTGGGATGTCTCACGTTGCATCTGAGTCAGAAGATACTACAGGAAAATCACTGTCTAGTGCTGGATCTACCAAAGCTAAGTGTATCTGCTGTAAACTTTTGGTAGCTATTCCTCCGGCTGTTGTTTGTATTAATTGTCATGACAAACTTGTTAATGCAGATAATATTTCCTTTAGTAAAGTACCATTGTCTGTTGCAGTTCCTTCAACATCTAAGGTGCAGAATGTTCCTGATAACATAAGAGATTTTGTTTCTGAATCCATCAAGAAGGCTATGTCTGTTATTTCTCCTTCTAGTAAACGTAAAAAATCTTTTAAAACTTCTCTCCCTACAGATGAATTTTTAAATGAACATCATCATTCTGATTCTGATGACTCTTCTGGTTCAGAGGATTCTGTTTCAGAGATTGATGCTGATAAATCTTCATATTTATTTAAAATGGAATTTATTCGTTCTTTACTTAAAGAAGTATTAATTGCTTTAGAAATAGAGGATTCTGGTCCTCTTGATACTAATTCTAAACGTTTAGATAAGGTATTTAAATCTCCTGTGGTTATTCCAGAAGTTTTTCCTGTTCCTAATGCTATTTCTGCAGTAATTTCCAAAGAATGGGATAAATTGGGTAATTCATTTACTCCTTCTAAACGTTTTAAGCAATTATATGCTGTACCGTCTGACAGGTTAGAATTTTGGGACAAAATCCCTAAAGTTGATGGGGCTATTTCTACCCTTGCTAAACGTACTACCATTCCTACGTCAGATGGTACTTCGTTTAAAGATCCTTTAGATAGGAAAATTGAATCCTTTCTAAGAAAAGCTTATCTGTGTTCAGGTAATCTTCTTAGACCTGCTATATCATTGGCTGATGTTGCTGCAGCTTCAACTTTTTGGTTGGAAACTTTAGCGCAACAAGTAACAAATCATGATTCTCATGATATTATTATTCTTCTTCAGCATGCTAATAATTTTATCTGTGATGCCATTTTTGATATTATCAGAGTTGATGTCAGGTTTATGTCTCTAGCTATTTTAACTAGAAGAGCTTTATGGCTTAAGACTTGGAATGCTGATATGGCTTCTAAATCAACTCTACTTTCCATTTCTTTCCAGGGTAACAAATTATTTGGTTCTCAGTTGGATTCTATTATCTCAACTGTTACTGGTGGGAAAGGAACTTTTTTACCACAGGATAAAAAATCTAAAGGTAAAAACAGGGCTAATAATCGTTTTCGTTCCTTTCGTTTCAACAAAGAACAAAAGCCTGATCCTTCATCCTCAGGAGCAGTTTCAGTTTGGAAACCATCTCCAGTCTGGAATAAATCCAAGCCTGCTAGAAAGGCAAAGCCTGCTTCTAAGTCCACATGAAGGTGCGGCCCTCATTCCAGCTCAGCTGGTAGGGGGCAGGTTACGTTTTTTCAAAGAAATTTGGATCAATTCTGTTCACAATCTTTGGATTCAGAACATTGTTTCAGAAGGGTACAGAATTGGTTTCAAGATGAGACCTCCTGCAAAGAGATTTTTTCTTTCCCGTGTCCCAGTAAATCCAGTGAAAGCTCAAGCATTTCTGAATTGTGTTTCAGATCTAGAGTTGGCTGGAGTAATTATGCCAGTTCCGGTTCCGGAACAGGGGATGGGGTTTTATTCAAATCTCTTCATTGTACCAAAGAAGGAGAATTCCTTCAGACCAGTTCTGGATCTAAAAATATTGAATCGTTATGTAAGGATACCAACGTTCAAGATGGTAACTGTAAGGACTATCTTGCCTTTTGTTCAGCAAGGGAATTATATGTCCACAATAGATTTACAGGATGCATATTCCGATTCATCCAGATCATTTTCAGTTCCTGAGATTCTCTTTTCTGGACAAGCATTACCAGTTTGTGGCTCTACCGTTTGGCCTAGCTACAGCTCCAAGAATTTTTACAAAGGTTCTCGGTGCCCTTCTGTCTGTAATCAGAGAACAGGGTATTGTGGTATTTCCTTATTTGGACGATATCTTGGTACTTGCTCAGTCTTTACATTTAGCAGAATCTCATACGAATCGACTTGTGTTGTTTCTTCAAGATCATGGTTGGAGGATCAATTTACCAAAAAGTTCTTTGATTCCTCAGACAAGGGTAACCTTTCTGGGTTTCCAGATAGATTCAGTGTCCATGACTCTGTCTTTAACAGACAAGAGACGTCTAAAATTGATTGCAGCTTGTCGAAACCTTCAGTCACAATCATTCCCTTCGGTAGCCTTATGCATGGAAATTCTAGGTCTTATGACTGCTGCATCGGACGCGATCCCGTTTTCACATGCGACCTCTTCAGCTCTGTATGCTGAATCAATGGTGCAAGGATTACACAAAGATATCTCAATTAATATCTTTAAAACCGATTGTTCGACACTCTCTAACGTGGTGGACAGATCACCATCGTTTAATTCAGGGGGCTTCTTTTGTGCTTCCGACCTGGACTGTAATTTCAACAGATGCAAGTCTCACAGGTTGGGGAGCTGTGTGGGGATCTCTGACGGCACAAGGAGTTTGGGAATCTCAGGAGGTGAGATTAACAATCAATATTTTGGAACTCCGTGCAATTTTCAGAGCTCTTCAGTTTTGGCCTCTTCTGAAGAGAGAATCGTTCATTTGTTTTCAGACAGACAATGTCACAACTGTGGCATACATCAATCATCAAGGAGGGACTCACAGTCCTCTGGCTATGAAAGAAGTATCTCGAATTTTGGTTTTGGCGGAATCCAGCTCCTGTCTAATCTCTGCGGTTCATATCCCAGGTATAGACAATTGGGAAGCGGATTATCTCAGTCGCCAAACGTTGCATCCGGGCGAATGTTCTCTTCACCCAGAGGTATTTCTTCAGATTGTTCAAATGTGGGAACTTCCAGAAATAGATCTGATGGCGTCTCATCTAAACAAGAAACTTCCCAGGTATCTGTCCAGATCCCGGGATTCTCAGGCGGAGGCAGTGGATGCATTATCACTTCCTTGGAAGTATCATCCTGCCTATATCTTTCCGCCTCTAGTTCTTCTTCCAAGAGTAATCTCCAAGATTCTGAAGGAATGCTCGTTTGTTCTGCTGGTAGCTCCGGCATGGCCTCACAGGTGTTGGTATGCGGATCTTGTCCGGATGGCCTCTTGCCAACCGTGGACTCTTCCGTTAAGACCAGACCTTCTGTCTCAAGGTCCTTTTTTCCATCAGGATCTGAAATCCTTAAATTTAAAGGTATGGAGATTGAACGCTTGATTCTTGGTCAAAGAGGTTTCTCTGACTCTGTGATTAATACTATGTTACAGGCTCGTAAATCTGTATCTAGAGAGATATATTATAGAGTCTGGAAGACTTATATTTCTTGGTGTCTTTCTCATCATTTTTCTTGGCATTCTTTTAGAATACAGAGAATATTACAGTTTCTTCAGGATGGTTTAGATAAGGGTTTGTCCGCAAGTTCCTTGAAAGGACAAATCTCTGCTTTTTCTGTTCTTTTTCACAGAAAGATTGCTATTCTTCCTGATATTCATTGTTTTGTACAAGCTTTGGTTCGTATAAAACCTGTCATTAAGTCAATTTCTCCTCCTTGGAGTTTGAATTTGGTTCTGGGGGCTCTTCAAGCTCCTCCATTTGAACCTATGCATTCATTGGACATTAAATTACTTTCTTGGAAAGTTTTGTTCCTTTTGGCCATCTCTTCTGCCAGAAGAGTTTCTGAATTATCTGCTCTTTCTTGTGAGTCTCCTTTTCTGATTTTTCATCAGGATAAGGCGGTGTTGCGAACTTCTTTTGAATTTTTACCTAAAGTTGTGAATTCCAACAACATTAGTAGAGAAATTGTGGTTCCTTCATTATGTCCTAATCCTAAGAATTCTAAGGAGAAATCGTTGCATTCTTTGGATGTTGTTAGAGCTTTGAAATATTATGTTGAAGCTACTAAATCTTTCCGAAAGACTTCTAGTCTATTTGTTATCTTTTCCGGTTCTAGAAAAGGCCAGAAAGCTTCTGCCATTTCTTTGGCATCTTGGTTGAAATCTTTAATTCATCTTGCCTATGTTGAGTCGGGTAAAACTCCGCCTCAGAGGATTACAGCTCATTCTACTAGGTCAGTTTCTACTTCCTGGGCGTTTAGGAATGAAGCTTCGGTTGATCAGATTTGCAAAGCAGCAACTTGGTCCTCTTTGCATACTTTTACTAAATTCTACCATTTTGATGTATTTTCTTCTTCTGAAGCAGTTTTTAGTAGAAAAGTACTTCAGGCAGCGGTTTCAGTTTGAATCTTCTGCTTATGTTTTTCATTAAACTTTATTTTGGGTGTGGATTATTTTCAGCAGGAATTGGCTGTCTTTATTTTATCCCTCCCTCTCTAGTGACTCTTGTGTGGAAAGATCCACATCTTGGGTAATCATTATCCCATACGTCACTAGCTCATGGACTCTTGCTAATTACATGAAA
Organism: Bombina bombina; assembly: GCF_027579735.1. Classification (NCBI taxonomy): domain Eukaryota; kingdom Metazoa; phylum Chordata; class Amphibia; order Anura; family Bombinatoridae; genus Bombina; species Bombina bombina. The sequence goes on along the minus strand of NC_069499.1, from coordinate 1,350,889,172 downwards.
GAAAACATAATTTATGTAAGAACTTACCTGATAAATTCATTTCTTTCATATTAGCAAGAGTCCATGAGGCCCGCCCTTTTTTTGTGGTGGTTATGATTTTGTATAAAGCACAATTATTCCAATTCCTTATTTTATATGCTTTCGCACTTTTTTATCACCCCACTTCTTGGCTATTCGTTAAACTGAATTGTGGGTGTGGTGAGGGGTGTATTTATAGGCATTTTGAGGTTTGGGAAACTTTGCCCCTCCTGGTAGGAATGTATATCCCATACGTCACTAGCTCATGGACTCTTGCTAATATGAAAGAAATGAATTTATCAGGTAAGTTCTTACATAAATTATGTTATTTTTTAGGAGTAATGTTAGAAATTGCCAATTAGTTCGATCGAATGCCTTCTCGGCGTCTATGGCTATGAGCACTGATTCGATGTTATGATATTTTGAGTATTCCATTAGTGTTAAGGCTCTAAGGGTATTATCCCTCGCCTCTTGGCCCGGTACGAAACCTACTTGATCAGTGTGGATAATGTCGGTGAGAACTAAATTTAGGCGATTTGCTATAATTTTCCGTAGAATCTTTATTTCGACGTTTAATAGTGAAATCGGTCTGTAACTAGCTGGTTCGTCGCTTGGTTTGTCAGGTTTTAAAATTACTGTGATGTATGCTGCCAAAGATTCTTTTGTACAGCTAGTATTCTCGTCGAGGGCATTAAAGTGTTTTAGTAAATGTGGAGCCAGAATATCTCTGTAAGTCTTATAGTATAGGTTAGTTAGACCGTCCGGTCCTGGGCCTTTCCCTACGGGAAGGTCTTTGATGACCTTCAGAATTTCTGTCAATGTTATGGGTTTTTCTAGGTCTGATGCTTGTGCTTGTGTTAATTTAGTAAGGTTGGCCGATTGAATATAATTTATCATCTTTCGTGTGTGCGTTGGGGTGGTGTTGGTCTCAAGATTATACAGTTGTTTGTAAAAATCCTTAAAATGTGCGGCTATAGCTTTACTGTCCTGAATAGTTTCTTCTTGGGGGGTCTTAAGGCTATGGATGTGTGTAAGGTGAGATCTGTCCTTGAGTGTGTTGGCTAGTATCTTGCCTGGCCGGTTCCCTTCATAAAGGTACCTCTTTCTAAGTTGCAAGGCTTTTCTTTGAACTTCAGAATAAAGTAATGTATTAAGCTCTTTCCTGGTATTCGTCAGTTTGCGGAGGGTATCGCCATCATGTGCCCTCTGTTTATGTATTAGTTCTAACGTGTGTAGTTCTGTTGTCAAAGAATTCAATTGGGTATCATACTGTTTTTTGAGGTGTGCTTTATGTTTGATACATTCACCCCTGAATACTGTCTTATGGGCCTCCCACACAAAAAGAGGGTGGGTTTCTGGTATTGCGTTGATATTGAAGTATTCTGTTAATGTTGTTGTTAATTTCTTATGGTAGGGGGGTGGTGCAAGAGGTATGTGTCTAGTCTCCAGATGAATGGGTGTATCTGTGAATCTGGCCAGTTTAGTTCCATTGTTATCATGGAGTGATCAGACCAGGCTGTCGGTATGATGTCTGAGTCATTTAGTAAGGAGAGGTGTGTCTGGTCTATATAGAGGTGGTCTATTCTAGAGTACATTGCCCATGGGTGAGAGTAGAAGGTGAAGTTTCGCTGTGATGGATGTTGCAGTCTCCAAGTGTCGACTAGGCATAGATGCTTAATGCATTTAAAGATGGAGTGTGGGGGTCTTGGTGAGATTTTGGTGTTATTTGATGTTGTGTCTAGAGCAGGGTTTAAAGTGGCGTTCAGGTCTCCTCCAAAGATAACGCAGCCCCTGCGGGTCTCTTGTACCATAGTTTTTAATTTGTTATAGAATCTAGTCCTATTTGTACTGGGGGCATATATATTGACCAGAGTAACGGGTCTGTTGTACATAAGGCCCACTAGTATGAGAATCCTACCCTCTGTGTCTTGTTTAGTATGCAGCAGTTTGAAAGGGAGGGAGCGGTGTATAAGCATCCCCACTCCGTTCTTTTTCTTTTCGTTGGAATTAAGAAAGCTAAGGGGGAAGTTTCTGTTCTGAAATTTGGGTTCATTAAGTCTGGGAAAATGTGTTTCTTGTATGAATGCTATAGAGCTTCCTTGTTTGGTGAACCACTGTAAAGCAACTGATCTCTTCGTGGGAGAGTTTAGATCTTTGGCATTTTGAGAAGTTACTAATATTGGTCTATGTGTCATATGTGTCTCTGGTGTTCTCTAGTGAATGCTGTGATGAAATATGGTGTGTTATATTTCTTACCGTGGGATGCTGGTGAAATATGTCTGGAGGGTCCGCCATTCTGATATGTAATGTAAGCCGGAGTCGCCAGCACCGCCATGCGGTGACCTGTAGAGTTGTACACAGTTTTGAGGATACTGAAATAAAAAAATCCAACAATAATATGAACATCTTAACAGACGGTGAGTACACATATCGAATAAGATATATATAAGAAGCAGCTCAGTTTTGGACAGATTGATTTGGCGGTAGTGTGAAGACATCCAATAGGAAATTGCAGAGAGACAGAAATCTGGTTGAGTAAAGAGGGAGAGATAGCAGGAGAGGAAAGATAGATTTGGGTATCATCAGCAAATAAGTGGTACTGGAATCCAAAGGAGGCTAAAAGTTTTCCAAGGCATAATGTATAGAGAGAGAAAAACAAAGCAAGGGGCCCAAGACAGAGCCTTGCGGTACTCCAACTGAGAGAGGCATAGGATCACAAGATATGTTGTTAAAGGAAACTGAAAACGAGCGGTTTGACAGATATGATGCAAACCAGGAGAGGTCTGTGTCTCGGATGCCAAATGAATGTAGTATTTTTAGGAGGAAAGGATGGTCAACTGTGTCAAAAGCTGCGGACAGGTCAAGAAGAATTAGTAAGGAGTAATGGCCTTTTGCTTTAGCTGATAACAGGTCATTTGTTACTTTAGCAAGAGCGATTTCTGTTGCCAGATTGTAGTGGATCAAGTAAGGAGTTAGTTGTGAGAAATTGAGTTAGCCGATTATAGACTAGTCATTCTAATAATTTTGAAGCAAAATGAAGTAAGGAGACTGGTCGATAGAAGGCGAGGAGGGGTCAAGTGAGGGTTTTTTTAGGATTGATATGATTGACGCATGCTTGAATGTGTCAGGAAATGTGCCAGCGGTGAGAGATTGGTTAAAGAGATGAGTTAGGGTAGGGGTTAGTGAAGCAGAGAGAGAGGGAATAAGTCTTGAAGGAATAGGGTCAAGTGGGTAGGTTGTGAGATGAGCCAAGGATAGGAGTGCAGAGACTTCTTCCTCTGTTTTTTGGCTTTTTGTCCCTACCTTTTAAAGGGATAGAAAGGTAAAAAATGAAATGTGCATAGGTGCATTTTAATTTGAAATAGAGGCATTTGCAGTATACTTATATTTGAAAACATGCTGCTAATAAAAGTTATTAGTTTTTCTGTGGCATATGCACATATCCTGTGAGGGCACCAGTATATAACCATCCCACCTCAGTAGACCAGCAGAAGCTTGTATTACACAAATGATGTGCTCAGAAGCAATACACCCCACAGTCACCTGAGCACGCATTGTGTTTGAATACTGGTGCACGGCCCTCAAAGGATATGTATGTATGTCGTTGAAAAACAGTAATTCTAGAACCATTTTGCTAATGGAAGTATATTACAAATATGCTTTATTTCAAATTGAAATGCACCCATGCACATTTTTTTTTTTTTTTTAAACTTTTCTATCCCTTTAAGCGTGTCCTTTGTTCAATTCAGTATGTATATACAGCAGACATCCCAACCTGCAAAATCTAATTTCGGGGAGGTGGCTTCCCCGGCTACTGCGCAACCCCCCCCCCCAAAAAAAAAGAGTGGTTTAATGTCCATTTAAATTGTTACTGAAGTTTAGTAGTGTGAGTTCAGGTAAGAGAAAGCCATGATATGTGATGTATAATACCAGGGAGGATAGGAGGCAAGGGTGATGAAGCAAGGCATCTAAATGGGGTGGCACAGTTTGGAACATGTTCAATTTCCCCCTAGTATATACTGAGGCTTTGCTTAGCAGAGGCTTAACACATCAGGCTTTTCATGTGCTGGGACTGAAATTCACAGAACATACTAAAAATCCAGATTTACTTGGGCATTTCAGTGTCTATTAACCTATTGGCCACAATTACTGCTTCAGCAAAGATAAAAAACAAACAAAAAAACCCCCATAAATAGTTACTTGCTATAAAGGTATAGTTCTTATGTCAATTATGTGCTTGAGATGTGATGAGGAGCTTGATGTTTTAACATGCATTAAAGAGCTATAACAGTGCATACAGAACATTCTCTTATATGTTAGAGCAATTTTATTATTGGACTATTTGTTGCATATAGCCATGTGTTTAACCTCTGCAATGTGATTAAGCACATAAAAAAATTGAGTGCCAGAGCAGCAATTCACTGCAGGGAGTTAGCTAAACACATTTGGTTAGCCAATGACAAAAGACAAATGTGTGTAGCTACCGATCAACAGCAAGCTCCGAGTCCCAGTAGTGAATTGTTGCTGCTGCTGAGTATATATACATATTTTTAACAAAGTTACCCAAGAGAACAAAGCAGAAGTGAATCTAAAAATGACATGATCTGTCTGAATCATTTAATTTAAATGCTCATATACCTTTAAGTAATCAGTATGGCTAAATCATACTGATAGGATTGTATGTGCTTGTTTTAGGGTTAATTAGGGTAGGCGGATCTATGCAAACCATACATGGGCGTGGCTCTGCTGCTAAGTGTCCATGGCAACTATGCAATAGGACTTTTAACAATGTATTAGGAATGCGCCTGTGCCATAACAGAACGTTTGTTGTTTTAATGCTTCTGCGGTTTGTAACTGTCAATTAGTAAAGTTGTAAGCAATTGAACGATGGTAGGTTTTTCATGCATGGTGACGCTCTGGATTTGTTTTCATATCACACAATTTATCACCTATATTAAAACGAGCATTCGTGTATAACAACGATTATCCCAAACTGTCATTATCGGTTACATTTATTTTTCCAGTACAAAATGAGTAATACAATAGTACAGGAACACGAGAAAGTAACAGACATAACATTGACACTGCGATTTCCGGTTTATGGACCAAGCTGTTTACAGAGACCTCTGCTATGCAGTGATGTCTTCCACGTGAACATTTTGTGCCCACCCATTTCTCCTTATCAGCAAATCATGGAGCCCGCATCTTATAATTGACAGCACGATACCCAATCTGTGCTCGCTATGTTGGTTGTCACGGCCTAGCCCTTTGCTGTCTACCATCATCATGGCTGGCATGTGCGGGGAAGTGATAACTTTTCAGCTGGGAAACTATGCTAACTACGTGGGAGCGCACTGGTGGAATCTGCAGGTAACCAAGTCTGATAAAGAAAACTATAGAGAGAAGAGAGAAACAATAAAAAATAGTATTATCGATAACAGGGAAAGGAGCAGGTGCAAGGATAGAGGTGGACAGCTCCGAAATCCGACGAGATTTGAGATTGGCAAAATAAAAGGACAGCGAGAGAGTTGGAAAAATAACTAGAGGCTGCATGGGAGAAATGATCAGACAGCAGAATAAGTAAATATGTGGAAGAGGTTGAGGAGGAAGACTCAAGAGACGTAACTGAATGACAGATGATGCTCAAGTTTCGTTTGCTTCTTTATTATTAGATTCCTATTTGATACATTTTAACAGTGTTTGTTAGAATCCTATTTCAAAAATGTGTTCATTATGATTGCAGTAAATGTATCCCAAAACAAAGCACCATAATACCAGAAAGTGGCAGAAAATATGCACCTTTAAAGGGCCATTGTAGTTGTAAAATTGTTTTGAAGATATGATTTCAAAACTAGTTACCATGTAATGTTATGTTTAACCCATGCAAAGGGGTTATGTTATCTATTGGGAGCTGCAGAGAACTGCTGGTCCCGAGTGCAGCTAGTGCAGCTAGTGCAGCAGATTGGGCCAGCTGCATTTCAGTAGAAAATTTGAATTAGTAATCAAATTTTGCCAGCTTCAACTCATTGGATTTCACTGTCGGGATACTGAATTAGTAATGAGCGTGCCCAAGAAAAACCAGATTACTCAAGAGACCATCCTGGAGTGATTTGATGATCATAAATCTACTTTAGAAGTCATTTGGACATCATCGGGCATGTAAAGTCATTAGCTAAGGTAAAACATTCTGGATGATGACTTAAGAAATGATTGGCAGTTTACTGATTACTTCACAAGCATGAAGAGCCAGTGGATAACTAAAGTAATCTCATTGAAATATTTCTGCCTGCGGGCACACTTCAGGATGGCTTCTGATGACTAGTCTGGGGTCATTGACTCATTGATTACTTGAGAATGACTCTAGGAAGATCATCCTGTTTGACTTGGGGGGCTCACTATTGATGCTCTTGGTAAGTTGGAGAAGTGGATGGGTAGAGGAATCCTGCAGAACGAGGAGGGGAGTGTTTAAGGTGACAAAAACGCAAAATGTTATTTTCCATAAAATGCTCAATAGTTCACTAAAATAATGAAACCACATCACAAAGATTTTCTTTAACCTTTCTGTAATTTAACTGTGTTCCCCCCCCCCCCCCTCTTCTCAAAGAGAGACTAACATGCACTATGGAGGATTCTTCTGACACTGCTAGATTTTTTTTACTGTTATTTCTTTATATTTCTTTTCAGATATTTATTTCTGTAATTAGCCAAAGCTAGGGGGGTTAAATGGATTGGAAAGTCAAAATTAAAGGGACAGTAAAGTCAAAATTAAACTTTCATGATTTAGATTGCGCATTCAATTTTAATCAACTTTCCAATTTACTTCTGTTACCAGGAGAACAAAGTAAATTTGATATCTCTTATTGAAGAGTACAACTAGGTAGGTCATAAAGTGATAGTTTTGATATTTGTGAACATTTATAGCAAGCATATAGTACATAGGTTTTCAAAGTCTTAGATAGTGGGCCTCCCCTTTGGCGAAACTTTCAAGGTGAGCCCCCCACATTATAGATGTTATTCAATTTTTGGAAAAGCAGACTTGCAAACAGGAAAGAAGTTCAAAAGTCTATACCAAGAATAAATCATGGATATATTAAAGCCTCAGGACATGTTTAAGACAAACCAATTCCCAAGTGGACTGCAAACAATATTGATTATTCACTCCTAAAGGGAGAGTAAAGTAAAAAAAACTATTTCACGATCCAGAGCATGCAATTTAAAAAAAAAACTTCCAATTTACTTCTGTTATCAAACTTGCTTTATTTTCTTGGTATCTTTTATTGAAGAGTAAAGCTAGGCGCATAAGAGCTCAGGAGTGTGCACGTGTCTTTAGTATTCTATGGTAGCAGTGTTTTGTAACATATTATAACAAAGCTACAAATAATGTTGTAAAACTCTGCTGCTATAGAATACTAAAGACACGTGCACACTCCTGAGCTCTTATGAGCCTAGCTAGTTTTACTCTTCAATAAAAGGATACCAAGGGAACAAAGCAAATTTGATAACAGAAGTAAATTGGAAAGTTATTTAAAATTGCTTGCTCTATCTGAATCATGAAAGAAAATTTTTGACTTTATTGTCCCTTTTAAACTTATATGATTCAGATAGATCACATCATTTTAAGACCCTTTTAAATTCAGTTCTGTTCCCAAATTTACTTTCTCTTGGTATCCTTTTGTTGAAAATAATATCTACATATCAGAAGCAAAGCTAGCTTGTGATTAGAGGCTACACTCATTTTCTCTTGTCATTGGCTCCCCAGGCGTTCAGCTAACTCCCAGTAGTGCATTGTTTCTCCGGTGCTATGTGTTTAATCTATTTACAGGGGATAAACATAGTTATATTCAATAAATAGTGCAATAGTTACTGCAACTAGTAGGACACATGACCCATTTGTCATTCTCAAATTCCTCTCTACAGGAAGCAGGGCGTTCTCACAATTCAACAAATGGACAGAACTCTGAAATCAGTAGCGATGTCCTCTTTAGGCGGGGGGTGACCTTGAGTGGACAGGAAACCTATACCCCACGTCTCATCCTTGTGGATGTAAAAGGTAAGAATGTATTATTTCTCAGGTTGTGAGTGCAGGCATCAACTGATCTTGCATATTTAAAACTATCAAACTACTTTTACCTAAATAAAATGCCCAATTAATTTTCTGTATATGACTCAACATAATTATTTAACCATTTAAAACATTGATAATCTTAAAGGGACACTAAACACACATTTTTTTTCTTTCATTATTCAGATAGAGCATGCAATTTTAAGCAACTTTCTCATTTACTCCTGTTATCATTTTTTTCTTCGTTCTCTTGCTATCTTTATTTAAGAAGCAGGAATGTGATGCATATGAGCTGGCCAAGTTTTGGTTGAGAACCTGGGTTATGCTTGCTTATTGGTGGGTAAATGTAAGCCTCTAATAAGCAAGCGCTATCCATGGTGCTTAACCTAAAATAGGCTGGCTGCTAAGATTTACATTCCTGCTTTTAAAATAAAGATAGCAAGAGAACGAAAAAAAATTGACAATGGGAGTAAACTAGAAAGTTGATTAAAAATGTCATGCTCTATCTGAATCATGAAAGAAAAAAATTGGGTTAAGTGTCCCTTTAATAAGTTCTAATATACTTGTCTCACAAAAAGCACAATTCATCCAGTTTGCATGTTACACAGTTTGGCACAGAATCATTTTCAATACAAACAATACCACATGTGAAATATAATAAATGCAGTTCATCTGTCAGGCTCAAAACAATTTAGCAATAGTAATATGCATAATAAATTGTCTCAGCAGATCACAATCCACAATCAAAAGGACAGTAATAACCTTGTAATTATCTCTTTTTTCTTTTTTTTTTTTTCTCTTTCACATTAGATTAGTTAGAACATTTCAATGCATTAAATGCCATGTTTGCTTAAAGTGTTCCACTCTCTCTATTTGCTCTGTCTGGAGGAATATATCTGGACTTCCAATTCTTAGAACGTAGAAAACCCACAATTTGCAGAGCTCGATTGTCTAAAGCTGTCTGCCAGATTCAGAATTACCATCACTTTAAAAAGGGGACACATATGAAAAATACATATGTCAGGGCTGTTTAAAGAAATGTTTTGTATAAGAACCCTGACATATGTATTTTTTATAAAGCGGCAATATGGCTACCCTATGCAGATGGTGCAGTGGCACTGGGGCTTAAGTGCTGGAGGGGGTCCATAGCAGCTGCAGCTAGTCTATATATACATATGGGCAGAAAGTATACTTTTCTATTGCATGGAAGACTTTTATTAGTGCAGGTTGCATATTTATACTCAAAAATCATATTACATATCATTATAACAGCATGTATATTATTACTATTGCTTATTACTGATTTACCTTGGGGGTGGTCCAAACATTTTTTTCTTTTTTGCACCATGGCCCTTTGAGTATGTCGAACACTGCTCACCACTCAGATTAGCTGAAAAGATCTGTCAGCCCTACAATGTCCCTCACAAGGTTTTAGAAGTACAGATATTGCTTAATCTATTGAAGGGGGATTTCCTGAATTTCTGGACGTGAAGGAAAGACAAGCAGAGTACAATTTAGCCATAAAACTTGCAAAGTGTTCTTGCATTTACACTTTTTGCTTTGTATTTTAATTCACCTGAAGGGACAGTGTACGTGAATATTGTTTAAAAAGATAGATAATCTCTTTATAACCCATTTCCCAATTTTGCATAATCAACACTGTTATATTTGTAAGCAGGACAGAAAATTAAAATACATTGCTGCATTAGATATTTTCTCAACTTATCAAAAATGCTTGTTTTAATTCCTACTTGCTCAATGATTTGATATATATATATATATATATATATATATATATATATATATATATATATATATATATATATATATATATATATATATCAATATCAATTCAACTGCCCAGGTTGCATTTTAAATAAACAATAGTCAGCACCAGTTGAAAGCACTCACCGGGTCTTACACCAATTGATATATATATATATATATATATATATATATATATATATATATATATATATATATATATATATATATATATAATATTCAGCACCAGTTGAAACTCACAATAACGTTTTGGGGGCGTTAGCCCCGTCCTCAGACCGTACACCCCCGAAACGTTATTGTTGTGAATAAATTTTGATTTATCAATTGGTGTAAGACCCGGTGAGTGCTTTCAACTGGTGACTATTGTTTATTTAAATGCTCCCTGGGCATATTTAGACTTGCGCGGTGTGTATTGCAAATGTTTATTTTGCTTCCAAAAAGTGCCTCCTGATGTATTTCAGTAGCAGCTATATCTGGATATTCCACTATCATCAATGGAATGAGAATGTAGGGGTGTAAAGTGATTTCAGCGCTCATAGAGGGGAGGAAACATAAACAGAAAACAATTTATGGTGTAGTATGAAAGTACTAGTAAGTAGTGTAGCAGAAAAACTTAGAATAATGCTCACCTTTTTTTGACCTCAAACATGTGAGGTATGTTGAGAGCGTTGAGGGGTTTTAATTCCTATCTGTGTTAAAGCTGATAACGTCTCTGTGACCTGTTAGAGTATGGTGCTTCCTTCTTTCGATATCCTGGGGGTGTGGTAAACTTCTCCTCTATGGAGTATGGTATCTTTTTCCTCTGTTGGATATGGTAAGCTTCTTCTATACACAGTATGGTGTATTAATCCTCTGTGGAGTGTGATGTGCTCCTCTTGTGAAAATTATGATGTGCTTCTCCTCTGTGGAGTATGGTGAACTTTAATCCCTCTAAGTCTTATATAAGTCTTCCAAACTCGATAATCTTCCTAGAAACAGATTTACAAGCCTGTAACATAGTATTAATCACTGAGTCAGAGAAACCTCTGACTAAGCACTAGGCGTTTAATTTCCATACCTTCAAATTTAATGATTTAAAATCCTGATGGAAAAACGGACCTTGAGACAGAAGGTCTGGCCTTAATGGAAGTGTCCAAGGCTGGCAACTGGACATCCGAACAAGATCCGCATACCAGAACCTGTGAGGCTGGAAGATATAAGCAGGTTGGTAACACCAAGGAACTAACGCATCCACTGCTTCCGCTTGAGGATCCCTGGACCTGGACAAGTACCTGGGTAGTTTCTTGTTTAGATGGGAAGCCATCAGATCTATTTCTGGAAGACCCCACATCTGGATCGAGCGACCACTCCCCTGGATGTAAAGTCTGACGGCTGAGATAATCCGTTTCCCAATTGTCTATACCTGGGATATAAACTGCAGAAATTAGACAGGAGCTGGATTCCGCCCAAACAAGTATCCGAGACACTTCTTTCATAGCTTGAGTCCCACCCTGATGATTTACATATGCCACAGTTGGGATATTGTCTGTCTGAAAACAAATGAACGGTTCTCTGTTCAACAGAGGCCAAGCCTGAAGAGCCCTGAAAATAGCACAGAGTTCTAAAATATTGATTGGTAACCTCGCCTCTTGAGATTTCCAAACCCCTTGTACTGTCAGAGATCCCCAGACAGCTCCCCAACCTGAAAGACTTGCATCTGTTGTGATCACAGTCCAGGTTGGACGAACAAAAGAGGCCCCTTGAACTATACAATAGTGATCTAACCACCAAGTCAGAGAGAGTCGAACATTGGGATTTAAGGATATTAATTGTGATATCTTTGTATAATTTCTGCACCATTGGTTCAGCATATAAAGCTGGAGAGGTCTCATATGAAAACAAGCAAAGGGGATCGCGTCCGATGCTGCAGTCATGAGACCTAAAACTTCCATGCACATAGCTACTGAAGGGAATGATTGAGACTGAAGGTTCCAACAAGCTGAAACCAATTTTAAACGTCTCTTGTCTGTTAGAGACAGAGTCATGGACACTGAATCCATCTGGAAACCTAAAAAGGTGACCCTTGTCTGAGGAATGAAAGAACTTTTTGGTAAATTGATCCTCCAACCATTTCTTTGAAGAAACAACACTAGTTGATTTGTGTGAGATTCTGCCGAATGTAAATACTAAGCTAGTACCAAGATATAGTCCAAATAAGGAAACGCCGCAATACCCCATTCTCTGATTAAAGAGTAGGGCACCGAGAACTTTTGAAAAGATTCTTGGAGCTGTCACTAGGCCAAATGGAAGAGCGACAAATTGGTAATGCTTGTCTAGAAAACAGAATCTCAGAAACTGATAGTGGTCTGGATGGATCGGAATATGAAGATATGCATCCTGTAAGTCTATTGTTGACATATAATGCCCTTGCTGAACAAAAGGCAGAATAGTCCTTATAAGTCACCATTTTGATAGTTGGCACTCTTACATAACAAATTTCGTTGGAACAATGAATAGATTTGAATAAAACCCCAGACCCTGTTCCTGAAATGGAACTGGCATTATTACCCCTGAAAGCTCCAGGTCTTAAACACACTTCAGAAAAGCCTGAACCTTTACTGGATTTGCTGGGATGCGTGAGAGAAAAAATCTTCTCACAGGAGGTCTTACTCTGAATCCTATTCGGTACCCTTGAGAGACAATACTCTGAATCCATTGATTTTGGACAGAATCTGCCCAAATGTTTTGGAAGAATCTTAATCTGCCCCCTACCAGCTGAGCTGGAATGAGGGCCGTACCTTCATTCCAATTGGAACCAGATTCTTTGGCGAAGGATTAGGTTTCTGATCCTTATTTTGTCGAAAGGAACAAAAACGGTTAGAAGCATTAGATTTACCCTTAGGTGTTTTATCCTGAGGCAAAAAAACTCTCTTCCCCCAGTGACAGTTGAAATAATCTAATCCAACTGAGAACCAAATAACGTATTACCTTGGAAAGAAAGAGATTTAGATACCATGTCAGCATTCCAATATTTGAGCCACAAAGCTCTTCTAGCTAAAGACATAGATTTAATATCAATTTTGATGATATAAAAAATGGCATCGCAGATAAAATGATTGGCATGTTGAAGCAAGCGAGCAATGCTGGACAAATCAGGATCCATTCCTGTTGCGCTAAGCTTTCCAACCAAAAAGTTGATGCAGCTGCAACATCAGCCATAGAAATGGCAGGCCTGAGAAGATAGCCAGAATATAAATAAGCTTTCCTTAGATAAGATTCAAGTTTCCTATCTAAAGGGTCTTTAAAAGAAGTACTATCTTCCATAGGAGTAGTAGTACGTTTAGCAAGAGTAGAAATAGCCCCATCAACTTTGGGGATCTTTTCACAAAACTCCAATGTAACTGCTGGCAAAGGATGAGATTTTTTAAACCTTGAAGAAGGAATAAAAGAAGTACCAGGCCTATTCCATTCCTTAGAAATCATATCAGAAATAGCATCAGGAAGCTGTGGAGTAACCACAGGAGGTTTATAAACAGAATTTAAATATTTACTAGTTTTAATATCAAGAGGACTAGTTTCCTCAATATCCAATGTAATCAACATCTCTTTTAACAAGGAACGAATATTCTCCATTTTAAATAAATAAGTCGATTTGTCAGTGTCCATATCTGAGGAAGATCCTCATCAGACGAGGATAATTCAGTATGTTGTCAGGAAAATTCATCAACTTTATGAGAAGTTTTAAAATACCTTTTACGTTTATTAGAAGGCGGGATGGCAGACAAAGCCTTCTGAATCGCATCAGCAATAACATCTTTTATATTCACAGGTATATCATGTACATTAAATGTTGAAGGAAGAACAGGCATTGTACTATTACTGATGGACAAATTATCTGCATGTAAAAGCTTATCTTGACAACTGTTACATACCACAGCACAAATTTACAACAAATGCACTTAGCTTTGGTAGAACTGTTATCAAGCAGCAGGGTTCCAACAGTGGTTTCTGAGACAGGATCAGTTTGAGACATCTTGCAAATGTGAGAGAAAAAACAACCTATAAAGCAAAATGATCAATTTCCTTATATGGCAGTTTCAGGAATGGGAAAAAAATGCAAACGGCATATCCCTCTGACATAGAAAAAGGCAAGAGGCATATAGGAATGGGGTTTTAAATAATGAAATACCCCAGGTAAGATTCCCCCCCCCCCCAAATATGAAACTGATAGTCTGCAAAAGGAAATATACATAATCCTGACTCATGGCAAATATAAGTACAATACATATATTTAGAACTTTATATTAATGCATAAAGTGTCAAACCATAGCTGAGAATGTGTTAAGTAATGAAAACATACTTACCGAAAGACACCCATCCACATATAGCAGATAGCCAAACCAGTACTGAAACAGTTATCAGTAGAGGTAATGGAATATGAGAGTATATCGTTGATCTGAATAAGGGAGGTAGGAGATGAATAAAAAAAGTCAAAAATAGGCGTATATATGCATACATTTAGCGGTCAACTAAGATAGTCTTCCTTGTAGAAAACGAAAATCCCATCCAGTTTCTATCATTAAAATATAACTTTTATTAAAGGATATTGTAAAAAACAAAATTGTACAGACCTGGATTGAGTACTAATAGTTGTACTTTGTACTATAGTAAATACCTCCGACACCCACTGTTGCGTCACTAGACGCATTTCGCCGAAGCTTTCTCAATAGTGACTTACAGAGTAAGCTAAACCGCCAACCTTTAAACACCCCTCTGATCACGTGACGACCATTTACAAAAAACGGAAGCCTCGTTTCAGTTAACATTTTACCCAATAGTAGGAAAACAATATCGTTGCTCAAATGTTGCTAGGTAAATTTTCTGTCAGCATAGTGGATTTTTTCCCCCTTATATCTACCGCAACATTATATCTACAATTCTATTTACAAAGTATACAACAGAATACTATATAGAATTGTTAACACATATAGGAGCAATCCTATTTTATTATTTTCTATTTTGTATCGGCAAATAATTTGCACACATTTTTGCAATCATTTTGCAAATATTTTCGTTTCACTTATGATCATTTGATATACATCAAATATTTGAAATTACAATTAACCCTATAGCTTTCTTCTAGCACACATATACATTATTTTCTATCCAAGAAATCTGTAAAAGCTACACAGAAATATACAAAGTATGATCCTAATTTATTAAAATAACAGAGAAACACTTTCAAAACATAATCAGAATTTGTAAAATAACTGTTAGAGCTTACTATAAATGTATTAAAATTATAAATGAGAGTGCAAAGCTTAAATGCAATAATACTGAAAAGACCCAATCTAAAGTGTAAAGTAATCTAAAATACAAAGCACAAACTGTAAATATAACAAAACTCTGATATCATGCAGTGTTATATTGCATTGGGCTTGTCTCTCCTTCATATATAAAAATGAGAGAGAGATCTCACAGTGCTGGAGACTTCAGCCCTTCCGTGAGTTCAGCCCCTGTGAAGTCTGAACTGCAATTTCTCAGCAAGCTGGAGAACATTTGAGTATCAGGGCAACAGAGAGTAATTGAACTTTTTTAACATTTTAGTATCAGTCAGTCCCACCATCCTTTGGGCTGCTGCTGATTCTTGCTTACATAGCTTTTTTTTTTTTTGATAGTACAAAAGTATTCACATTCTCAGTACAGGTGATGTTTTTAACAGACAAAACCATATATTTCAAATAACAAAATAAAGGTAAAGGAGTTATGTGTTAACAAATTGAAACAATCCTGCAGGTAAAATTGATTCGTTGGGAAATTTGTGTAGAAGAATAACTTTTTTTGTATACGTGGTGATTGATGTAAGCATCAGTGATCATTTGTGCATGTGAGCTTCGCCTTTATGCATATTAAAAGGACATTAACACCTATTCAAGTGTTAAAATCATGCTTGTTCCTTGTTGTCCAGAGACGTAAAAAAAAGTGAATTCTGTAAACTAGATTTCCTTTGAAATGCTGCTTTTTAGCCGGTCTATAGAGCATGGCACAAACACAATTTGACACAAAACAAGACGTGTTTAGCGTCCCTTTAAAGGAACTGGTACCTGTGTTTTTTGAGGGTTATGCATTATAACATTTATTTATATTGTTCTAGGTGATTTGAGCTCCCTGAGCCACCAAAGCAGTCTGTATGAAGATAAAGAGACCAGACATTCAACCCCAGCATGGTGAGATTTTCCTAATATAGTTTTATTAGGGTTTCATACATTATGAGGAAACTATCGGCTAGATTACAAGTTTTGCGGTAAGAGCTGCTCGGTACTAACTTGAAAGTTATTGTCACCACTCACTTACCTACAGCACTGGTATTACAGGTATGCAAAAACCCAGCTAACGCATGCAATATTGCAGCGTAAAGCAAAATTGAGCTCCATACCGCACTCCAATACCAGCGCTGCAGTGAGCTGGTTTTACGTGCTCGTGCACAATTTCCCCATATACATCAATGGGGAGAGCCGGCTGTAAAAAAGCCTAACACCTGCAATAAAGGAGCATAAAGCTCCGTAACGCAGCCCCATTGATTCCTTTGGGGAAACTAAATTTATGTTTACACCTAACACCTTAACATAAACCCCGAGTCTAAACACTGCTAATCTGTGTCCCCTGACAACGCCACCACCTACATTACACTTATTAACCCCTAATCTGCTGCCCCTAACGACGTCGCCACCACCTACCTACACTTATTAACCCCTAATCTGCCGCCTCCAACGTCGCCGTCACTATACTAAAGTTATTAACCCCTAAACCTAAGTCTAACCCTAACACCCACTAACTTTAATATAATTAAAATAAATCTAAATAAAAATTACTATCATTAACTAAATAATTCCTAAAAACTAAATACTTACCTGTAACATAAACCCTAAACTAGCTATAATATAACTAATAGTTATATTGTATCTAGCTTAGGTTTTATTTTTATTTAACAGCTAAGTTTGTATTTATTTTAACTAGGTACACTAGTTAGTAAATAGTTATTAACTATTTACTAACTACCTAGCTAAAATAAATACAAATTTACCTGTAAAATAAAACCTAACCTGAGTTACACTAACACAAAATAAAAAAGAAATGATCAAATATTTAAATTAATTACACCTAATCTAATAGCCCTATCAAAATAAAAAATGCCCCCCCCAAAAAAAAAAACAAAAACAAAACCCTAGCCTAAACAGAACTGACAATAGCCCTTAAAAGGGCCTTTTGCGGGGCATTGCCCCAAAGAAATCTGCTCTTTTACCTCTAAAAAAATAAATAAAATACAAACACCCCCAACAGTAAAACCCACCACCCACACAACAAAACCCCCCAAATTAAATCCTAACTAAAAAAAACCTAAGCTCCCCATTGTCCTGAAAAGGGCATTTGTATGGGCATTGCCCTTAAAAGGGCATTTAGCTCTTATTCCACCCAAACCCTAAGCTAAAAATAAAACCCACCCAATAAACCCTTAAAAAAAAAAAACTAACACTAACCCCTGAAGACCCACTTACAGCTTTTGAAGACCCGACATCCATCCTCAACGAAGCCAGGAGAAGTCTTCATCCAAGCGGCAAGAAGTGGTCCTCCAGACGGGCAGAAGTCTTCATCCAGATGGCATCTTCTATCTTCTTCCATCCGGCGCGGAGCGGCTCCATCTTCAAGACATCCGGCGTGGAGCATCCTCTTCTTTCCATGGCTCTTCATTCGAGAAGAGCCGTGGAAAGAAGAGAATGCTCCGCGCCGGATGTCTTGAAGATGGAGCTTCTCCGCGCTGGATGGATGAAGATAAAAGATGCCGTCTGGATGAAGACTTCTGCCCGTCTGGAGGACCACTTCTTGCCGCTTGGGTGAAGACTTCTCCCGGCTTCGTTGAGGATGGATGTTGGGTCTTCAAAAACTGTAAGTGGATTTTCAGGGGTTAGTGTTTTTTTATTGGGTGGGTTTTATTTTTAGCTTAGGGTTTGGGCGGAAAAAGAGCTAACTTCCCTTTTAAGGGCAATGCCCATACAAATGCCCTTTTCAGGGCAATGGGGAGCTTAGTTTTTTTAGTTAGGATTTTATTTGGGGGGTTTTGTTGTGTGGTGGTGGGTTTTACTGTTGGTGGGGTATTTGTATTTTCTTTTTTACAGGTATAAGAGCTGACTTCTTTGGGGCAATGCCCCGCAAAAGGCCCTTTTAAAGGCTATTGGTAGTTTATTTTAGGCTAGGGTTTTTTTTTATTTTGGGGGGCTTTTTATTTTGATAGGGCTATTAGATTAGGTGTAATTTAGTTTAAATATCTTATTTCTTTTTTATTTTGTGTAATTTAGTGTGTTTTTTGTTTTGTTATTTAGTTAATTGTATTTAATAAATTTAATTTATTTAATTGTAGTGTAAGGTTAGGTGTTAGTGTAACTCAGGTTAGGTTTTATTTTACAGGTAAATTTGTATTTATTTTAGCTAGGTAGTTGGTAAATAATTAATAACTATTTACTAACTAGTCTAACTAGTTAAAATAAATATAAACTTACCTGTGAAATAAAACCTAAGCTAGATACAATGTAACTATTATTTATATTGTAGCTAGCTTAGAGTTTATTTTACAGGTAAGTATTTAGTTTAATTACATTAAAGTTAGAGTTAGACTTGGGGTTAGGGGTTATTAACTTTAGTATAGTGGCGGCGACGTTGGGGGCGGAAGATTAGGGGTTAATAAATGTAGGTAGGTGGCGGCGATGTTAGGGGCGGCAGATTAGGGGTTAATAAATATAATGTAGGTGGTGGCCCATTAAAAAAGGACTTTTTAAAAAGCTGCGGTAGTTACGTTGCGTTACGGCCAAAAAAGTGTGCAGTGCCCCTAAACCTGCAAGACTTGTAATACCAGCGGTAGTGAAAAAGAGCCTTAAAGGGCCATGATACCCAAATGTTTAAACACTTGAAAGTGATGCAGTATAGCTGTAAAATGCTGACTAGAAAATATCACCTGAACATCTCTATATAAAAAAGAAAGATATTTTACCTCAAAAGTTCCTCAGTAGCCACATCCCATTGTAAAGGATTTCTAAGCAGCATTTTAGTGTGTCTGTCCTGGGACATCTTAGAGGATGAGCCTCGTGAACTCTCATATTATTTCACCAATCAGGTAAAGGAAGCTTACTATGAAATCTCATGAGAGTTAAGTCAAATCTCATGAGATCACAGTAAGAGTTCATGACCTCAGCACTGCTGATGCTGATTGGCTGCTGTTCATTTCTTCATTTTTTATTTTTTTATTTTTACCTGCAGCTGGGAGCAGGTGAAGTATAACTTTTTACACAGAACTTACTCTGCTGAGCTGAGGAGATTGTGAGGTAAAATATCTTCCTTTTTTACATAGAGATGCTCAGGTGATATTTTCCTGCCAGCTTTTTACAGTTATACTGCATCAGTTTAAAGTGATTTACCATTTGAGTATTATGTCCCTTTAATGCTGCTTTTTCACTCATACCGCAAAACTCGTAATCTAGCCGTATGTTTCTTTGTGGAAGCTCAACGATTTGCTTGATGCCTAGTTTCACCATGTAACTTGTGAGTCTTGGTGCTAATGCTAAAGTCTTTGAGATTCCTCAATTTAATAATCTATGTAAGAAATTAAAATTGATGTGAACTGATTTTCAGTTAAATTTGAAATCCTGATATAAATAAGGTGAAGGAAAATTTATTAAAAAGGGACATTAAAGTAAAAATTAAACTTAAAGGGACATGAAACCCATTGTTTTTTTCATAATATATATCTATATCTATATCTATATATATATATCTATCTCACATACAAAACACGGGTGAGGTCAGCACTCTCAGGTCGGACCGGGTAGACATCCTATGACCCTGCAACATGCACAGCCCTGGGTGCAAACCAGCACTCTCAAGAAGCTGCACTGTCACCAGAGTCAAAGGCAGTTGACTCTGGTACCAACCCACCAACAAAGCTAGTTGGTTCACCCCTGCCCTCCAGGACTCCAAGCGCCACTGCAGGCGATTGGAAAGGACCTGGAGATCCAGCAAGACCCCTTCAAATAAAACATTCTACAAAGAAGCCATCACTACCCACCACCACCTCATCAAAACCACCAAGAAGACAGCCATCCAAAATAGAATCAATGCCAACGTCCACAACAGCAAGGAGCTATTCACAGTCATCAAGGAATTCTCCAATCCCAACAGCGACACCAACTACATCCCGCCCTCCCAAGACCTCTGCGATAACCTTGCAATGTACTTCCACCGCAAGATCGTCGACATCTATGACAGTTTGCGCCCCAGAACTCATCCACCACCGCCTACCCACCAATCCCAACCGATAACTCACCCAAATACACCACCACATACCCCCCACAGACCATCTGGAGCCCCCTCACCACAGAGGACACCATCAGAATCATGAGATCAATCCACTCCGGAGCACCCTCAGACCCATGCCCGCATCACATTTTCAACAAAGCAGGTGACACCATCGCCCCCGAGCTCTGCAGCACCATCAACTGCTCCATCGAAACCAGCACCTTCCCGGATGATTGGAAGCACGCAGAATTAAATCCCCTACTGAAAAAACCCACGGCTGACCCCAATGATCCGAAGAACTCCCGCCCAATCTCTCTGCTCCCCTTTGCGGCCAAAGTCATTGAGAATTCCATCAACGTGCAACTCGTTGACTACATCGAAGCCAACCACACCCTGGACCCCTCCCAATCCGGTTTTAGGAGCAACCACAGCACCGAGACCGCCCTCCTAGCCGCCACAGACGACATCCTTGCCCTACTCGACCGAGGAGAAACCCGCCGCCCTCATTCTCCTAGACCTCTCTGCAGCATTCGAAACCGTCTCCCACCTCACCCTCCGCAACCGACTACACAATGCCGGCATACGTGACAAAGCCCTGGAATGGATCACCTCCTTCCTCACCGGCAGAACCCAGAAAGTTAGACTCCCACCCTTCATCTCCAAGCCCACAAAAACCAGCTGCGGTCTAGCCCAAGGCTCTTCGCTGAGCCCCACCCTATTCAACATCTACATGGCCCCTCTCGCTGCCATCTCCCGACGACACAACCTCAACATCGTCTCCTACGCCGACGACACCCAGCTAATCATCTCACTCACCAGTGACCCCACCACCGCCAAGAGAAATGTCCATGAAGGGCTGACAGCAGTCGCCACCTGGATGAGCTACAACTGCCTTAAGCTGAATGCAGACAAGACCGAAGTCGTCCTCCTCGGTCCCACCACATCCGCTTGGAATAACTCCTGATGGCCCACAGCCCTCGGACACAATCCAACCCCCACCGACCATGCACGAAATCTAGGCGTCATCCTGGACTCATCGCTCTCCATGGACCGGCAAATCAACACAGTCTCTTCTGCATGTTTCCACACACTTCACCTGCTGCGAAAGATCTTCAATTCAACCGAGACCAGGAAGACTGTCACTCACGCCCTCGTCATCAGCCGACTGGACTACGGCAACGAACTCTACGCCGGCTCCACCATCAAGCTTCAAAAGAGACTACAGCGCATCCAGAACGCCTCAGCCAGACTAATCCTCGACATGCCTCGTCAATGCCACATCACCAAACACCTGCGGGACCTGCACTGGCTCCCCATCAACAAAAGAATAACCTTCAAGCCTCTCACCCCTGCATTCAAGGCCCTCCGCAACATCAGTCCTGAACACTTGAACCACCGCGTTAACTTCTACACCCCTGCTAGACAACTTCGATCGGCCGACCAAGCCCTCGCAGCCATCCCCCGCATCAGGAAAACCACAGCGGGAGGCAGATCCTTCTCTCACCTGGCAGCCAAGACTTGGAACACCCTTCCTCTGCACCTCAGACAAGCTACCGCCCTAACTAAGTTCAGAAAGGACCTCAAGACCTGGCTCTTCAACTGAACTGCAACCATCAGCGCCTTGAGATCCTTACGGGTGAATAGCCGCGCTTTACAAGAACCCAATAGATAGATAGGCAGTTAACCCCAGACAGGCCTCCTGGGTGCAAGGCCCAAACAGGGAAAATTACAAAAAAATAATACATTAATATAACACAGAGAAAGTCCAGCACTCACTCACAAGCTCTCAACTAAGATAAAAAGCAGCAATGGAAGAGTTAGTTACTGCATCTGGCCCAATGGGAAAAGCCAAGGTACCTTGTCAAGGTCTCTTCCAAATAAACCTGGGTCCCTAAACAGCCACACAATGCAGGCTCACAATCAAACAACTGTGGAAAAAAAGCAACTGTGAAAAATGATGCAGTAACTAACTCTTCCATTGCTGCTTTTTATCTTAGTTGAGAGCTTGTGAGTGAGTGCTGGACTTTTTCTGTGTTTTTTTTAATAAATATATATATATATATATATATATATCCACCAATCAATACTCTGCTGCTTCTGAGCTTGCCTAGATAAACCTTTCAGCAAGCGATAACAAGAGAACCAAGGAAATGAAATGAAAGAAGAAAATTGGAAAGTGGTTTAAAATTGTATTCTCTATCTGAATCATGAAAGAAAAAGTTGGAGTTCCATGTCCCTCTAAATTAATTGGACAAATCATGACATTTTAAACCACTTTCAAATATACTTGTTATCAGGGTTTTGCTTAGTTCTCTTGGTATCCTTTTGTTAATCAGTAATACTAGGTGAGCTCAGGAGTGACTGTGTATTAACCCCTTAATGACCGCAGCACTTTTCCATTTTCTGTCCGTTTGGGACCAAGGCTATTTTTACATTTCTGCGGTGTTTGTGTTTAGCTGTAATTTTCCTCTTATTCATTTACTGTACCCACACATATTATATACCGTTTTTCTCGCCATTAAATGGACTTTCTAAAGATACCATTATTTTCATCATATCTTATAATTTACTATAAAATTTTTTTATAAAATATGAGGAAAAAATTGAAAAAAAACACACTTTTTCTAACTTTGACCCTCAAAATCTCCTACACTTCAACAACTACCAAAAAACTCCCATGCTAAATAGTTTCTAAATTTTGTCCTGAGTTTAGAAATACTCAATGTTTACATGTTCTTTGCTTTTTTTGCAAGTTATAGGGCAATAAGTACAAGTAGCACTTTGCTATTTCCAATTTTTTTTTTTTTTAAATTAGCGATAGTTACATTGGAACACTGATATCTGTCAGGAATCCCTGATTAACCCTTCACATATATATATATTTTTAAAAGAACACAACTAAAGGTATTAAACATGGGGTATTTTGACTCTTTCCATGCAACTATTTTACCACCAATCTATGCCAAAGTTTGAAAAAAAAAAAAAAAAAGTGGTGATTTTTTGACAAAATAGCAATTCAAGAATACATTTACTGAGAACGTTAAGGGTTACTGCCAAATAACACCTCAATATGTCTTCAGCAGCATCTCCTGAGTACAGTGATACCACCCATGTATAGGTCTGTTGGGTTCTCTGGGGGCTAAAAGGCCTTATTTTTAGGGGGCGCATTCCAGTTTTTTAACTTGGAATTTTCACATCTGTCATCATGCACCCATGTCCTATTTGGGACATTTCTGAAGCCGGACAATGCAAATTACCCCCATCAAACCATATATTTTTAAAAAGTAGACACCCTAGGGTATTTCAAATGCTGGAATTTTAACACTTTGCATGCACTAATTCAACCACCAGTCTTTGTCAAACTTTTGGGTAGTCATTTTGGTGTGTTATTTTTCACACGCATTGTACTTTAGGCATGGATTCTCAGTTCCTGTTATATGTTACTGACCAAAACACCTCAATATATATTCAACAACATCTCCTGAGAACAATGATACCACCCATGTATAGGTGTGTTGGGTTCTCTGGGGGCTAAAAGGCCTTAATTTTAGGGGGCGCATTCCAGTTTTTCAACTTGGAATTTTCATAACTCTCATCATGCACCCATGTCCTATTTCGGACATTTCTGAGGCCGGGCAATGTAAATTACCCCCATCAAACCATATATTTTTGAAAAGTAGACACCCTAGGGTATTTCAAATGCTGGTATTTTAACACTTTCCATGCACTAATTCAATCACTAGTCTTTGTCAAACTTTTAGGTAGTCATTTTTTTGCATTATTTTTCACACACATTGTACTTTAGGCATATATTCTCAGTCCCTGTTATGTGTTACTGCCAAAAAAACCCTCAATATGTATTCAACAACATCTCCTGAGTACAGTGATGCCACCCATGTATAGGTGTGTTGGGTTCTCTGGGGGCTAAAAGGCCTTATTTTTAGGGGGCGCATTCCAGTTTTTCAACTTGGAATTTTCACATCCCATGCACCCATGTCCTATGTAGGACATTTCTGAAGCCGGCCAATGTAATTTACCCCCATCAAACCATATATTTTTGAAAAGTAGACACCCTAGGGTATTTCAAATGCTGGTATTTTAACACTTTCCATGCACTAATTCAACCACCAGTCTTTGTCAAACTATTGGGCAGTCATTTTTTGTGTGTTATTTTTCACACACATTGTACTTTAGACATGAATTCTAAGCTCCTGTTATGTGTTACTGCCAAAGAAGACCCCAATATGTGTTCACCAACATCTCCTGAGTACAGTGATACCACCTATGCATAAGTTTCTTGGCTTGTTCGGGGGGTGTAATGCCAAATGTCCAACATGCGTTTGTGATTTTTTTTCACATTTAACATATTTTCTTTGCCTATTGTCTTTTTGGGGGTATTTTAACATACCCCAATTTATTTGTTTCCATGAATGTGCATATTTTTGAAATGTTGACACCCCAAGGTATTGTATATGGTGTGCTTTGATGCATTTGAAGTAACTGTTTTAGCCAAAAAAATTGGAGAAAGTGTATGGTGGCATTTTTTCAATTTTCATTTTTACACACACATTGCTTTTTGACTATGATTTAGGAGAGACTGTTGTAAGTTAGTGCAAAAAAATACTTCAGGTTGTTTTCTGCAAGGCACCCTGAGTACACCTATGCCCCCCATGCATAGGTTTGCCAGGATTTTGGGAAGGTTATGTTACAATTTTATGACTTGTGATTTTAGTTATTAACAATGAGAGTATTTCTTCTGATAGGCCTATCTTTAGTTTGGGGCCTATTGTAAACCCCACTTTTATTTATTGCCATGAATGTGCATATTTTTGAAATGTTGACACCCCAAGGTATTGTATATGGTGTGCTTTGATGCCTTTGAAGCAACCGTTTTAGCCAAAAAAATTGGAGAAAGTGTATGGTGGCAATTTTTAAATTTTCATTTTTACACACACATTGCTTTTTGACTATGATTTAGGAGAGACTGTTGTAAGTTAGTGCAAAAAAAATACTACAGGTTGTTTTCTGCAAGGCACCTTGAGAACACCTATGTCCCCCATGCATAGGTTTGACAGGGGTTTTTGTAAAAAAAAAAAAAAAAACAGCCCCATTTTAGAAAAAAAAATATATTAGTGAAATGTAAAAATCTGGCACATTAAAAGTAGGGGGGATTTTAAAAATAAAATGAGTAGCCCCAAGTCTGCTCTCTCCCATCACCGCCCGGGGAGCAGGTGCATCATGGTACAAAATCCCCGAAATGATCTGGAGCTGAAATTGTAAAAAAGTCTGTTTCATTCCGGGGTTTGCTTTTTTGAACAACAAAAAAGCGTTGTGGGTTGCAATCTGCATTAGGTAAATTGCAACCTTTTTGTACCAGGCCCTTGTCTTCCGCATAATTAGGTAGGGCTGCAGCAGCTGATCTGCCAGATCAACCCCACCCATATGCCGGTTATAAGACTTGATGCACACTGGCTTCCTTATGATCTCAGCTCTGGCTTCCTTATGATCTCAGCTCTGCTACGTACAGAGACCGCCACCGTCCTCTCTGTGTGGATGGTGGTAAGAAGGTATACATCCTTCTTGTCTCTGTACTTCAGTGCCAACAGCTCCTCTTGGCGCAGAGCTGAGGTCTCCCCCCTTTGTAGCCGGGTGCGTACAAGTTGTCCTGGGAAACCTGTGCGGTTCTTTTTAATAGTACCGCAAGCTACTGTATCAAAGCAATACAGTAGCTTGAACAAAAGGACACTTGTATAAAAATTGTCTAAGTACAAGTGATACCCTTTGTTCATTAGGGGTAATATCAGGTCCCAGACAATCTTGCCAGTGGTTCCCATATGTTCTTGGCAACCTGGAGGGTCAAGGTGGCTATCCTTTCCCTCATACACCCGGAAGGCCTGAGTATACCCAGTCTCGCTCTCACAGAGCTTATACACCTTTACCCCATACCTGGAGCGCTTGGAAGGAATATACTGCTTGAATCCCAGCCTTCCCTTATACTTCATCAGGGATTCATCAACGCATATATTCCTTCCAGGTGTATAAGCCTCTGCAAACCTGGCAGAAAAGTGGGTAATCAGGGGGCGGATTTTATACAGCCTGTCAAATTGGGGATGCTCCCTAGGGGGGCACAGGCTGTTGTCGCTGAAGTGCATGAAATGAAGAATCATTTCATACCTCTGCCTCGACATACTCTGGGAGAAAATGGGGGTAGAGCAGATGGGGCTACTGCTCCAGTAGGAGCGAACGGAGGGTTTCTTTATGATGCCCATCAGCATAGTCAATGCCCAGAATTTTTTAAATTCTGGCACATTGATGGGGGCCCATTGCTGCTTTGCCAAATATGTTTCAGGCTTTGCAGCACGGTACTGATGGGCATATAAATTAGTTTGGGCGACAATGTTCCCCAATATATCATCGCCCAGAAACTGTTGGGGGCTAAAACCTGCCACATCTATATTTATGCCAGCATTTGCTGTGAAGGGTGGGATATCTGGCCTCTGGAGATGAGGCGTTACCCACTCTTCAGCGGCAATGGCAGCAACACGCCTCCTTCTAGCAGGGGGGCTGGAAGGGGGGCTAGCAGGGGGCTGGCAGGGGGGCTAGCAGCCACAGATACATCACTATCAGTTGAGACTGCATCTAATGATGTATCTGAGCATATGGCAGGGTCAAAATTGGGGTCTGAGTCAGACATAGAGGCATCTGACTCTGACGCAAGGATGGCATATGCCTCCTCAGCACTATATGTTTTCTTTGACATTATTGTATCTGTCACAGAAAACCAAAATTAATTAATTAATTAACTAAATGGCCTTTGGGTTTTTTAAAAAAAAGTACAGCTATGCTAATGCCAGTGATTTATAGCGATCACTGGCAAGCTAGGGGTTAAATACTCTTTAAATTAAATTAACTAAATGGCTCTGAAAGGAGCGTTTGGGTTTTTAAAAAATTACAACAACAAAAATTAACCCCTAAAAAAATGCACAGACAGCAAAAAAGTACAGCTATGCTAATGCCAGTGATTTATAGCGATCACTGGCAAGCTAGGGGTTAAATACTCTTTAAATTAAATTAACTAAATGGCTCTGAAAGGAGCGTTTGGGTTTTTAAAAAATTACAACAACAAAAATTAACCCCTAAAAAAATGCACAGACAGCAAAAAAGTACAGCTATGCTAATGCCAGTGATTTATAGCGATCACTGGCAAGCTAGGGGTTAAATACTCTTTAAATTAAATTAAATTAGCTAAATGGCTCTGAAAGGAGCCTTTGGGTTTTTAAAAAATTACAACAACAAAAATTAACCCCTAAAAAAATGCACAGACAGCAAAAAAGTACAGCTATGCTAATGCCAGTGATTTATAGCGATCACTGGCAAGCTAGGGGTTAAATACTCTTTAAATTAGCTAAATGGCTCTGAAAGGAGCCTTTGGGTTTTTAAAAAATTACAACAACAAAAATTAACCCCTAAAAAAATGCACAGACAGCAAAAAAGTACATCTATGCTAATGCCAGTGATTTATAGCGATCACTGGCAAGCTAGGGGTTAAATACTATTTAAATTAAATTAAATTAGCTAAATGGCTCTGAAAGGAGCGTTTGGGTTTTTAAAAAATTACAACAACAAAAATTAACCCCTAAAAAATGCACAGACAGCAAAAAAGTACAGCTATGCTAATGCCAGTGATTTATAGCGATCACTGGCAAGCTAGGGGTTAAATACTATTTAAATTAAATTAAATTAGCTAAATGGCTCTGAAAGGAGCCTTTGGGTTTTTAAAAAAAAAAATACAACAACAAAAATTAACCCCTAAAAAAATGCACAGACAGCAAAAAAAAGTGCAGCTGTGCTACTGCCAGTGATTTATAGTGATCACTGGCAAGCTAGGGGTTAATGGCTCTGAAAAGAGCCTTTGGATTTTAAATTTTTTAACAAATAAAAGAAATAAATCTCTCTCTGCTAAAATACAGGTCTCTCTCTCTCTCTCTCTCTCTCTCTCTCTCTCTCTCTCTCTCCAACAAAATAGCAAGTGAGGAGAGGGAGGGAGATCCACACTGATCAGAGTCAATATTTACAAATATTGACCTGATCAGACAAATGGGAGATTTTATTATTATTATTTTTTTTTGTGGGAAGGCTCAGATTGGGTGACCCTAGCTTGCCCCTATGATGAGGCAGGCTAGGGACACCCCCAGAGGCCCCATGATGCACTGGGCATCGCCATTTTGGAAGCCTCATGGGGGAGGGGGGGGGCTATATGTGGGGGCTTTTTTATTTTATTAGCGTTTTTTTTTCCCAATTTTTTTTTTTATTTATACACTAACTAAGTGCCTCGACCCACCGAGGCACTTAGCACACTAGCAGAGCATCGGAAGCGTGTCCGATCGCTTCCGATGCTCTGCTGCACTGCCGGGCTCCACGTGGAGCAAAACCGGAAGTGATCACTCAAGGGGGAGTGATCAATCCGGTCCCGGCACTCCGGAACAGCACTGCAGGGATGCCTAGACATCGAGGCATCTCTGCGGTACTGTAATAGTGTCTGGAAGCGATCTTGATCGCTTCCAGCACTCACTTTAGCCGAGGACGTGCAGGGTACGTCGTCAGGCGTTAACTGCCTTTTTTTTTCAGACGTACCCTGCACGTCCTCGGTCACTAAGGGGTTAAGCCATCTGACAGCAGTGTTTGCATCATTGTTTATAGCAATATTATAATGCAGACACTGTTGCAATAGAGTGCCATAGACCCGTGCACGCTCCTAAACCAAGAGAACAAAGCAAATTTGATAATGTAAGTAAATTGGAAAGTTGAGTTTAATTTTGACTTTACTGTCCCTTTAACCCCTTTGTTGCTAATCCTTTTTCACACACTTGTGCTAAGCTGTTTTTTTATCTTACTGCTTCCATTTAAACACTATTGTAAGTCCTATTTCAGTGAGAGACCCACACAAAAATGTATATATTTATATGTATGTGTGTATATATATATATATATATGTGTGTGTGTGTGTATATATATACACACACACACACACACACACACACATATATATATATATATATATATATATATATATATATATATATATATATATACACATACACACATATACATACACACACACACACACACACACACACACATATATATATTTGTTTTTGAGGTTTAAAAGTTACAAGAAACAAATGACATCCGGTTTGCTCATTGAAACATTTACACTTTCTTTCAGGAAAGGAAATCTAACTACTCATAAAGAAGAATCCTCCACAAAAGAGCAACATGGTAAAGAGAAGGTGAGGAATTGCACTGATGTAGATTATAGTGGACTGTGAAGAGAGGTCCTGCTATGGTTATTGTCTTACTGGTGTGTCAGAAGGACATTAAAAGGATGTTAAACAGTCTGTTTCAATATTGTAATAAGAAAAGCACTAAGCAGTGGTTTATACTTAATAGAAACAATTGCAAAATGTATTATTTATAATTTTAAATGTATTTTACCTTTTATTTTTTTACACTACATTTGTGGTGTCCATTACTTCCTGTCACAGCCCTACAAGGATGAGGCCTTCTCTGCAGGAAGGTTTATTTAGCTTGTTTTCATAAAAGTTATGAAATGAAATGAGTTGCTTTACTATATAGTAGATAGACTAGATAACAGGGAGTCAGATTTGCTCATTCCCGGATCAGTTAGAATGTAACCTAAGTTTCAAACATGTCAGCTCCCTTATACCACTGAGGGCAGTGGCTACACTGAGAATTTCTAAGTGCTCATTATGCAAGAAAACAAGTAGTTTGCTGGGTTTTTTACACACTCTGTTTCTTTTTATGTTTACTTTGATTTAAAGGGACAGTCTACTCAATAATTTTTATTGCTTAAAAAGATAGACCCTTTAATTACCCATTCCCTAGTTTTGCATAACCAACACTGTTACATGAATACACTTTTTACCTCTGTGATTACCTTGTATCTAAGCCTCTGCAGGCTACCCCCTTGTTTCAGTTATATTTTTTTTTTTTTTGTACTGTTACACTACTGAGTAGCATCTGCTACTGTTTCAGTTATTTTAATAGACTTGCATATTAGCCAGTCAGTGCTGACTCCTAGGTAACTCCACTGGCGTGAGCACAGTGTTATCTATATAGCACACATTAATGTCCTGTAACTGTGAAAAACTGTCAAAATGCACTGAGATTAGAAACGGCCTTTAAGGGCTTAGAAATTAGCATATGCGCCTACCTAGGTTTAGCTTTTAAAGGGACAGTCAACACCAGAATTGTTGTTTTAAAAGATAGATAATCCCTTAATTACCTTTTCCCCAGTTTTGCATAACCAACACATTTTATAATACATGTTTTACCTTGTATGTAAGCCTCAGCAGACTTGCCCGCTTATTTCAGTTCTTTTGACAGGCTTGCATTTTAGCCAATCAGTGCTCACTCCTCTGTAAATTCTCGTGCATGAACTCAATGTTATGTATATGAAATACATGAACTAACACCCTCTAGTGGCGAAAAACTGTCAAAATGCATTTAGATTAGAGACTGCCTTCAAGGTCTAAGAAATTAGCATATGAACCTCCTAGGTTTAGCTTTCAACTAAGAATACCAATAGAACAAAGCAAAATTGGTGATAAAAGTAAATTGGAAAGTTGTTTAAAATTACATGCCCTATTTGAAACATAAAAGTTTTTTTTGGACTAGACTGTTCCTTTAACATATGTTTTTACTAAAGGAGCACTGTTTAAAGGGACATAACCTACATTTTTTCTTTCATGATTCAGATAGAGCATGAATTTTTTTTTTTTTTTTTTTAACTTTTTTATTTATATCCAGCAGAGAGTACAAATAAATGAATTCAATCTCCCTGCACCTCGCAGGGCCAGGTGAGATTTATTATATTTACACAGTAATTAGCTTTAGAACAACAAGTTTCATTTTCTCTTGTTACTAAATTCAAAAGGAAAAAAAGAAGAAATAAAAAAAACAAAAAAAAAAATACTAAAAGAGAAAAAAAAAAAAAAAGAATATATTGGTACATCTAGCTGGAAATTTTCCTATTTTCAGTACATAGAATGCATCATTAAATTCTCTTTAAGTTAAACATTAACACACATAATGCAATCTTATAAGCTAATACTGCATCCATAATGTTAACATAATATAGGGAAGAAGAAGACCAAAGTCTAAAGTACCATCTTTACATATTAGTTAAAAGAGACCTCTTATTTAACTTTATGGTTCAAATAAACGGAAATCTGTATATCTTTTGCAGTTTATATTCCCCAATGTTATTCTTGAGACAGAACGAAGCAGATCAAAACAATGGATAGCCACCAACATAAAGAAGCGGCAGAAGAAAAAAAAAAAAAAAAAAAGGAAAAGAAAATTTCAAGGTAGTAATAATATTTCTCTCTCTCTCGATTTCCCCCCCCCCACGCCCTCCTGAAGTCACCAGTTATCTAGTAAAACTATTTCAGAGTTTCTGAACGGAAAGATCAGATGATCAATTTCTGAAGGTGTAAATATTTTAATAAATTTGGCCCATTTCCTGAAAAAAAGTTACTATTTCTTGTTCTGAGTTCAGATCTGTGGCTAGTTGTTCAATTAGAAATTGTTTCTTAAGATAATTCCTTACTTCTACAATTGGGGGTACAAATCTAGTTTTCCATTTTTTAAAGATTAAGTTTCTGGCTGATAGTTACATTTACCATCTTGGCATCAGAAAAATTCCTAGTATTAGATATCAGAAAAATGATTATAGGGAGTGTGAGCGAAAAAGATGTAATTTTCATCACTCTGAGTAGCCAGAATTCAATCTTTTTCCAGAATTGGTTGAGTCTAGGGCAATTCCAAATCATATGAGCTAAATCTGCTGCTGGTAAATTGCATCTTGGACATTTGTTAAAATTATTATGCCATTTATATCCTTTATCCGGAGTAAAATAGGTCTGATACAATAGTTTTATATGGGACTCTCTCCAGGTTTCAGCTATGGAAGACTCAAAAAGTAATCTCAGAGATCTGACCACACATATATTGTCTACTGCATCTATCTCTAGGATATTTGTCCACTTTGAAGCTATTTTCTCCATGTTTAAATTCCCTTTAATTGAAACAAGATACCTATACCATGGGGCAATAGAGAAGTGCTCTGCTTTACACAATACTATCCAATTATCCAACTTACCCCAAGACCATTTCCAGCAAAATTTACTAAGAAGATGAGATGCATAATGTCTGGTTTGTAGATAAACAAAGAAATCTTTATTATTAAGTTTAAACTCCTGTTTTAAATCTTCAAAGGATTTAATATTTCCTGTCTCTGAAAAGAATTGAGATACCCAGTGAAGACCTTGATTAAACCACTGTTGTAATATCACAGACTGTGTTCCTTCCTGAAATTCGGGGTTCCCCAGAAAACTTTGAAACTTAGGAATGTTAGTATCTACTTCAGCGCGAGCTCCTATCTTCCCCCAAGCTAAAATTATTGAATATATAGTTGATTTTTCACTTGTTTAGGGATACTTTTAGTCGGGAGATGAAGCAGTGCTATAGGCTGCAATGGGTAGATCATATTTGTTTCAAGCTCATAATCTGAAAAATGATTTGACTCCGCGATCCAATCTGCTGCTATGCGTCCTAAGAAAACTAAATTATACAAATATATGTCAGGCAATGCTAGACCAGCCATTTGCTTGGGTAAATTTAGTCTCTGTAGAGAAATTCTAGGTTTTTTTGAGTACCAGATAAAGTGACGGAGTGCGGTGTTAAATTTTTTAATATCATAACTTTTCAAGATGATAGGGAGATTTTGAAACATATAGCAAAGCTTCGGAAGTAGTACCATTTTGAAGAGCGCAATGCGACCCGATAGAGATATAGGTAAATTCTGCCAGCTCCTCATATAGTTGATAGATTGTGCAAGAGATGATGTAATGTTTAAAGAATACCAATCTCGTGGGTCCGCGGATATCAAAATGCCTAAATATCTAAAAGATTTGGAAACCGTCTTAAAAGGGTATTTTTTCAGGGAGTTATCTGTTTCTCTTAACCACAGAAGCTCTGATTTTGTTTTATTCATTCTATAGCCTGAACAGGAACCATACAAGTCAATTATATCTAGAAGTAATGAAATATTCTTATGAGTATTTGATATATATAATAGTAGATCATCTGCATATAATGCAACCTTCACTTCTTTTTTATAGATCCTTATGCCTTCAACTAATTGTCTAATTTTATTAGCTAGTGGTTCAATTGCGAGGTTGAATAATAGCGGAGATAGTGGGCAACCTTGCCGTGTACCTTTTCTTAGTCTAATTTTTTCCGATAGTATTCCATGTATAACTATAGAAGTAGAAGACTGTAAGCATATATTTTTTAACCAGGTTGAGGAAATTATTTTTTAATCCATATCGCTCCAGTGTATCTAATAAGTACTCGTGGCTAACCCTATCGAACGCTTTCTCTGCGTCAATTGCGAGTATTGCTGCGTCTGGGAAATCTACAGGGATCCTGTCTTCTGAATTTTTGAAAAAATCTATGGTCATTAAAAGTTGTCTAATTTTGGCAGCAGAGCTTCGTTTGGTTAAGAACCCCACTTGATCTTTATGGATAATCTCATTTAACCCCTCTTGGAGTCTTTTAGCTATAATAGTAGTTAATATCTTATAGTCCGTGTTTAATAATGCGATCGGCCTATATGATTCCCTATTATGTGGATCCTTTCCTGGTTTAGGAATGAGTATAGTGTGGGATTCCACAAAGTAGGGGGATAATTGAGCATTTTCCTGGTAGTAGAAGTTATAAAGTTTAGTCAAATGGGGGGTTATTAAGGATTCCGAAGTCCTATAAAATTCGTTTGGTATTGCATCAGGGCCGGGAGATTTCTCAAACTTCAGTGCCTGAATAGTTTGAGAGACTTCGGGGCGTTCAATGCGACGTTAAAGTCCTCACTAGCTCTTATAATGGGTATGTTTTCCCAAAATCTAACCTGAGCTCCTTTCTCAATCAGAGAAGATGAGTAGATAGATTTATAATACTCAGAGAAGGATTCTGAGATTTCCTCCGATGTGTTGAGCTGCTTCTTCTCAACCTGTAAGAATTCGATTGTATTAGATTGTTTAGAGTTCTTCACTAGTTTGGAAAGCAGTTTACCGGATTTATTGCCATATTTAAAGAGTTTAGATTGATATTTCAACTCTGACTGTATTGAGTGGGTGGTCATAAAGGTATCTCGTTCCTGTTTTGCCTTGATATATTTTTTCCAATTTTCCTCACTCGAGGATATCAGATATCTATTATATGAATTTGTTACCGTAGCTGTTATCTGCCTTTCCTTTGCTCGAGAATCACGCTTAATTTTTGTTGTATAAGCAATAATGTCACCTCTTAAAACGGCTTTTGCTGCTTCCCAAAGCGTTGAGGGATTAGAAACTGAGCCTTCATTTAGTTTAAAAAATTCCATCAATTTGTTATTAAGCCAGTTTATGTATTTTAAGTTTTTGCTTAGATATTTTGGGTAAAAGAAGCGAGCTCGATTTGGCTTAGAGTTTTGAATTGGAATATCCAGCATTGTAGGGGCGTGGTCTGAAATGCAGATTTCTGCAATCGCCGCCTTAGCCCCGGTATGATATAGACTATCATTAATTAGAAAAAGGTCAATTCTTGATAAGGATTTGGTAGCTTTTGAGTAACAAGTATAGTTCTTAGTATCCGGGTTCTGAGCCCTCCACACGTCCCTAACTGCCAGGTTTAGAAATAAATTATTGTAAATTTTTGTTTCTAAATTATCCTTTTTGGTCTTCCTTTGTGATTCCCCGCACCTGAGTCTATCCATAGGGAACCGGGGAGACATATTAAAATCCCCAGCTAGGATCACATGACCCTCTGCTACCTGAAGGATTTTAGCCTGGAGAGAGTCCCAGAATCCATTGTCAATTATATTGGGTGCGTATAAATTACAAATAGTATATATTGAGTTTAATATTTTAATTTTTAATATTATATATCTACTTTCCGAGTCTATTATTGTTAACAGTTTATCATATATCAGTTTTTTCCCAAAGAGAATAGCTACACCTTTTTTCCTATTTAATGAGGGGGCGAATATAGCTTCTGCGACCCATGCAGATTTTAATTTTAATGATTCCTCAGTGTTTAAATGCGTTTCCTGTAATAATGCAATTGAGGTATTCAATCTCTGAAGGTGTGATAGAATTGTCTTTCGTTTAATGGGCGATGTTATACCCCCTATATTCCATGATGTAATTCTAAACTTATTTTTCATAAGTTTTTACCTTAGGCATATGTTGACGTTCTGGGGGGGAAGATAGAGATCCGGAGGGAGGGAGGGAGGGAGAAAGAGAGAGAGGGAAAAAAAAAAAAAAAAGGCAAACAGATATATTTTTCCTCAAAACATTTATCAATAATTAGTTTTAAACCAAGAAACAGCAAAATAAACTTAAAAAACAAATACACCACAATATAAAAAAATAAAATGCTATAATTATCCATTGTAGCCATGTTCTGCTAATTTTTTTTCCGCCTCTGCTGCTGTGTTATAAAAGAAAGTCTGACCTTGAAAAAACAATCTAAGTCTAGCAGGATATATAACTGTAGCCTGCCACCCAGCTTTTATCATTTTGCCACAGACTGGGGAGAGTTCCCTCCTCTTCCTGGAGGTCTCAATTGAGAAGTCCTGGAATAGGAGGATTTTATTGCCGTCATATAGAATGGGTTGGTTTTTGCGATAATATTGGAGGAATAACATTTTATCCTGAAAATTCAGGAATTTAGCTATAATTGGTCTTGAATTAGTTAGGTTAGCGGCGCTCTCTGCTCTCCCCAGTCTGTGGACTCTTTCAATTAGGGCAGGAGACTGAGTTTCTGGCATTTTTAACAGTAAGGGTAGGGTATGAGTCATGACCTTCATAAGGTCTTCTTGTTTAGGGGAGTCTGGGAATCCAATGATTCTCAGATTGTTCCTCCTTGACCTGTTCTCTAGATCGTCTATTTTTGCCTGTAGTTTAGAGATCTCGCTCTGGTTATTCTCTATTTGAGGTATATATATATTTGTTGTGTCTTCTATCTCTGAGATACGTTCCTCCACTTCCTGAAGTCTTTTAGCAAATTGTCTAATCTCTACCGTTAGTGAAGTGATATCTTGCTTGATTTCATTCTTTAAGGTATCAAACTTGGGTGATATAGCCTCTAAGATGCTGTTTACTAAGGCTTGATTATCTTGTGAGGACGTAGATTTTTGAATTTTTGATGGGGTAATTTCTTCAGAGATTTCGAGTGCAGGTTCAGAAAGATTGTTATTTTTGCGTTCCCTATATTTCGACGCCATGCCTGGATTGTGTTTAGTAGTGACAGTAGGAGATGTGACGTATTTATCCATACAAAAAATTCTCTCGTGCTCTGTGTGTTATTAAAAAATGAAAGTGGGGTGTGAAATATTTCGCGATAGGGGTGTGGGGGGAATAGGGAGGAAAAAAAAAAAAAAAAATACAGGTGGAAGTGCAAATCTCTGAAAATCAGGAAGTGAAATGTGTAGTGTGAGTCACCAAATTGTGAATGTGATAAAAGGGGTAGAGAGGGAAAAAAAAAAAAAGTGTAATCAAGCATTAAGGGTGATATTAGGACCAGAAGATGGCGGCGAATTAAGGGAGTTTAATGTTTACACAGTTATTCCAATTTCTCTTCAAACCTAAAGCTAGTATTTCATCTTCCTGTACCGTTAATAGTTAAATTACCTTTATTTTTTATTTATCTTCATTATATCATCTAGATTTAATTAGAGGAATGTCCATTTAGTTTATACACGCCCAGTCTAAGTTATAGAAAGCTTTACCAGTATTGTTTATATAAAGTGAGTAAGTTAATACCTAACCCTTTACTTTAATTCTTTTAGGCTTTTTCCTTCCTCTTTTTCTCTCTCCTCCCTTCCGTCCCCTGAGACTATAAATCTATTGATCTAGAATTCTAACGCACCATAATATGCACTTTTCACTTTAAGCGTATTCTCTTCCTTCCTGCCTCTATTCTCAGGATATAAGTGAATGTTGCAAAGTATAATATGTGTAGAAAAAAAAAAAAAAAAAAAAAAAAAAAGAGAGATAACTAGTTAGAGGTTGCTTCCAAGGATAGTTTACCCTTGCTAGGTTATAAATTTTATCCTTTAATTCCTTTAAGATTCAACAGTATATTTAGTATTTACTTTGCTGATTCTAATAAACTCAATATTGCGTTGGCTTTTTATTTTACTTATCATCCCTCAATGGTGAAAAATATTTTTATGCTAGAAAAGATTTTCTCTCCACTCCCTCCTTCCCTCTCCCTCCCTCCCTTCCTCTCTAAGCAACAGATATTACAAAGCCTCCCAAAAACAGTGAATTACCATATTATTATTGTCATAACCCCAAAACTGAACCATTCCAAGACAGCAGAGTTATACCATATCAGGGTTTAAAATAAAGCGTCCTTAAATTTTCCTCCTTTTTTTCTAGAATACAATGGTTAACAGTTCAGTGTTTAGTGAGATACGATTATATAGGTAAAAGGGCTTCAGAATTCTGGTTTTATGGTAGTCTCTGGGAAATAAGGTAGATTTCCTTTGCCTAATGCTGGAGCTTCTTATGTTCCCAGCGATTTTCACTAAAGGATTCAACTACCCCTGGGTGTGGGATAAAAGCTGTAACTTTTACTCCTCAGTAGTGTGCATTTAATAAACCTCGGTAATCAGCCGCTTCCAATGTCAAATCTCCATTTTTGAGCGTGATTACTCCGGACCTGGCCAAGTGTTCAGAACAACCTTAAACAACCATTCAATTAGGGAAATCAAGTTTACCCCGCACTCACCCCTGCTACGTCGAAGGACTTTTCTTTATCCTTGGCGATCTGGAGCCGGTGCCGTGTTTCTCTTTGCTGTGGGGGTTTATAACTCAGATCTGAACCCAGCGGTCCGCGGTATCCCTTTTCCTTCCTTTTGCCCAGGCTCCTTACATATCCAGCTAAGTTCCAGTTCTCACACTATCTTTACGGGCACCTCTGAGCTGGATTATTGCCCCCTGCAGCTGACTCGAATGACGATCCTTAGCTGTAGGGGAAGGTCCGTCACAGCCTTACCAAATCAGCGACGCACCCTGCCGACTCCCCACACGCAGCATCGGTGGGTGAGGAGGGCAGTTTAGATTCCAGGCCACAGGAACCAGAGCCTCAGGTAGGCTGACCCCCAGGGGAGGTGCAGGTGTTGCTCGGTCGGCTATAGATTTCTTCCTTCAGGCAACAAAATACTCCTATAGCGACAGAGATAATTACTCCAGGCTGGCAAGCGGATTTCAGGCTGTTAGTAGCTCCCGATTCGCAACATCGGTGGTTGGGGAGAGGAGGGATTACGCTACACCTCTCAGCTGTAACGCCGATTCTCCTGCTTGCTTTGCTCTCATCCAGCGTCTATGGTCATTAGGGTGAGTGCGGGTCATATACCTCCCTTTCGCAGGTATCTTGGTGCAGTAAAAAGAAGACAAAGCTTGGCTGTCCACCCCTCTCTCCTTTACAGAGCAGGAAAAAGGCGGGGGGGTAAGTGGATGTATTTTACCCTAAGGGAGCTTAGTCTTACCGCCAGCCGAGACCAGCTCCAGGTAACAAAGTTCTTAATCAGCGTAGGTGAAAACACACGCTGTTGAGGGAAACGCCAGGGTAAAAAATTTAACTGGCTGCAGTGTTGAAAGGACAGGTGAGGCAAGTCCTTCTCTCTTTCACATCACGGTGAGCTCCTGGCGCGAACAACCGCCTCTGAAGCACCTGCAGGGGAACGAAGCCTGCTCATGCACTGACTCCTCCTCTTCCCTCCAGCTTGTTTTTTTTAATAAACCTGACACCTGTCAGAGCATGAAATTTTAAGCAACTTTCTAATTTACTCCTATTATCAAATTTTCCTTGTTCTTTTTCTATCTTTATTTTAAAAGCAGGTATATAAATCTTAGCAGCCAGCCCATTTTAGGTTCAGCACCATGGATAGCGCTTGCTTATTGGAGGCTTACATTTACCAACCAATAAGAAGCATAACCCAGGTTCTCAACCAAAAATGGGCCGGCTCCTATGCATTTTAAGTTGCTAAAAAATGTTTGCTCTATCTGAATCATGAAAGAAAAAAGTTGGGATTAGTGTCCCTTTAAGTTTGCACTGTTTTTTATTTTGTGACTGATGAGATACTGTTGGTGGGAGGTGGCGTTATAATGGAGGGAAGTTTACTGAGTTAAAGTAATGGTAAATCCAAGTGTTTAAAGGACCACTCAATGCAGTAGAATTACAAAATTAACAAGTGCATAATAAAAAGACATTGCAATAGCACTTAATCTGAATTTATTTTTGTCCTTAAATATGTGTGTCTGTGTGTGTGTGTGTGTGTGTGTGTGTGTATCTCTCTGTGTGTGTGTGTATCTCTCTGTGTGTGTGTGTGTGTGTGTATATTTGTGTGTGTGTATCTCTCTGTGTTTGTGTGTGTGTATATCTGTGTGTGTATATCTGTGTGTGTATCTCTCTGTGTGTGTGTGTATCTCTCTGTGTGTGTGTGTATCTCTCTGTGTGTGTGTGTATCTCTCTGTGTGTGTGTGTGTGTATCTCTCTGTGTGTGTGTGTGTGTGTGTATCTCTCTGTGTGTGTGTGTGTGTGTGTATCTCTGTGTGTGTGTGTGTATCTCTCTGTGTGTGTGTGTGTGTATCTCTCTGTGTGTGTGTTTCTCTCTCTGTGTGTGTGTGTGTATCTCTCTGTGTGTGTGTGTATCTCTCTGTGTGTGTGTGTATCTCTCTGTGTGTGTGTATGTGTGTGTATATCTGTGTGTGTGTATCTATCTATCTGTGTGTGTGTTTGTATGTCAATTTACTTCCCCTTCCTGAACTCCAGTGTGGTACAGGGTAATAGCACATTGCAGAAAAGGTAAGTCAGGGCTTAGCAAATTTATTTTAAGTCTTTTTTTATTTTTGTTTTTTCTTTAATAAATGTGTGCGTATATTATGTGTATGTATATTATGTGTATGTATGTATTATATATGTATGTGTGTGTGTGTCTGTATATCTGCAGAAAAATTTCCACTA
Source organism: Bombina bombina (assembly GCF_027579735.1). Lineage (NCBI taxonomy): Eukaryota > Metazoa > Chordata > Amphibia > Anura > Bombinatoridae > Bombina > Bombina bombina. The sequence goes on along the minus strand of NC_069499.1, from coordinate 1,350,848,887 downwards.
AAAAAAATCTCATCTCAGAAAATAAAAAAAAAAGTTCTGCCTCTGGGATCTGAATTTCAAATAAGCAGTAGATTTTTTTTTTTCTTTTTTCTGACCAATGTTTTTTTGTCTCTAATTTTCCGCCCCTTGTATCATGTGACAGACATTCGCCAATCACAGACTAGTATACGTATACCCTGTGAGCTTGTGCACATGTTTAGTAGGATCTTGTTCCCCAGAGTGTTAATATAAAAAGACTGCAAAATTTGATAATGGAAGTAAATTGGAAAGTGTCTTAAAACAGCATTATCTATCTGAATCATAAAAGTTTATTTTTCCTTGAGTGTCCCTTTAAAAAAATGCTAGAATTTGCCATCACTAAAAATAAACTGGACTTTCAGTGATAAGTTTGTAAAAAACCCATAATTTATGTAAGAACTTACCTGATAAATTCATTTCTTTCATACTGGCAAGAGTCCATGAGCTAGTGACGTATGGGATATACATTCCTACCAGGAGGGGCAAAGTTACCCAAACCTCAAAATGCCTATAAATACACCCCCCCACCACACCCACAATTCAGTTTACCGAATATCCAAGAAGTGGGGTGACAAGAAAGGAGCGAAAGCATCAACAAGGAATTTGAATAATTGTGCTTGATACAAAAAATCATAACCACCACAAAAGGGTGGGCCTCATGGACTCTTGCCAATATGAAAGAAATGAAATTATCAGATAAGTTCTTACATAAATTATGTTTTCTTTCATGTAATTGGCAGGAGTCCATGAGCTAGTGACGTATGGGATATCAATACCCAAGATGTGGAACTCCACGCAAGAGTCACTAGAGAGGGAGGGATAAAAATAAAGACAGCCAATTCCGCTGAAAAATTAATCCACAACCCAAATCAAAAGTTTTAATCTTTAAAATGGAAAAAAACTGAAATTATAAGCAGAAGAATCAAACTGAAACAGCTGCCTGAAGAACTTTTCTACCAAAAACTGCTTCTAAAGAAGAGAAAACATCAAAATGGTAGAATTTAGTAAAAGTATGCAAAGAAGACCAAGTTGCTGCTTTGCAAATCTGATCAACAGAAGCTTCATTCCTAAAAGCCCAGGAAGTAGAAACTGACCTAGTAGAATGAGCCGTAATCCTCTGAGGCAGGGATTTACCCGACTCTAAATAAGCATGACGAATCAAAAGCTTTAACCAAGATGCCAAAGAAATGGCAGAAGCCTTCTGACCTTTCCTAGAACCAGAAAAGATAACAAATAGACTAGAAGTCTTTCTGAAATCTTTAGTAGCTTTAACATAATATTTCAAAGGTCTTACCACATCCAAAGAATGTAAAGATCTCTCCAGAGAATTCTTAGGATTAGGACACAAGGAAGGGACAACAATGTCTCTACTAATGTTGTTGCAATTCTCAACTTTAGGTAAAAATTTAAATGAAGTCCGCAAATCCGCCTTATCCTGATGAAATATCAGAAAAGGAGACTCACAAGAAAGAGCAGATAATTCAGAAACTCTTCTAGCTGAAGAGATGGCCAAAAGAAACAATACTTTCCAGGAAAGTAATTTAATGTCCAAAGAATGCATAGGCTCAAATGGAGGAGCCTGTAAAGCCCTCAAAACCAAATTAAGACTCCAAGGAGGAGAGATTGACTTAATGACAGGCTTGATACGAACCAAAGCCTGAACAAAACAATGAATATCAGGAAGATTAGCAATCTTTCTGTGAAACAGAACAGAAAGAGCAGAGATTTGTCTTTTCAAGGAACTTGCAGACAAACCCTTATCCAAACCATCCTGAAGAAACTGTAAAATCCTAGGAATTCTAAAAGAATGCCAAGAGAATTTATGAGAAGAACACCATGAAATGTAAGTCTTCCAAACTCGGTAATAAATCTTTCTAGACACAGATTTGCGAGCCTGCAACATAGTATTAATCATCGAGTCAGAGAAACCTCTTTGACTAAGCACTAGGCGTTCAATCTCCATACCTTCAAATTTAATGATTTGAGATCCTGATGGGAAAAAAGGACCTTGAGATAGAAGGTCTGGCCTTAACGGAAGTGGCCAAGGTTGGCAACTGGACATCCGAACAAGATCTGCATACCAAAACCTGTGTGGCCATGCTGGAGCCACCAGCAGTACAAATGAACGATCCATTATGATTTTGGAAATCACTCTTGGAAGAACAACTAGAGGCGGAAAGAGATAAGCAGGTTGATAATTCCAAGGAAGTGTCAACACATCCACTGCTTCCGCCTGAGGATAGGTACCTGGGAAGTTTCCTGTTTAGATAAGAAGCCATCAGATCTATTTCTGGAAGCCCCCACATCTGAACACTCTGAAGAAACACATCTGGGTGAAGAGACCATTCTCCCGGATGTAAGGTCTGGCGACTGAGATAATCCGCTTCCCAATTGTCTATACCTGGGATATGGACCGCAGAGATTAGACAGGAACTGGATTCCGCCCATGCAAGTATCAGTGATACTTCTTTCATAGCTAGAGGACTGTGAGTCCCACCTTGATGATTGACAAACGCCACGGTTGTGACATTGTCTGTCTGAAAACATATAAACGATTCTTTCTCCAACATAGGTGTGTCCGGTCCACGGCCTCATCCTTACTTGTGGGATATTCTCTTCCCCAACAGGAAATGGCAAAGAGCCCAGCAAAGCTGGTCACATGATCCCTCCTAGGCTCCGCCTACCCCAGTCATTCTCTTTGCCGTTGTACAGGCAACATCTCCACGGAGATGGCTTAGAGTTTTTTAGTGTTTAACTGTAGTTTTTATTATTCAATCAAGAGTTTGTTATTTTAAAATAGTGCTGGTATGTACTATTTACTCTGAAACAGAAAAGAGATGAAGATTTCTGTTTGTATGAGGAAAATGATTTTAGCAACCGTTACTAAAATCCATGGCTGTTCCACACAGGACTGTTGAGAGGAATTAACTTCAGTTGGGGGAACAGTGAGCAGTCTTTTGCTGCTTGAGGTATGACACATTCTAACAAGACGATGTAATGCTGGAAGCTGTCATTTTCCCTATGGGATCCGGTAAGCCATTTTTATTCAGACAGTAAATAAGGGCTTCACAAGGGCTTATTAAGACTGTAGACATTTTCTGGGCTAAATCGATTCATATATTACACATTTTTAGCCTTGAGGAATCATTTAATTTGGGTATTTTTGTTAAATAATATCGGCAGGCACTGTTTTAGACACCTTATTCTCTAGGGGCTTTCCCTAATCTTAGGCAGAGCCTCATTTTCGCGCCGGTATTGCGCACTTGTTTTTGAGAAGCATGACATGCAGTCGCATGTGTGAGGAGCTCTGATACATAGAAAAGACTTTCTGAAGGCGTCATTTGGTATCGTATTCCCCTTTGGGCTTGGTTGGGTCTCAGCAAAGCAGATACCAGGGACTGTAAAGGGGTTAAAGTTAAAAACGGCTCCGGTTCCGTTATTTTAAGGGTTAAAGCTTCCAAATTTGGTGTGCAATACTTTTAAGGCTTTAAGACACTGTGGTGAAATTGCCCACTTATCAGCGTAAGCGCGACTGCTCTGTTTTAGATACTGAAGAGCATGAGGACGCTGATGATAATGGTTCTGAAATGCCCCTACACCAGTCTGAGGGGGCCAGGGAGGTTTTGTCTGAGGGAGAAATTTCAGATTCAGGGAAAATTTCTCAACAAGCTGAACCCGATGTGATTACATTTAAATTTAAGTTGGAACATCTCCGCGCTCTGCTTAAGGAGGTATTATCCACTCTGGATGATTGTGAGAATTTGATCATCCCAGAGAAACTATGTAAAATGGACAAGTTCCTAGAGGTCCCGGGGCTCCCAGAAGCTTTTCCTATACCCAAGCGGGTGGCGGACATTGTAAATAAAGAATGGGAAAGGCCCGGTATACCTTTCGTCCCTCCCCCCATATTTAAAAAATTGTTTCCTATGGTCGACCCCAGAAAGGACTTATGGCAGACTGTCCCCAAGGTCGAGGGAGCGGTTTCTACTTTAAACAAACGCACCACTATACCCATAGAAGATAGTTGTGCTTTCAAAGATCCTATGGATAAAAAATTAGGTTTGCTTAAAAAGATGTTTGTTCAGCAAGGTTACCTTCTACAACCAATTTCATGCATTGTCCCTGTCACTACAGCCGCGTGTTTCTGGTTCGATGAGCTAGTAAAGGCGATCGATAGTGATTCTCCTCCTTATGAGGAGATTATGGACAGAATCCGTGCTCTCAAATTGGCTAATTCTTTCACCCTAGACGCCACTTTGCAATTGGCTAGGTTAGCGGCGAAGAATTCTGGGTTTGCTATTGTGACGCGTAGAGCGCTTTGGTTGAAATCTTGGTCAGCGGATGCGTCTTCCAAGAACAAACTCCTTAACATTCCTTTCAAGGGGAAAACGCTGTTTGGCCCTGACTTGAAAGAGATTATCTCTGATATCACTGGGGGTAAGGGCCACGCCCTTCCTCAGGATAGGTCTTTCAAGGCCAAAAATAAACCTAATTTTCGTCCCTTTCGTAGAAACGGACCAGCCCCAAGTGCTACGTCCTCTAAGCAAGAGGGTAATACTTCTCAAGCCAAGCCAGCCTGGAGACCAATGCAAGGCTGGAACAAGGGAAAGCAGGCCAAGAAACCTGCTACCAAGACAGCATGAAATGTTGGCCCCCGATCCGGGACCGGATCTGGTGGGGGGCAGACTCTCTCTCTTCGCTCAGGCTTGGGCAAGAGATGTTCTGGATCCTTGGGCACTAGAAATAGTCTCCCAAGGTTATCTTCTGGAATTCAAGGGGCTTCCCCCAAGGGGGAGGTTCCACAGGTCTCAATTGTCTTCAGACCACATAAAGAGACAGGCATTCTTACATTGTGTAGAAGACCTGTTAAAAATGGGAGTGATTCATCCTGTTCCATTAGGAGAACAAGGGATGGGGTTCTACTCCAATCTGTTCATAGTTCCCAAAAAAGAGGGAACGTTCAGACCAATCTTAGATCTCAAGATCTTAAACAAGTTTCTCAAGGTTCCATCGTTCAAAATGGAAACCATTCGAACAATTCTTCCTTCCATCCAGGAAGGTCAATTCATGACCACGGTGGATTTAAAGGATGCGTATCTACATATTCCTATCCACAAGGAACATCATCGGTTCCTAAGGTTCGCATTCCTGGACAAGCATTACCAGTTCGTGGCGCTTCCTTTCGGATTAGCCACTGCTCCAAGGATTTTCACAAAGGTACTAGGGTCCCTTCTAGCGGTGCTAAGACCAAGGGGCATTGCAGTAGTACCTTACTTGGACGACATTCTGATTCAAGCGTCGTCCCTTCCTCAAGCAAAGGCTCACACGGACATAGTCCTGGCCTTTCTCAGATCTCACGGATGGAAAGTGAACGTGGAAAAGAGTTCTCTATCTCCGTCGACAAGAGTTCCCTTCTTGGGAACAATAATAGACTCCTTAGAAATGAGGATTTTTCTGACAGAGGCCAGAAAAACAAAACTTCTAAACTCTTGTCAAACACTTCATTCCGTTCCTCTTCCTTCCATAGCGCAGTGCATGGAAGTAATAGGTTTGATGGTAGCGGCAATGGACATAGTTCCTTTTGCGCGCATTCATCTAAGACCATTACAACTGTGCATGCTCAGTCAGTGGAATGGGGACTATACAGACTTGTCTCCGAAGATACAAGTAAATCAGAGGACCAGAGACTCACTCCGTTGGTGGCTGTCCCTGGACAACCTGTCACAAGGGATGACCTTCCGCAGACCAGAGTGGGTCATTGTCACGACCGACGCCAGTCTGATGGGCTGGGGCGCGGTCTGGGGATCCCTGAAAGCTCAGGGTCTTTGGTCTCGGGAAGAATCTCTTCTACCGATAAATATTCTGGAACTGAGAGCGATATTCAATGCTCTCAAGGCTTGGCCTCAGCTAGCAAAGGCCAAGTTCATACGGTTTCAATCAGACAACATGACGACTGTTGCGTACATCAACCATCAGGGGGGAACAAGGAGTTCCCTGGCGATGGAAGAAGTGACCAAAATCATTCAATGGGCGGAGACTCACTCCTGCCACCTGTCTGCAATCCACATCCCAGGAGTGGAAAATTGGGAAGCGGATTTTCTGAGTCGTCAGACATTACATCCGGGGGAGTGGGAACTCCATCCGGAAATCTTTGCCCAAATTACTCAACTGTGGGGCATTCCAGACATGGATCTGATGGCCTCTCGTCAGAACTTCAAGGTTCCTTGCTACGGGTCCAGATCCAGGGATCCCAAGGCGACTCTAGTAGATGCACTAGTAGCACCTTGGACCTTCAAACTAGCTTATGTATTCCCGCCGTTTCCTCTCATCCCCAGGCTGGTAGCCAGGATCAATCAGGAGAGGGCGTCGGTGATCTTGATAGCTCCTGCGTGGCCACGCAGGACTTGGTATGCAGATCTGGTGAATATGTCATCGGCTCCACCATGGAAGCTACCTTTGAGACGAGACCTTCTTGTTCAAGGTCCGTTCGAACATCCGAATCTGGTCTCACTCCAGCTGACTGCTTGGAGATTGAACGCTTGATCTTATCAAAACGAGGGTTCTCAGATTCTGTTATTGATACTCTTGTTCAGGCCAGAAAGCCTGTAACTAGAAAAATTTACCACAAAATATGGAAAAAATATATCTGCTGGTGTGAATCTAAAGGATTCCCTTGGGACAAGGTAAAGATTCCTAAGATTCTATCCTTTCTTCAAGAAGGATTGGAGAAAGGATTATCTGCAAGTTCCTTGAAGGGACAGATTTCTGCCTTGTCTGTGTTACTTCACAAAAAGCTGGCAGCTGTGCCAGATGTTCAAGCCTTTGTTCAGGCTCTGGTTAGAATCAAGCCTGTTTACAAACCTTTGACTCCTCCTTGGAGTCTCAACTTAGTTCTTTCAGTTCTTCAGGGGGTTCCGTTTGAACCCTTACATTCCGTTGATATTAAGTTATTATCTTGGAAAGTTTTGTTTTTGGTTGCAATTTCTTCTGCTAGAAGAGTTTCAGAATTATCTGCTCTGCAGTGTTCTCCTCCTTATCTGGTGTTCCATGCAGATAAGGTGGTTTTACGTACTAAACCTGGTTTTCTTCCAAAGGTTGTTTCTAACAAAAACATTAACCAGGAGATAGTCGTGCCTTCTTTGTGTCCGAAACCAGTTTCGAAGAAGGAACGTTTGTTGCACAATTTGGATGTTGTTCGCGCTCTAAAATTCTATTTAGATGCTACAAAGGATTTTAGACAAACATCTTCCTTGTTTGTTGTTTATTCTGGTAAAAGGAGAGGTCAAAAAGCAACTTCTACCTCTCTCTCTTTTTGGATTAAAAGCATCATCAGATTGGCTTACGAGACTGCCGGACGGCAGCCTCCTGAAAGAATCACAGCTCATTCCACTAGGGCTGTGGCTTCCACATGGGCCTTCAAGAACGAGGCTTCTGTTGATCAGATATGTAGGGCAGCGACTTGGTCTTCACTGCACACTTTTACCAAATTTTACAAGTTTGATACTTTTGCTTCTTCTGAGGCTATTTTTGGGAGAAAGGTTTTGCAAGCCGTGGTGCCTTCCATTTAGGTGACCTGATTTGCTCCCTCCCTTCATCCGTGTCCTAAAGCTTTGGTATTGGTTCCCACAAGTAAGGATGACGCCGTGGACCGGACACACCTATGTTGGAGAAAACAGAATTTATGTTTACCTGATAAATTACTTTCTCCAACGGTGTGTCCGGTCCACGGCCCGCCCTGGTTTTCTAATCAGGTCTGATATTTTATTTTCTTTAACTACAGTCACCACGGTATCATATGGTTTCTCCTATGCAAATATTCCTCCTTAACGTCGGTCGAATGACTGGGGTAGGCGGAGCCTAGGAGGGATCATGTGACCAGCTTTGCTGGGCTCTTTGCCATTTCCTGTTGGGGAAGAGAATATCCCACAAGTAAGGATGACGCCGTGGACCGGACACACCGTTGGAGAAAGTAATTTATCAGGTAAACATAAATTCTGTTTTCTTCAGAAGAGGCCAAAACTGAAGAGCTCTGAGAATCGCACGGAGTTCTAAAATATTGATTGGTAATCTCGCCTCTTGAGATTTCCAAACCCCTTGTGCTGTCAGAGATCCCCAGACAGCTCCCCAACCTGAAAGACTTGCATCTGTTGTGATCACAGTCCAGGTTGGACGAACAAAAGAGGCCCCCTGAACTAAACGATGGTGATATAACCACCAAGTCAGAGAAAGTCGAATATTGGGATTTAAGGATATTGATTGTGATATTGGCTCAGCATACAATGCTGAAGCGGTCTCATGTGAAAACGAGCAAAGGGGATCGCGTCCGATGCTGCAGTCATGAGGCCTAAAACCTCCATGCACATAGCTACTGAAGGGAATGATTGAAACTGACAAGCTGAAAACCAATTTCAGACGTCTTTTGTCTGTTAGAGACAAAGTCATGGATACTGAATCTATTTGGAATCCTAAAAAGGTTACCCTTGTCTGAGGAATCAAGGAACTTTTTGGTAAATTGATCCTCCAACCATGTTCTTGAAGAAACAACACTAGTTGATTTGTGTGAGATTCTGCAGAATGTAAAGACTGAGCAAGTACCAGGATATCGTCCAAATAAGGAAACACCGCAATACCCCGCTCTCTGATTACAGAGAGTAGGGCACCGAGAACCTTCGAAAAGATCCTTGGAGGTGTTGCTAGGCCAAAAGGAAGAGCAACAAATTGGTAATGCTTGTCTAGAAAAGAGAATCTCAGTAATTGATAATGATCTGGATGAATCGGAATATGAAGATATGCATCCTGTAAATCTATTGTGGACATATAATGCCCTTGCTGAACAAAAGGCAGAATAGTCCTTATAGTCACCATTTTGAATGTTGGTATTCTTACATAATGATTCAAAATCTTTAGATCCAGAACTGGTCTGAAAGAATCCTATTTCTTTGGAACAATGAACAGATTTGAATAAAACTCCAGACCCCGTTCCGGAAAGGGAACTGGCACAATTACCCCGGATAACTCCAGGTCTGAAACACACTTAAGGAAAGCCTGAGCCTTCACTGTGTTTACTGGAATGTGTGAGCGAGAGGCACTTCTCACAGGCGGTCTTACCTTGAAACCTATTCTGTACCCTTGAGAAACAATGTTCTGGATCCAATGATTTTGGATTGAATTGATCCAAACATCTTTGAAAAACCGTAGTCTGCCCCCTACCAGCTGCGCTGGAATGAGGGCCGCACCTTCATGAGGATTTGGGGGCTGCTTTTGGCTTTCTAAAAGGCTTGGATTTATTCCAGACTGGAGAATGCTTCCAATTGGAAACCGTTCCTTTAGGGGAAGGGTCAGATTTCTGTTCCTTATTCTGACGAAAGGAACGAAAATGGTTAGAAGCCCTAAATTTACCCTTAGACTTTTTATCCTAAGGCAAAAAAGCTCCCTTCCCCCCAGTAACAGTTGAAATAATAGAATCCAACTGAGAACCAGCATGGGACATCTTGCAATATGTAATAGAAAAAAACAACATATAAAGCAAAATTATCAATTTCCTTCTATGACAGATTCAGGAATGGGAAAAATGCAAACAGAATAAGCCTCTGGAAACCAGAAGCAAAAAGAAATAATGACTTAAATAATGTCAAAATTTGGCGCCAAGTATGACGCCCAATCTGACAAATATTTTTTTTCACCAAAAACGTCTGCAACAAACACGAGCGTCATAGATGACGCAACTACGTGCAAAACTCTCGGCGCCAACTAAGACGCCAGAAATGACAACATAACATCCACAAACGTAATTCTCGCGCCAAAAAAGTCTTGCTCCAAAAATGACGCAATAAATTATAGCATTTAGTGCTCCTGCGAGCCTAACAGCCCGCAATTTAGAAAGAAAGTCAATTGAATTTTTTTTTTTTTTTTTCATATATGCATGTCCCAAAAATGAAACTGACAGACTGTAAGAAGGAAATAAACTGATTAACCTGAATCATGGCAAATATAAGTATAAAACATATATTTAGAACTTTACATATAAAGTGCCAAACCATAGCTGAGAGTGTCATAAATAAAAGGAAACATACTTACCAAAACACACTCATCTACATAAAGTAGATAGCCAAACCAGTACTGAAACGAGAATCAGTAGAGGTAATGGTATATAAGAGTATATCGTCGATCTGAAAAGGGAGGTAGGAGAAGAATCTCTACGACCGATAACAGAGAACCTAAGAAATAGATCAACGATAGGATGATCATTGTATTCAAAAGGTAATACTCCTTTCACATCTCTCTGTCATTCACTGCACTCTGAGAGGAACCGGGCTTCAGCATGCTGAAAAGCGCATATCAACGTAGAAATCTAGCACAAACTTACTTCACCACCTCCATAGGAGGCAAAGTTTGTAAAACTGAATTGTGGGTGTGGTGAGGGGTGTATTTATAGTCATTTTGAGGTTTGGGAAACTTTGCCCCTCCTGGTAGGAATGTATATCCCATACGTCACTAGCTCATGGACTCTTGCCAATTACATGAAAGAAAAAAAAATGTATATCACTTGTATTTACATAGTTGGGCATATCATGGTGTGCTCATCTTGAGTCAATAACTGTATTTATTGGAGCATCCAGTTTATTTGGGTTTTATCCCAGAATATATATTTTAGCTTAAAAAAATGCTTGGATTTACCATCCCTTAAAATAAACTGGACTTTCAGTGACGAGTTTGTGTGAAGAAAAAAAAAAAAAAGGTTCTAAACCCGATCGTTCTGTGCCGCAGCCCCTTGCTAAAGTCAGTGCCTCTGGCCACAGTTCTCTTCTTTCTATTAGGTGATGTTTCCCCCTTTAAACCAATAGCCGTGCTAGTCATCTGAGAGTGTTCTGTGCCATGGGTGGCCAGAGGCACTGACTTTATTGAGGAGCCGCGGCACAGGAAGGGTGAGTTTAGCACCCTTATATTTTTTTTTTTACAAACTCATCATTGAAAGTCCAGTTTATTTTTTAAACTAAAAAATATATTCAGGGATAAACCCCAAATAAACTGGATGCGCCAATAAATAAAATGAATGACTCAAAATGAGCACACCATGATATGCCCAACTATGTAAATACAAGTGATACAATTACTACGTGAAATCAAGTCACAAACGTGATAAAATATCAAATGAAAAGTTTAAAAGTAATAAATTTGAATAAAAAGTTCAAATGAAGCTGCTCCTCTTCAAACGATAAAATGTCTCCCCCAACTGGTAGGCAGAGTGATCTAAAATAAAGAGATAAAAGAGGGTGCTCTAATAGTGAAGTATGTCTCCACAATCACAAAACAAACATATAGAGTATACAGAATACTCACAAACACGATGCATTCGGATGTGCAAATGAAGCAGGCTGAACTATCAGAGCCGTCCAGCTAACTCAAAATCCGGCATCAGCAAAACTGCAAAAGATCCGCCCAAAGTAAAGGTGATGTAGAACAATGCTGGGGTCTCTGAAACAGGTTTATCCGATGATGCACAGGTCAGAAAGAGGAACCAATATTCCACCCCCAGAAAAAGTACAACTGCTCATGGTTTGTTACAACGCGTTTCTCAGTACATGACTGTTTCCTCAGATGACAAATATACATAGAGCGTGAGCTTAAATACCTGACATCCACGGCGTGTTCGAGTCACTCCGCGTGTCCAAAGGTATGCGTCTTATGATTGGACAACAGTACTCGTCCGTATAATGAATTTCATTGGACTAGGCATGTAGGTGAGTTTTTAGCACTTTTATTTTTTTTATTTACAAACTCATCACTGAAAGTCCAGTTTATTTTTAGTGATTGTAAATCCAATCGTTTTTTTTAAATGCCTGGATTAATCATCACTTTAATGTTGAAAAAAGATGGTGATACTAAACAGGAGTGTTTTTTTTTATTTGTTTAGAAGTAGTGAATGTGCTTTTTTCTCTTGCAAGATGTATCGAGTCCACTGATTCATCCATACTTGTGGGATATTCTCCTTCTTTACAGAAAGTGGCAAAGAGAGCACCCACAGCAGAGCTGTCTATATAGCTCCTCCGTTAGCTCCACCCCCTAGTCATTCTCCTTGCCGACTCTAAGTACTAGGAAGGGTAAAGTGAGTGTGGTGACAAAAATGTTAGTTTTTATTTTCTCAAGCAAAAGTTTGTTATTTTAAATGGTACCGGTGTGTACTATTCACTCTCTGGCAGAAAAGGGATGAAGATTTCTGCAAGGAGGATGATGATCTTAGCACTTTGTAACTAAGATCCACTGCTGTTCTCACAAAGGCTGAGGAGTACAGGAAAACTTCAGTTGGGGGAACGGTTTGCATGCTAAGCTGCATTGAGGTATGTTCAGTCAATTTTTTTTCTAGACAGACTGTGATAATTCTAGAAAAGGCTGGCAATATCCCCATGAGGGAAGGGTATGCTGTATTCAGACACTTAGTAGGGAATCCCAGCTTGCATAAAGGGCTCAGTTGTTACTGGTGACATTTATAGGAAAAACGTTTTTTTATTGAAAGCTTAACGTTTTTTGAGGGACTTTAAGGGGTCATTGTGGCTTATTTAAGCGTTATTAACCCACATGGCTAGTTTAGAAACACTTTGTTGTGTTTCTTTTAGGCCCCACTAACATCAAATGAGGTGGGAGGGGCCTATTTTCGCGCCTCAGTTGTGCAGTTTCTTTTACTCTGAAGACATCCAGCTGCTTCTCCAGAGGGTCCTGCTGTGTTTGAGGGCCTAAAAGATGTTTTTTCCCCACAAATCTATCCTAAAGGGCAGGTAGGCGCCACAGCAGAGCTGTGGCAAGGTGCTGAATGCTTTTATACCGGTTTTTGACGTTTTGTCAATCTGGTTTTTACATTAAGGGGTTAATCGTTAATTAGTCTGGCTGTGCAAACTTACTAAGGCTTTATGATTCTACTGTAAAAATTTTGTAAAGTTTACTGCTTTTTTACACTGTTTTGCAGAGTTTGTGCATCTTTTTTTCTCTTAAAGGCACAGTACCGTTTTTTTCTAAGTATTATTTACTTTGAATAAAGTGTTTTCCAAACTTGCTTGTTTCATTACTAGCCTTTTTAACATGTCTGACATCAAGGAAAATCCTTGTTCAATGTGTTTAGAAGCAATTGTGGAACCCCCTCTTAGAATTGTCCCACTTGCACTGATATGTCTATAAATTATAAAGAGCATATTATAGCACTTAAAAATATAGCAATAGATGATTATCAGACAGAAGGAAATGAGGGTTTGCCATCTAGCTCTCCCCAAGTGTCACAACCGGTAACGCCCGCACAACTGACACCAAGTACCTCTAGTTCGTCAACTTCATTTACTTTACAAGACATGGCCACAGTTATGAATACAACCCTCACAGAGGTTTTATCCAAACTGCCTGGTTTACAAGGAATGCGTGACAGCTCTGGGTTAAGAACAAATGCTGAGCCTTCTGACGTATCCGATATACCCTCACAATGTTCTGAAGTAGGGGTAAGGGATTTGCTATCTGAGGGAGAGATTTCTGATTCAGGAAAGACGCTCCCTCAGACAGATTCTGTTATGACGGCCTTTAAATTTAAGCTTGAACACCTCCTCTTGTTGCTCAGGGAGGTATTAGCGACTCTGGATGATTGTGACCCTATAGTGGTCCCAGAGAAATTGTGTAAAATGGACAAATACTTAGAGGTTCCTGTTTACACTGATGTTTTTCCAGTCCCTAAGAGGATTGTGAATATTGTTACTAAGGAGTGGAATAGACCAGGTATACCGTTCGCTCCCCCTCCTGTTTGTAAGAAAATGTTTCCCATATCTGACACCATGCGGGACTCGTGGCAGACGGTCCCTAAGGTGGAGGGAGCTATTTCTACTCTTGCTAAGCGTACAACTATACCTATCAAAGACAGTTGTGCTTTCAAAGATCCTATGGATAAAAAATTAGAGGGTCTCCTAAAGAAAATTTTTGTTCATCAAGGTTTTCTTCTCCAACCTAGTGCGTGCATTGTTCCTGTAACTACTGCAGTTGCTTTCTGGTTTGAGGCTCTAGAAGAGGCTCTTCAGATGGAGACTCCATTAGAGGATATTATGGATAGAATTAAGGCCCTTAAGTTGGCTAATTCTTTCATTACAGATGCCGCTTTCCAACTGGCTAAATTACCGGCAAAGAATTCAGGTTTTGCCATTTTAGCACGCAGGGCGTTATGGCTTAAGTCCTGGTCTGCTGATGTGTCATCAAAATCTAAACTTTTGAACATCCCTTTCAAAGGAAAGACCCTATTCGGGCCTGAACTGAAAGAGATTATTTCAGACATCACTGGAGGGAAAGGCCATGCCCTCCCTCAGGATAAGAAAAATAAAATGAGGACCAAACAAAATAATTTTCGTTCCTTTCGGAACTTCAAGGGTGGTCCCGTTTCAGCTTCCCCTGCTGCAAAGCAAGAGGGGAAATTTGCCCAATCCAAGTCAGTCTGGAGACCTAACCAGGCTTGGAACAAGGGTAAACAGGCCAAGAAGCCTGCTGCTGACTCCAAGACAGCATGAAGGGGTAGCCCCCAATCCGGGAGCGGATCTAGTAGGGGGCAGACTCTCTCTCTTCGCTCAGGCTTGGGCAAGAGATGTTCACAATTCCTGGGCGTTAGAAATTGTGTCCCAGGGATATCTTCTGGACTTCAAAGACTCCCCCCCCCAAGGGGGAGATTTCACATTTCTCAATTGTCTGCAAACCAGACAAAGAGAGAGGCGTTCTTACACTGTGTAGAAGACCTACATACCATGGGAGTGATCCGCCCAGTTCCAAAAGCGGAACAAGGGCTAGGTTTTTACTCAAACCTGTTTTTGGTTCCCAAAAAAGAGGGAACTTTCAGACCAATCTTGGATCTCAAAATTCTAAACAAATTCCTCATAGTACCATCATTCAAGATGGAGACTATTTGGACTATTTTACCTCTGATCCAGGAGGGTCAATATATGACTACCGTGGACTTAAAGGATGCGTATCTACACATCCCTATTCACAGAGATCATTATCAATTCCTCAGATTCACCTTTCTGGACAGGCATTACCAGTTTGTGGCCCTTCCCTTCGGGTTGGCCATGGCTCCCAGAATTTTCACAAAGGTGCTAGGGTCCCTTTTGGCGGTTCTAATACCGCGGGGCATAGCAGTGGAGTCTTATCTAGACGACATCTTAATTCAGGCGTCGACTTTCCAGCTAACCAAGTCTCACACGGACATCGTGTTGGCTTTTTTGAGATCTCACGGGTGGAAGGTGAACATAAAAAAAAGAGTTCTCTCTTCCCTCTCACAAGTTTCTCCTTCCTAGGGACTCTGATAGACTCGGTAGAAATGAAAATATTTCTGACGGAGGTCAGAAAATCAAAACTCTTAACCACTTGCCGAGCTCTTCATTCCATTCCTCGGCCATCAGTGGCTCAGTGTATGGAGGTAATCGGACTCATGGTAGCGGCAATGGACATAGTTCCTTTTGCCCGCCTACACCTCAGACCACTGCAACTATGCATGCTCAAACAGTGGAATGTTGATTATGCAGATTTATCTCCTCAAATACATTTGGATCAGGAGACCAGAGATTCAGGACCACCTGTCTCAGGGAATGTGTTTCCGCAGGCCAGAGTGGCTCATAGTAACGACAGATGCCAGCCTGCTAGGCTGGGGTGCAGTCTGGAACTCCCTGAAAGCACAGGGCTTATGGTCTCGGGAGGAAACTCTCCTCCCGATAAACATTCTAGAACTGAGAGCGATATTCAATGCGCGATGATGGAGGTAACCAAAATAATCCAATGGGCAGAGACTGACTCTTGCCATCTTTCAGCAATCCATATCCCAGGGGTAGAGAACTGGGAGGCGGATTTCCTAAGTCGTCAGACTTTTCATCCGGGGGAGTAGGAGCTCTATCCGGAAGTATTTGCCCAGCTGACTCAGCTATGGGGCACACCAGAATTGGATCTGATGGCGTCCCGTCAGAACGCCAAGCTTCCTTGTTATGGGTCCAGGTCCCAGGATCCCCAGGCGGTACTGATAGATGCTCTAGCAGTGCCCTGGTCCTTCAATCTGGCCTATGTATTTCCAACGTTTCCTCTCCTCCCACGTCTGGTTGCCAGAATCAAGCAGGAGAGAGCTTCAGTGATTCTGATAGCGCCTGCGTGGCCACGCAGGACTTGGTATGCAGACCTAGTGGACATGTCATCTGTTCCACCGTGGACTCTGCCAATGAGGCAGGACCTTCTAATCCAAGGTCCATTCAAGCATCCAAATCTAATTTCTCTGCGTCTGACTGCTTGGAGATTGAACACCTGATTTTATCAAAGCCTGGTTTCTCTGAGTCGGTCATTGATACCCTGATTCAAGCTAGAAAGCCTGTCACCAGGAAAATCTATCATAAGATTTGGCGCAAATATCTTTATTGGTGTGAATCCAAGGGTTACTCATGGAGTAAGATTAGGATTCCTAGAATATTGTCTTTTCTCCAAGAAGGATTGGAGAAGGGATTATCAGCTAGCTCCTTAAAAGGACAGATTTCTGCTTTGTCTATTCTTTTACACAAGCGTCTGGCAGATGTCCCATACGTTCAAGCATTTAGTCAGGCTTTAGTCAGAATCAAACCTGTATTCAAACCTGTTGTTCCGCCATGGAGCCTAAACTTAGTTCTTAAAGTTCTTCAAGGGGTTCCATTTGAACCTATGCATTCCATAGATATGAAGCTTCTATCTTGGAAAGTTCTGTTTTTAGTAGCTATCTCTTCGGCTCGAAGAGTTTCTGAGTTATCTGCTTTACAGTGTGACTAACCTTATCTTCTTTTCCATTGCGTACCAAACCTGGATTCCTTCCTAAGGTTGTTTCTAATAGGAATATCAATCAGGAAATTGTTGTTCCTTTGCTGTGTCCTAATCCTTCTAAGAAGGAACGTCTGTTGCACAATCTTGATGTGGTTCGTGCTTTAAAGTTCTACTTACAAGCAACCAAAGATTTCCGTCAAACATCTTCATTGTTTGTTGTTAATTCTGTAAGCGGAGAGGCCAAAAGGCTATGGCTACCTCTTTCTTTTTGGCTGAAAAGCATCATACGTTTGGCTTATGAGACTGCTGGCCAGCAGCCTCCTGAAAGTATTACTGCTCATTCTACTAGAGCAGTGGCTTCCACATGGGCTTTTAAAAATGAGGCTTCTGTTGAACAGATTTGTATGGCGGCGACTTGGTCTTCGCTTCATACTTTTTCCAAATTTTCCAAATTCGATACTTTTGCTTCTTCGGAGGCTATTTTTGGGAGAAAGGTTCTACAAGCAGTGGTGCCTTCCGTTTAAGGTACCTGTCTTGTCCCTCCCTTCATCCGTGTCCTAAAGCTTTGGTATTGGTATCCCATAAGTATGGATGAATCCGTGGACTCGATACATCTTGCAAGAGAAAACAGAATTTATGCTTACCTGATGAATTTCTTTCTCTTGCGATGTATCGAGTCCACGGCCCGCCCTGTCTATTTAAGACAGGTAGTATATTTTTATTTATAAAACTTCAGTCACCTCTGCACCCTATAGTTTCTCCTTTTTCTTCCTAGCCTTCGGTCGAATGACTGGGGGGTGGAGCTAAGGGAGGAGCTATATAGACAGCTCTGCTGTGGGTGCTCTCTTTGCCATTTCCTGTAAGGAAGGAGAATATCCCACAAGTATGGATGAATCCGTGGACTCGATACATCGCAAGAGAGAGAAATTTATCAGGTAAGCATAAATTCTGTTTTTGTAATAATGAATTTTGGTACTGTGTACACAGGACTTATCTTTTATTTATTTTTGTGATTGTGTTCAGGAAATTACATTTGTCTGTATTTGTTGAAAATAATGTTAGCAAGGTGAGTAGGTGGGCCAAATATGAGATTTCATGTTGAAGCAGATCTTGGTAGCATTTTTCAAGAGTGCTATTGCCTGTAATTACATGGTTTGGTATGTTTTAGGATTGATGTGACCCTGCAATATATTGGAGACTTTTTTTCTTTTTTATTGTTTCTTAGAGGGATAGTTTTACAGATGAAGATACGGGTGTTAGAACTAAGAAAGGTAAGAGTGAAGAAATGTACCATATATAGGATAAATGTCATGGGAAACTATTAAAGGGACAGGCTACACCAGAATTTGTATTGTTTTAAAAGATAGATAATCCCTTTATTACCCATTCCCTAGTTTTGCATAACCAACACAGTTATAATTCACGTTTTACCTCTGTGATTATCTTGTATCTAAGCCTCTGCAAACTGCCCCTTATTTCAGTTCTTTTGACAGACTTGCATTTTAGTCAATCAGTGCTGGCTCCTAGGAACTCCACGTGCGTGAGCACAGTGTTATCTATATGAAACACATGAACTAACACCCTCTATTGCTGAAAAACTGTCAAAATGCCCTGAGCTAAGAGGTGGCCTTCAAGGGCTTAGAAATTAGCATATCAACCTCCTAGGTTTAGCTTTCAACTAAGAATACCAAAAGAACAAAGCAAAATTGGTGATAGAAGTAAATTGGAAAATTGTTTAAAATTACATGGCCTATCTTAATCATGGAAGTTTGTTTTGGACTAGACTGTCCCTTTTAAACATTATTACATTTTTTGGTAAATTTATTTATTGTGGTAGTAGTGATACATTAATATTAATTAACTTGTCCCTTTAAACAAATACCTCAACTCAAGAAAGTTTTATGTTTGTACTATGCACTTTATATTTCATTATTTAACCAAAAATCAAAATGATACAAAGTGTGGAAGACTGGATACTAATACAAAGCATAAAGAAGTAGTGAATAACAAACATGGTATTAGGGGGAAAATAAATACTGTAAGTCTGGAGCAGTCTACCAACAGGTCCAGTGTATCGCAAAAAAGCCAGCTGATACATGAGGTAGTTCAAGGCTGGAGCAAACTGTTGCATATTGATTTGAGCACAATACAGCAAGCAAAGCAGGATAATACATAGGTATTAGTCAGGAAGAGATTAATCTATCAGTTTCTAATAAACATAGAGAACAACAGAGAGGGGTTTTCTTGGGTATTCAGACATGGGTCAGGAGGCGCCTGGGTGTCATGCACAGAATCAGCAGAAAACAAAATGTATGCTTGCATAATAATTTATTTTCTTTCCTGGCATGTAGAGTCCGCGAATCCATTCAATTACTAGTGCAAATTCAACTCCTTTGCCACCAGGTGGAGGCAAAGAGCACCCCAGCAGAGCTGTTAAGTGTCACTTCCCTTACCCATAATCCCCAGTCATTCGGCCGAAGGAAAATGGAAAAAGAAGATAACACAAGGGTATAGAGGAGCCTGAGGTTTAGAAAATGACAAAGCCGTCTTGAATTAATAAGGGCGGGTCGGGGACTCTCCATGCCAGGAAAGAAAATAAATGCTCCGCGTCGAATGTCTTGAAGATGGACCCGCTCCACGTCGTATGGATGAAGATAGAAGATGCCGTCTGGATGAAGACTTCTGCCCGTCTGGAGGACCACTTCGCCCGGCTTGGATGAAGACTTCTCCTGGCTTCGTTGAGGACTTCGGCCCGGTTGGATGAAGACTTCTGCCGCTTCCTTGAGGATGGATGTCCGATCTTCAGAACAGTAAGTTGATCTTCAACTAACTGCCCTTTTGAGGGCAATGCCCATCCAAATGCCCTTTTCAGGGCAATGGGGAGCTTAGTTTTTTTTAGATAGTATTTTATTTGGGGGGGTTGGTTGTGTGGGTGGTGGGTTTTACTGTTGTGGGGGTTGTTTGTATTTTTTTTTTACAGGTAGAAGAGCTAATTTCTTTGGGGCAATTCCCCAGCAAAAGCCCCTTTTAAGGGCTATTGGTAGTTTAGTTAATCGTTTTTAATTTAGTAAATTTATTTAATTGTAGTGTTAGGTGTTATTGTAAGTTAGGTTAGGTTTTATTTTACAGGTACTTTTGTATTTATTTTAGCTAGGTAGTTATCAAATAGTTAATAACTATTTAGCAACTATTCTACCTAGTTAAAATAAATACAAATTTGCCTGTAAAATAAAAATAAACCCTAAGCTAGCTACAATGTAACTATTAGTTATAGTGTAGCTAGCTTAGGGTTTATTTTATAGGTAAGTATTTAGTTTTAAATAGGAATAATTTAGTTAATGATAGTAATTTTATTTAGATTTATTTAAATTATATTTGTTAGGGGGTGTTAGGGTTAGACTTAGGTTTAGGGGTTAATGAATTTAGAATAGTGGCGGCGACGTTGGGGCGGCAGATTAGGGGTTAATAAATGTAGGAAGGTTGCAGCGACATTGGGAGAGGGAGATTAGGGGTTAATAAATATAATGTAGGTGGCGGCGATGTTGGGGGCAGCAGATTAGGGGTTAATACATATAATGTAGGTGTCGGCGGTGTCCGGAGCAGCAGATTAGGGGGTTAATAAGTGTAAGATTAGGGGTGTTTAGACTCGGGGTTCATGTTAGGGTGTTAGGTGTAAACATAAATTTTATTTCCACATAGGAATCAATGGGGCTGCGTTACTGAATTTTACGCTGCTTTTTTGCAGGTGTTAGACTTTTTTTCAGACAGCTCTCCCCGTTGATTCCTATGGAGAAATCGTGCACGAGCACGTACAACCAGCTCACTGCTGACTTAAGCAGCGCTGGTATTGGAGTGCGGTAAGGAGCACAATTTTGCTCAACGCTCACTTCTTGTCTTTTAACGCCGGGTTTGTATAAACCCGTAATACCAGCGCTGCAGGTAAGTGAGTGGTGAGGTGAGAGAAAACTGCTCGTTAGCACCGCATAGCCTCTAACGCAACTCGTAATCTCGCCGATAGCTAGTGTATAAATATCTCTCCAAAATTATTGTCGCCCAAAAAATCCATATATAATAAATATAAATATATATATATACACACACATACATACAGGATACCTATTATATGCAGAAAAGAGGTACAGCTATGGACTCCAATGTGGCCCCTTCATATGCCAATTTGTTTGAGTGGTTTTCAGAACAGATATGTCTATGGTAAACACCTATTTAAAAGTGAATGTAAGCTTTGGCTTAGATATATAGACAATTTTTTTGGCATATGGGGGGTCCATTGGAGTCCCTGCTACAATTTGTTGACGACAATATGTCTGTCAGGTCTGAAATGTACCCTTACCCATTCTTATAAAAAAAAAATCAGCTTTCTGGATACTATAGTATATTAACAGTCTTTCACTCAATACTCAAGTCAAATGTTACGCACACAAAGGATTGTTAAAGATCAATAAAAGCTCTCTGATAGGTTAGTCTATGGGTGATTAGTTTATAAAAATAGGGTACCCAAAGAGATTAATTGATAAAACTATTGATGATTTAACTATTGATAAAAGTAAAGAAATACAATTAATTGAGAGAAATAATAAGAACAGATTGTTTTGTTTTTTCTATGAAATATAGTGATATGAGTAAAGACATATTTTAGAATTGTAAGAAAACCTTGGTATCTTCTATCCAAATATAATCCTGAAGTTGAGTCACTCAAATTGCCCCCTATGTCCTCGTACCGTAGGGTACGGAACCTCAGATAATTCAGTTAGAGCTGATGTTGGTACTACTAAACCTGCTACTATTAACTATTTAACTACTGCTAACAAGGGATGTTAGCCCTGTTTACATTGTGTACAGTGTAACTCCATCATCAAGGGTAAATACCTAGCTCAGAATGACAAAATAAAGCAATTGAAAATTAATGGCCTGTACACCAGCCAATGCCATCTATTTACATAAATGCCTATGTGGGCTATGTTACATTGGCGAGACCACCCAGGCCATCAGGGATAGATTCTGCCAGCATAAAACTATTAGATCTATTAGATCCAAGGATATGACTTTACTGGTCTCTGCACACTTTACACAAATGGTTCACACAGTCAGTCAGCTTAATTTCCAGGCCATAGACCATATTCCCCAGTATAGGAGAGGGGGGGGGGTAGAGAACTGGCTAAAACAAAAGGAAGTCTGGTGGATTCAATTTTTGAACACCCTTTATTCAAACGGTCTGAATAGGGATTATGATTTCCATTTGTTTTATATAGTGATATATTTTTTTTTATTTTTAAAAAGTTTTTATAATGTTTCTACTGATACCACTAGATGTCACTGTCTCAAGAAAAAAAAGAGAAGAGTCAACAACACTATTCCCATAGGGGGCACTTCCTATAACCATAACCTATTGTGGAGTATCACTATGGTAGATATAATAAATTATACCATACACAACACATACGTGAAGACTAGAAATACAAACAAATGTACAACATGTATACAGAGTCTTTAGTGTTCAAAATCCAACTGGAGGCAGCACTCTGTCAAAAGGATGTTCAATCCCTGATGGTGATTAATCTGGAAAAGAGGAGACACAGAGGCGCCAATATGGCCTAATAACTTATACACAGGTGTAGAACAATGAGACGTGAAGTGGTACTCGCAAAAATGGAGCACCCTAAGGTGCAAGTGGTGCAGGCTGGATCAGTTAGCAGTTGTACAGCTCACTATATATCCACAATGGAGACACTCAGGTGATAGCAGCAAAACAGCAGGCCAAACTTCTATCCCTGTGGGTGATATAAAAAACACCCATGGCCCAGTACAGTTTAAATATAGATGAATTCGCAATTATTGGTCAAACTCACAGTTAGTAGCGCACCTCCAGGTGCAGTATAAGCAAACTGGAACCTCCTCAGTCGCCCAGTAGACTGTGCTCAGGCTTAAGTAGACTACACACGCCGTGTATATTATTATATACTGTATGTGTATGTATATATATATATATATATATATATATATATATATATATATATATATTTATATTATTTCTATCAGAAAGATATGTAGATATGTATTGCATCTCGCAACACGCGTTTCACCCTCATTGGTGTGTAGATTCAGGGCTTCATCCGGCTTGCCCTGAATCTACACTCCAATGAGGGTGAAACGCGCGTTGCTAGATGCAATCAGTTTGTGAGAGGGTTACAGCTGTACCCTTTATGTCTTTTGCTTACTGGAGATACTGGAATCACAGTGGTGGTTGAGAAGCAGGTACACTCACGGATGGGAAACCGTCACAGCGGCAGAAAATAAAAGGAGGAACGGATGACATCAACAAAAGCTGTCTTGTAAGTAGGATATACAAGCAAGTTAACTAAGAATCTACAATCAAGGTAAGCGCAGGACAAGTGAAGCTGCGTTAGCAAACTGCATGATAAGATATCCATAATGGAGTTATATGAGCCTACCTGGTGAGGCGCAAGTCTTTATGCAATATGACCTGAGGACTTCTTTGTCCTTTTTGGTTGAGGAGCTTGATTCGCTTGGCCTATGAGACAGCGGGACATAAGCCTCCTCAGAGGATCACGGCTCATTCAACTAGAGCTGTGGCTTCCTCTTGGGCCTTCAAGAATGAGGCCTCTATGGAGCAAATTTGTAAGGCGGCTACCTGATCCTCAATTAACACTTTTACAAAGTTTTACAAATTTGAAGTTTTTGCTTCTGCAGGAGCTGTTTTTGGGAGAAAGGTTTTGTAGGCTGTGGTGCCCTCAGATTAGGGTCCGCCTTTTATCCTCCCGGTTTCATTTAGTGTCCTCTAGAGCTTAGGTATTTGTTCCCACAAGTAATGAATGAAGCTGTGGACTCTCCTCCCCTTTTACCTGATAATTTCATTTCCTTCGTGGGGAGGAGAGTCCATGGCTCCCGCCCATATCTCCGATGGGCAGAGCTAAATTTAATTAATCTTCTGGCACCATTTATACCCTGATATTTCTCTTACTGCTCCTTGTTCCCTCGGCAGAATGACTGGGGGAGGTATTTAAGCCTTTGGCTGGGGAGTCTTTGCCTCCTCCTGGTGGCCAAGTTCTTAATTCCCACAAGTAATGAATGAAGCCGTAGACTCTCCTCCCCACAATGAAAATGAAATGATCAGGCAAGCATAATTAATGTTATAACTGGAAAATCACCTGAAAACCTGGGCATATTAAAATAAAAATATGACGTATCCACGCACTGGGTGAAATATAAATAAAATTAAACACCATAGATAGCAGGAAAGAACCAACCTTTTACATTAGGCGAGCACTGATATATTGGATAATAAAAAGACATACTAAGGTCTTCATTGTAATCTCTCCCCTTGTATACACTACTACATAACAACATCAGAAAAAGGCTAGGATGATACTGTGAGTCTAATACTACCATCCAAATACTTGGCAGATTCCCTGAGTCTTTAACAATGTTCCCCCAGCTTCATTTCAACCATCAAGCCACAAGCCTTAACAAATAAAGAACTCTTGTGTCTTAGTTAAACTTGATCTATGCATGCCACTAGAAGCCAGCAAATTGGTCTCTTATACTGAGAGAGAAATTGTATAGCTACTAGCTTTAACTGGCAAGTGCATCCAAAGCTAATAAATGCGGGAACAAAAAGTATTAACCCCGTAACTGCCAGGTATAGATGCGCAAGAGCATTGTCCAACATCCCCCTATACATAACCTAAAGGAGAAAGGATCAGACCCTTTAGCCCAAACACATGAAAGGTCGCCAAAATAGACCGCTATAGAGCTGCCTTGAGGCTATACACTTCCAGCGTCAAGCTGGCACCAGAGGCCAAATATCATTAAAAAATAGATATGTCTTATGGTATCCATGAAGTTACAAACATTCGGAGACAACCCTTAGAAAGAGAATAGAAATAGTCCATATGCAAAACAGAGACACATGCAGATGAACAAAAGGGCTAAAAAATCTCCTTGTAATGAGATTGATTATAATATTGTTCCCCTATAATATAAATATATACATGTCGTCTTCTACATATAAACCAAAGATGCTGCAGCAAATAGAATTTTGAATTTACAAAATACAATAGACAAATATTGGCCGCAATAAATGAAATAAACTCCTTATCATGAAGGAGATAGAAGTTGGCATCCTTTAAAACAAGCATAGATTAAAACATATGAAATACCATAAACTGCCACGGAAAAGGTCAGGAGAAATGTCCTGCCAACCGAATATAAGCTTTGAAGTACAAAGCAAATAATTCCCTCTCCATAACTATTTACCCTGTAAATGAAACAAACTATGGTGCAAATGCAACAAAGGGCGCCAAAAAAGCACAGTTTGTGGCGGGAAGCGTAGGCTTAAGCGCGTACCACGCCACGGATATATTAAATTTAAATGGCGTCAAAGAAAAAAATCATAGCCTATGGGTGTATTACGAAATAACACTTTGAGGCTTAACCTTGAAGGGAAATCTAATCGGAGCCCAATAAATGAAAACCCCGTTCATAAAACCTTGTCCCAACAGAGGACTAGTAAGGCACTGCGCTATTGGTGTGCATAACATTGTCACCGAATACAGACGTATATGTCTATATCAGGATAGTGACCGGCAACTCAATAAAACATAAATATTGTTGGTCCTACTACGTGAGACAGAAAGACCAGGGGAGCGTGAACGAACTGTGAACAAGCAGTCTTCCTAGACTACGTCCTGTCTAAAATATTTAACAGTGTAAGCAAGACGGAACCTTAACTCACAGACTCGTGTTCCGGCCCCACAACATGTGGTAATGGCACAGAACAGGGACCATGGAAGCGGTCTTGTTTCGCCACATTTCTACCAGATCTATGACTGGTCAAAATTACAGTAACAGGCTAAAAACATTGTGTCTCATCTTAACCTCCTCTGTGGTAAATATTAGTAATATCCCTAGTAGGATATGAACAGCGTATGTCTGATAACTAAACCATAGTAGATTACCCCCCTGCTTACTCACAGTAATACAGCCTTCCCCTATACTAAATACTGGGGAACCAATGATGTATAGCGGTTCCTGTTAAGGAGAGACAGGGTAGCCCCAATGCTTGCATGCGAATAGGGTTCTTAAAATACTCAGAAGATGATCAGATGATACATGTGCACCTTTCCTGCAAGTTAATGTACATGAGCATATGCAGTTGCCATGTCTTTTCAGTCCGCTAGTTCTAGGCTTTCAGATTAAAATTATATCCCTGGTAGAGGATATAACTAATGTCTCCAGACCCCTCTTAAGATGCAGTGAGGTGCCAGCTGGACACCTATCAATATCCCCCCTTCCCTGAAGTCGCTAAGGAGAAGTAAGTTAATAAGTAAAAAGGGGCTGCCAAGCAAAAGTACCCTGGGTCTGCTGCCCCCAAAAAATCCCTACGGTCAAGGGATATTTATACCTAGGACTCCACAAAGGGCATTTAACCCTCTGAAGTGCTATATCCTCCTAACCTAGAAGGTAAAAGCGCTTACCTGTGGAAAATAGCTGCAGGGCAGGAACAGCTTCTAAGGTATGACAGACACTTCAACCTCTGACAGGGACCTTGTAGAAAAAGAAAAAACAGAGTAAGCAACTCTGGTTTTCTATAGAGGGGTAGCATACATGTTGGAATTTGAGCAAGGACCACCTTGTCGTTTTTCAACTGCTAAAAGCCACCATTACTCTTACTAAAGAGTTTTACATGGACACAGCATAGCCCCAATCCTTGGTTGCAGGGAAAATTACCCATTAAAGGATTAATATCTTCAGACACCTACTTCACACATCCCCCCCCCCCCCCCAATGATAGAGGCAAAGAATGACTTGAATGGATTTGGGAACTCTCTATGCCGTTGGAAATTTAATTATAATCGCACCCAGAGCATTGACAGACTCAAGAGTCAATACATGAGTCCAGGACAGTGTGAGAGAGTCAAGGAACATGTGGCAAATTGTGGAATCCCATCATAAAAGTAAAACCTGGTAAGAAATGCAGATTCACAGAAACAGTGCTGGAATTCTGGTAATTTGGAAAATGCGGTGGGACAGGTATAAAAAAACTTACCTACAGCCCATCTCTAATTCTGCCACCAGACCTTATTTCCCCAGTAATTGTCCATTTACCACAGCTTGCAAGATATGTACTTGGGTTTTGCTTCATGTAAAGTGATGCTGAAGGGATTAGTTAAATGGCCATTGTATTAAAAAAATTGCATGCTGTAATTCATTAGAATTTTAAAACTAGCGACCCTATAATGCTGTGTGTTCAACCCCGCAAAGTGGTACGCAGTTGGGTCGTGAGATTATTGCTACTGATTAGGTCAACTGTAGTTTTCTTTTGGGACCAGCAGTACTCTGTGGCTCCTGTGCAATACTTTAACTATGTTTTTACCCCATTGTGGGGGTTAAACACATAGCATTACAGGGTTGCTAGTTTTCAAATTACATGATCTAAAAAATTAAAGCATGTAATATTTCAACTATTATAGCCCTTTAACTTTATTTTATTACTTCCATCTATCCATTATGTATAATCTAAACATGTATTAAAAATGATAAAAACTGGATATGCATAAATTAAAATCAATTACCTCTTGCAGTATTTCGTCCTACCCCCTGATACAGCTCTTTATTTTTAATCAAAGAAGACCTGTTACATTCGATTAGTAGCTGTATCACCCAAGATATTATGCATTTTCTAGTCTTAGAGAGATTACTTTTTAAAAAACATTTATATATATATTGATATTTGAGCTAGTTTACCAGCATTGGTGGTGTGCTTGAGACCAGTTTGGATTTCAGATAGTTTGTATTTTGGAATATTTGCATTTGTAAAGAGTAGGCAGAGTAATTACCAGAAGTAATGGATTGTGGACTCTCACCACCATGAAATAAATACATTTATCAGGTAAGCATAAATTATGTTTTTTTATACTTTTGTCTATACACAATTTAGCTAGATAGAAAGTCTGACTTTAAACTTCAGTTCCTACCCTTTTTTTTTTTTGTCCAGTTTTCAAGGCCATATCATGGGACCAGCCTCTAGTTCTTATCACATTTTAATCTGCTGGGGTTCTTGCTTAATTCATTCTTTTCCCCAGATTTTTATTCTTGCATATTTAAATTGTTACATAACAGCAGATTCTACAATGAAGCATATATTGATGTTATTGATCATAATAGTAGTTAGTTGCTTACTGATAAAATCTTAATACATCCACAGAGCAGGCATTCAGAGAATGGACGTCTGTGTACAGGCAGTGACAAAATGTGTGGGATTCCATTGGATTTAATACATCTGATTTTGTTTGATACATCATTTGTTGTATTTTACTTATGACAGAGGTTTCAGGTCCTGATTATAAAAGAAAGCGATTACGACAGGAGGCAAATGTGAATTCCTGGTCAGACTTCCTTAGAACACAACTTCACCCTAAATCAGTGTGCGCTGTGAGTCCATGTCACCAAAGTGGGTAAGTGAATTGGGACATGCTAAGACCTAAGAGCAAGAGAACAATTGGTATTACAGGTCTAATACATATTACTTCTTGACAGTGGACCTGAGGGGCTGGAATCTTTCAGCCAAGGGGAGGCCTTGTTGAGGGAATCATATCTGGATGAAATTGAGGACGACCTGCATTTTTTCACTGAGGAGTGTGATTATTTGCAGGTGTGAAATTCTGTCCTTTTGAAAAGAAGAAACTTTGAGACAGAGTAAAGGGTCTGATTGCACTTGTATGAAGGGGAGCATAATATAGAGAGGTGAGGGGGAGGTATTGAGCCAAGTTGGGGAGTTGGCATAGTTTGGGATGGTGTAGGGTCTGCTCTCTCTTAAAGTGATGGTAAATCCAAGCGTATAACAAACACTAGGATTTACCTTCACTAAAAATAAACATTAGCTTCAGTCATCATTTACTAAACATACAGTGTAAATCTCACCCTATCTATACCGCAAGTATATCGCTAACTCAGCGTCTTCGGCCACCCACGGCACAGCCCTCTTCTTTAATGAGGCGACTTTTCCACCTCTAAACTAATAGCTGTGCGTGTCAACTGACGGTGTTCTGTATCTACGCACGGCTATTGGTTTAGAGGTGAAAACGTCACCTCATTGAAGAAGAGGGATGTGCCGTGGGCAGCCGGAGGCACTGAGTTAACGATATACTTGAAGCTAATGTTTATTTTTAGTGATAGCGTGTGTTATATGCTTGGATTTATCATCACTTTAACGTAACTTTATTTCTTTTACAAAGATATGACGAGTCCACGGATTTCATCCTTGTGGGATTTATCCTCCTGCTGACTGGAAGTGGCAAAGAGCACCACAGCAGAGCTGTATATATAGCTCATCCCTTCCCTCCACCCTCAGTCATTCTCTTTGCCTATGTTAGTACTAGGAAGAGGTAAAGTGAGGTGTTAGTTTTATTTTTATTTTTTTCTCAGGGGGAAATCGTCAGTATATTGCTTCCCAAGAGGAGTGGAGAAACCTCTTATTTCTGCCCTGATGTTGACGATCTTAGTAGACATTCCTAAAATCCATGATGGTTCCCACAGTTTAGCTGAAGGTAGTGTGAGAAAATCTTCAGTGTGGAGAACGGTGCCTTGCTGCAAGCAACATTAAGGTATGTTCAATCTTTTTTTTCTGGGGAGACTTGTTGCATCAGAACAGACTGACATTGTTCCCTATATGGGGAAGGGTAAGCTGTATACACTATATGAAAAGAAACGTTGTACAGGAATCCCTTTTATATTATTTACTAGATTATATCTTTTGGCTTAATTAGGTTTAAGACGCTGGGAGTTGCGGTTGGCTTATGTACTGTGAAATTTTACCACTGGTCTGAGCGACCCATGCGGGTGTGCAATGTTATGGTTTTTCTGTGCGGCACATGGCTTTCTTTTTATCAGTAGACTTGTTTGTTTTTAACTGCGACCCATGCGGGTCGGAATCAGCGTTACGCCCATGGTGGGCGGGGCCTAATTTTTGTGCGCTCAGACGCGCAGCAGTATCCGGATCGCATAGCTAGCAGAGACTGGGGCTCCGGTGAGGCCTAAGCTGTCTCAGTCTATCGAGGGTCTTGTTCAAACGTCCGACTACAGCAAGTGTATTCCGGGGGCAGGTAGGTGCCACAGCAGAGCTGTGGCGTGGTGCAGGGGCCATTTGTAGAGAATTACATTTGATATTACATAATTCTGTTATAAAGTGTATATTACATTTATTTGCAAGTGGATGCAATACATATAGAGTATTCTGGGGCACGCTAAAATAATATTTCTTTCATTTAATTAGCAAGAGTCCATGAGCTAGTGACGTATGGGATATACATTCCTACCAGGAGGGGCAAAGTTTCCCAAACCTTAAAATGCCTATAAATACACCCCTCACCACACCCACAATTCAGTTTTACAAACTTTGCCTCCCATGGAGGTGGTGAAGTAAGTTTGTGCTAGATTCTACGTTGATATGCGCTTCGCAGCATGCTGAAGCCCGGTTTTCCTCTGAGTGCAGTGAATGTCAGAGGGATGTGAAGAGAGTATTGCCTATTTGAATACAATGGTCTTCCTCTAGGGGATTTATTTCATAGGTTCTCTGTTATCGGTCGTAGAGATTTCTTCTCCTACCTCCCTTTTCAGATCGACGATATACTCTTATATACCATTACCTCTACTGATTCTCGTTTCAGTACTGGTTTGGCTATCTACTATATGTAGATGAGTGTCCTGGGGTAAGTAAGTCTTATTTTTTGTGACACTCTCTTAAGCTATGGTTGGGCACTTAATATGTAAAGTTCTAAATATATGCCTTTAAACTTATATTTGCCATGATTCAGGATAATCAGTATTCCTTCATTCAGACTGTCAGTTTCATTATTTGGGATAATGCATATGAATAAATATTATTTTTCTTACCTTCAATTTTCAATTGACTATTTTTCCCTGCGGGCTGTTAGGCTCGCGGGGGCAGAAAATGCTTCATTTTATTGCATCATTGTTGGCGCAAAATTTTGTCATTTCCGGCGTCGTAGTTGACGCCGGAAGTTGTTTGTAGTTACGTCATTTTTTTGACGCATGTGTATTCAGACTTTTTTTGTGCCAAAAAATGTGGGCGTTGGTTTCGAGGTCAGAGGATGTGGCGTCATACTTGGCGCCAAAAATGTGGGCGTCATACTTATTCCACTTTTTTCTCACATTATTTAAGTCTCACTTTTTTTGTTGCTTCTGGTTGCTAGAGGCTTGCTTGTTTTGCATTTTTTCCCATTCCTGAAACTGTCATTTAAGGAATTTGATAATTTTGCTTTATATGTTGTTTTTTTCTATTACATATTGCAAGATATTCAAAACACTGTTCCTGTATCAAGAAATGCTGAGGGATTCCTGTTGACTGATATCAGTCCTACCAAAGCTAAGTTCATTTATTTTAATGTTATGAATTTTTATCTTTAGCTATGGTTTGTAATAAGTTATCATGATAAACTTTTACATGCAGAATCCATTAGTATTTATGCTTTATATATTGCTATTCTTTTTATATCTTATGTACAAGATATACTTAGAAATTTATAAGAATATTTTTCTGATTCTATTTTAAGGGCTTTGTCTGACGTCCCGCATTCTAATAAAATTTTTAGGTTTTTTTCAAACTTCTTTTTTAGTTGATGAAGTTTCAAATGACCAACAACATAATGAATTATCCATCTCTGATGGTGCTTTTTTCTCATTCAGAATTTTTCTTCATCAGATATTGACACTAACAAATCTACCTTTTTTCTTTATTAGAGTACATTTGTTCTTTGTTCAAGAGGTGTTGATTATTTTGGATATTGGGATATCTAGTTATTTTGATTTTAAAGACTAGCTAACATTTGAATTATTAATCTTCTGTGGTTTCTTCAGAGGTTTTTTTCCAGTTCCTGATACTAGGGAAAGGAATAGGCTGAGAATTTTCTTTTAGTCCTTCTTTAAGGTTTTTAAATTGTATTCTTTGCCGGCAGTTAATTTTCAGTTTTGAAGAAAGATTCCTCAAGTTAATGGGGCTATCTCTACTTCTGCTAAATATACTATTATTCTTATAGCAAATAGTATTTATTTTTTTCCTTCAGATGGGTGTATCTTATTTAAGGAAAATTATTTTCAGGTACTTTTTCTTAGACCTGTAATTTATTCGGCTGATGTTGCAATTGCTGCATCTTTCTGGTTGGATACTTTAAGATCAAGTATCGGATTATGATTTGTTTAGCATTGTTAAAAGGACAAAATCTTCTACTTATTTGAAGTTCAGACTAAGTGCTATTGCGTTGTCTTGTTATCTTGCATTTGTTGATTGTGCAAGTCCAGTGTCTGATCCTTTAACTTGATTAACATGCTAATAATTTCATTTGTGTTGTCATTTTATTAAATATTTTCGCAAATGAGGTTTAATCTATGCCTTTAGCTATTTTAGCTAGAAGAACTTTGTGATTTCAATTTTGGAATGCTAATTTGATTTCTAAAATCCATATTTCTTTTTTTCCAAGATATTCAATTATTTGGTTCATAATTGGATTCAATTATTTAACTGTTACTCTGGGCTTCAAGATTGAGTTCTAAGACTAAAACTTTAAGCTTATTTTAGTTTTCTGTTCTTACTAAGGAACGGAATCCTGAATTCTTCCCCCTGTAACATGTTTATAATTGGAAGTTTTTTTTCTTCATTCAATTAAGCCTTTTTTTTAAAAAAAAAAAAAAAAAAAAAAAGTTCAAAGTCAGCTCCCCAAATTTGCATATAGGTACGATTCTTATTCCAGCTTGGCTGGTAAGGGGCAGGTTAAGACTTTTTTTGAAATTTGTTTGGTTCTATTCGGTCCAAACTTCTTAAACTTTGGGTACAGAATAGGTTTCAGAGTAAAACCGTCTGTGAGAAGTCTTTTTTTTCTCTATCATATTCCAGCTATTCCAGTAAGACTAACAATTTCCTGAAGTGTGTCTCAGACATGAAGTTTTCTGTTTTTTTTTTTTCCAGTTTCATTTTAGGAACAGGGTTTTGGGGTTTTTATTCAAGACTATTCATTGTTCCAAAGATAGAAAATCTTTTTGAACTGTCATATAAGTGTACCATCTTTTAGAATGGTGTTTATATGGTCTGTTCGACCTTTTTGGTCAGTGATGGCATTATTTGTCTACAATAGATACAATAGATGCATATCTTCATTTTCTGTTTTCATTCAGATTATTTTTATTTTCTGAGATTCTCTTTTTTTGACAAGCATTACCAATTTGTTGTTTTTCCTTCTGGTCTAGCGACAGCTCTAAGAATCTTTTCAAGGTTCTCAGTGTTCCTTATTTGCACAGTATCGTGGTACTGGCTCAGTCTTTTCGTTCTGCGGAATCTCATACGTTTCAACTTTGTTGTTTCTTCAAGACATGGTTAGAGGATCTTTTTATCAAAAGTTCCTTGTTTCCTCACACAAGGGTCACCTTTTTTAGGTTTCCAGATAGATTGTGTCAATGTTTTTGTCTCTAACAGACAAGTAACAAGTTTATTGGGTTCCGTTTGTCGGAACCTTCAGTCTCTATTATTTCCTTCAAGTTGCTATATATGCATGGAAGTTTTAGGTTTCATGGCTGCAGCATTGGATTTGATTCCCTTTGCTCATTTCATAGGAAACCTTTCCAGTTTTTTATGCTGAATAATGGTGCAGGGATTCTAGGATATCACTTTTTATATCTTTGAATCCTAATGTTTAACTATCTTTTGATTCAGTGGTTAAGATCACCATCATTTAGTTCTACAGGTCTCTTCGGTTCTTTCAACCTGGACCATGATCTCTACAGATGCAAGTCTTTTAGGTTGGGAGGCTGTCTGAGGATCTCTGTCAGCACAAGGGGTTTGGAAATCTCAGGAGGCGAGATTACCATTTGATATTTTGGAACTCCGTGCATTCTCAGAGTTCTTCAGTTTGGTTTCTTTTTGAAGAAGAGACGTTTTTTCAGACAGACAATGTCACAACTGTGGCGTATGTCAATCATTAGGGTGGGACTATCAGTCTTTAGGCTGTGACAGAAGTATCTCGGATATTTGCTTTGGCTTAATCCAGCTCCTATCTAATTTCTGTGCTCTTTTTCCCAGGTATAGACAATTGGGAAGCGGATTATCTCTGTTAATCAAGCTTTACATCCGGGAGAATGGTCTCTTTACCCAGATATGTTTTTCAATTTTTCAGATGTGAGGGCTTCCAGAAATAGATAGAGATAGGAAGATTTACATCTCATGATGCTCTTCTTATGAAATCTCTTGGCATTCTTTTAGAATTCCTAGGATTTTATAGTTTCTTCATAAGATTTTGTCTGCATGTTCCATGAAAGGATAAATCTCTGCTTTTCCTGTGCTGTTTCACAGTAAGAATTGCTAAATCTTTCTGATATTCATTGTTTTGTTCAGGCTTTGGTTCGTATCAAGCCTGTCATTAAGCCAATTTCTCCTCCTTGGAGTCTTATTTTGGTTCTGAAGGCTTTACAGGCTCTTCTGTTTGAGCATATGCTTTCTTTGGACATTATTTACTTTCATGGAAATTATTGTTCTTTTTAGACATCTCTTCAGCTAGAACAGTTTTTGAATTATCTGTTCTTTCTTGTGAATTTCCTTTTTTTTCTGATTTTTCATCAGGATAAGGTGGTTTTTGCTGTCCTCATTTCAATTTTTACCTAAAGTTGTGAATTCTAACAACATTAGTGGAGGAATTATTGTCCCTTTCTTGTGTCCTAATCCTAAGAATTCTTTGTAAGATTCTTACATTTTTTGGATGTGGTAAGAATTTTGAAATATTATGTTGAAGCCTACTCAGATTTCAGACAGACTTCTAGTCTATTTTTTTTTATCTTTTCTGGTTTTAGGAAAGGTCAGAAGGCTTCTGCCTTTTCTTTGGCATCTTGGTTAAAGCTTTTGATTCATCATGCTT
This sequence comes from Bombina bombina, assembly GCF_027579735.1. Taxonomy (NCBI): domain Eukaryota; kingdom Metazoa; phylum Chordata; class Amphibia; order Anura; family Bombinatoridae; genus Bombina; species Bombina bombina. Next base: position 1,350,814,130 of record NC_069499.1, on the reverse strand, counting down.
ATTTGGAGTCGGGTTAATCCCTGAGGATTACGGCTCATTCTACTAGGTCAGTTTCTACTTCCTGGACTTTTAAGAATGAAGCTTCTGTTGATCAGATTTGCAAAGCAATGACTTGGTCTTCTTTGCATACTTTTACTAAATTCTACCATTTTGATGTTTTCTCTTCTTCAGAAGCAGTTTTTGGTAGAATAGTACTTCAGGCAGCTGTTTCAGTTTGATTCTTCTGCTTATATTTCAGTTTTTTTCATTATAAAAATTGAAACTTTTGATTGGGTAGTGGATTAATTTTTTCAGCGGAATTGGCTGTCTTTATTTTATCCCTCCCTCTCTAGTGACTCTTGCGTGGAAGTTCCACATCTTGGGTATCTGCTATCCCATACGTCACTAGCTCATGGACTCTTGCTAATTACATGAAAGAAAACATAATTTATGTAAGAACTTACCTGATAAATTCATTTCTTTCATATTAGCAAGAGTCCATGAGGCCCACCCTTTTTGTGGTGGTTATGATTTTTTTGTATAAAGCACAATTATTCCAATTCCTTATTTTTGATGCTTTCGCTCCCTTCTTATCACCCCACTATTCGTTAAACTGAATTGTGGGTGTGGTGAGGGGTGTATTTATAGGCATTTTAAGGTTTGGGAAACTTTGTCCCTCCTGGTAGGAATGTATATCCCATACGTCACTAGCTCATGGACTCTTGCTAATATGAAAGAAATGAATTTATCAGGTAAGTTCTTACATAAATTATGTTTTTTGGTTCTCATCAAACTTTGCAAAAAATAGTGGCGCTTTAAAATTTAAAGGCGCAGTACAGTATATTTTTGCATTTGCCTTTTTGCTTTTGATTTGTTTGCATACAATTAAAATCAGAGCCCATTATTTTTAGCAAGATACGACTGTTGTTATATTGCTAGTCTGTTTAACATGTCTGACACGGAGGATGAATCTCCTTGCTCTGTGTTTTAAATGCCACTGTTGAACCCCCTCTAGTTTTGTGTTCCTCGTGCACTGAGAGGGCTGTACAATGTAAAGCACAAATCTTATGTAAAGAAGATGTGTCTAAGGATGATTCTCAGTCTGAGGAGAATCAGGGTATACCACTCCCCAAGCGTCACAACCTTTAACACCCACCCAAGCGACGCCTGGTTCCTCAACCGCGTCTAATTCATTTACTCTGCAGGATATGGCTGCTGTTATGTCAAATACCCTTACAGAGGTTTTATCTAAACTGCCTGTGTTACAGGGCAAACGTAGCAGGTCAGAGGTCCATGAGAATGCTGTGACCTCTAATGCTTTAGTAGCTATTTCCGATGTACCCTGTCAGGGATCTGATTTGGGGGTCAGGGAACTTCTGTCTGAGGGGAAACTTTCCGCTTCGGGAAGTGTGTTGCCTCAGAAAGATACGGACACCATGTTCTTTAGATTTAAGCTTGAACACCTCCGCCTATTGCTTCTGGAGGTTTTAGTGACTCTGGATGACTGTGACTCTATTGTGATTCCACCAGAGAAATTGTGTAAGATGGACAAATACTTAGAGGTTCCTACTTACTCTAATGTTTTTCCAGTTCCTAAAAGAATTTTGGAAATTATTACACGGGAGTGGGAAAGACCGGGTATCCCGTTCTCACCTTGCCGTAATTTTAAGAAAATGTATCCCATCCTTGATACCGTTCGGGACTCTTGGCAAACAGTCCCTAAGGTAGAGGGAGCTATATCTACCCTGGCTAAGCAACTTTTCCAATTGAAGATAGTTGTGCTTTCAAAGACCCTATGGATAAGAAATTGGAGGGTCTTCTAAAGAAAATGTGTATTCAACAGGGTTTCCTCTTACAACCAACGGCCTGCATTGTACCAGTTACTACTGCAGTGGCTTTTTGGTTTGATGCATTAGAGGAGTCTCTCAAGAATGAGACTCCCTTAGAGGATATCGTAGATAGAATTAAAGCTCTTAGGCTAGCTAATTCCTTTATTACAGATACCGCCTTTCAGATTGCCAAATTGGCGGCTAAAAATGCTGGGTTTGCCATTTTAGCGTGTAGAGCGTTATGGTTAAAATCATGGTCTGCGGATGTGTCACGATTCGCTGTGTCTTTAAATGGACTAGACCTGCCCTCTGAACATTCCCCTATAAAAGCCTTCTGAGAACACCTGTTTACTGCTTGATTATTAGATTCTGAATGCTGAGAAACTACACACCTACTTGAATCTCCTGCTAAAGATCTTATTTTTACAAGCCTGCCTTACAGCTAAGTGATATTTTCACTATCCTGTTTCCCAAACCAGAACCTCTTCTCAGTTTGCAGAGTATATCAACTTTAAAATCTATCTACTAACTTGTCTCCTTTATATTAATCACGAGCAAACTGAAATACTGCATTGAGTGTCTAAATCAGAACGGAGTGCTGCTGACTTCATCCTCAGCTGTTCTTCTTCAGTGAAACTGCCTCCATCTCACACTGCACTGTTTGTTCCATTGTTCCCAAGCACAGCTCCTCACTCAAACAGGCTACAGGCAGTCTCCAAAGCAACTTCCTTTGCTCTGCCACATACCAACTAAGACCGCAAGTATAAGATTGTTAACCTCTTGTTTTATTACGCTAAGCTGTCAACCTGCTTTATTTACTGCTAAAGTCTGTATTTACTGCATCACAAAACACTCGCTATACATTCTGACTAAGCCTCTGTTTGGAGTACAGACTAATTATCTGCATGACTGCGACGCTTCATTAATCTGCTTGCTGTGGTATATATTTGACTCTGGTATTATATATATATATCACTGTGTGTAATTAAACAGAAGAACTGCTTAACTCCCTGTCTTTTCCACACATTAACCCCATATGTGCTGGAAATTAAAGGAAAAGCTACAAAACCTCATTTTATGAGTGTATATATACTTGGAAAAAGTTAACTTATATTGAACAGCACGTGATATAATAATCAAGCCACCATTTAAAATTATTAAACTTCAAAATGGATCCCACAACTATGGCTAATGAAATTGCCACATTAAACCAAAAAATAGATATTCTTGCACAGGGTTTAACAGAGGTCCAGAATGAAAATAACACTCTCAAACGAATAATGAATGATTTCATCACTCAAAAATCCTCTGAGCACCCTGAACCTCATATCAACCCACCTTCTGTGTTTTCTGGTGTACGATCACATTTTAGAAATGCTTGCATGTTGTTATTTTCTATGAATCCAAAAACGTATCATTCCGACAGAATAAAGGTATGTACCGCTATATCCTATCTAAGCGGTGAACCTAGATCATGGGCAGACAGGTTTTTTGAATCTGGAGACCCCATTCTAGAGTCCCTAGAATTTTTTTTCAAAGCCATGTCTATTCTATATGAAGACAGTAACACACAGATCACTGCAGAAAATAACTTACGGACTCTGAGGCAGGGAAAAAGAGCGTTTGAAGACTAAGTGGCAGAGTTTCAGTTATGGGCTACTGACTCCCAGTGGAACTCTGTAAGTTTGAAGAATCAATTCCGTTTAGGACTCTCGGAACATCTAAAAGATGAGCTTTCCCGCATTGACCTCCCAGACACCCTGGACTCTTTTATAAAAAATATGTATTTCAATGGACAGAAGATACAGGGAAAGACGGGCAGAAAAACAACATTTTGATCCATATCCCAAGAAGTAGAACATCACACACCCAGAGAAAATTTCCACTTGTTCCCATGGAAATTGGGACTATTAAGGGCCCACTCTCTCAGGAAGAGAAGTTGAGGAGAAGGATTTCAAACTTATGCATGTATTGTGGGAATAAAGAACATAGCGTATCCATTTATCCCCGAGTTACTTGAGAGATTGACTGACGCTACCATATTCACCAAGTTAGATCTTAAAGGGGCCTATAATCTGATAAGAATGAGAAAAGGAGACGAATGGAAAACAGCGTTCAGAACCCGATACCGCTTATTTCAATATAATGTCATGCCTTTTGGTTTAACAAACGCACCCGCCACTTTCCAATTTTTTATTAATGAAATATTCAAGGATTTAATGGATATATGTGTAGTCATATATCTAGATGATATTTTAATCTTTTCTAAGAATCTAGATGATCATATAAAGCATTGAAGGTGGCTATTAACAAGGCTAAGAGAACATCGATTATATGCCAAAGCAGAGAAATGTGAATTCCACGTAAAGACAATGAAATTTCTAGGTTATATTGTCACCCCGAATGGGATCCATATGGATCCTGAAAAGGTTGAAGCTGTTCTAAAATGGCCCATCCCTTCCTCTTTGAAGTCCCTTCAGAGGTTCTTGGGCTTCTCCAACTTTTTATAGATGATTCATTCAAGATTTCTCTACAATTGTTCAACCTTTGACTAAACTAATTGGGAAACAAAGCTTCATTTGGACAGAACAAGCACAAGATGCATTCGATCATCTAAAAAGAAGTTTTTCAACTGCACCTGTGATACATCTACTGAATCCCGATGCCCAGTTCACTCTTGAGGTGGATGCCTCTAACATCGGAATTGGTGCCATCTTGTCTCAACAAACAGATGGATCTCCTGATCGTCATCCTGTTGCATACTATTCCCGGCTACTCTCCGTTGCTGAAAGGAATTACTCAGTTGGGGATCTTGAACTTCTAGCCATAAAGAGTGCTCTTGAACACTGGAGACACTTGCTAGAAGGTACAGACAAACCTTTCCTAGTTCTTACCGACCACAATAACTTACAATACCTGAAGAAAAACAAGACGTTATCCTCCAGACAGGTATGTTGGTCACTTTTCTTTGACCGATTTTAATTTTCACCTTAACTACAGACCAGGGTCAAAAAACGTTCAAGCTGACGCTTTATCACAATCATTTTGTATCTGAATGTGAAGAAACAAAACCAATCATACCCCCACATAAGTTTCTTGCAGCAGCTACCACTTCACATGCTGACCTACTATCAGCTCAAAGAGCAGACAGTAATATACCTTCCTCATGTATTATGGACAACACCTCCGGACTTTATCTCCATAATATTTTTTTTTATGTGCCTCCACCGTTACGCCAAGTACTCCATCATCATCATCATCATCATGTCTCCCCAATATCTGGTCACCCAGGTATAACAAAAACAGTGGAACTTTTAACCAGACAATATTGGTGGCCTGGATTAAAACAGGACACTCATGAATATATACAAAAGTGTCAAGTATGCGCGAGAAATAAAAAATATCATCATAAACCTTTCGGTTTATTGAATCCTTTACCAGTTCCTGACATCCCTTGGTCAATGATTGCAATGGATTTCATCGTAGATCTACCACCCTCCAATACTTTTACCACTATATTAGTTGTGGTAGATCATCTCACTCGATTAGCTCATTTCATCCCACTAAAGAAAACTCCCAATGCCATGACAACAGCAAATGTATTCTCTCAAATTGTAAAACTGCATGGTTTACCTACATCTATAGTTACTGACCGTGGAACCAGGTCCAGGTCTAGGTTCTGGAAAGAATTGTCGTCTACTAAAGATCTCCCCAAGATTTTCGACCGCTTTCCATCCTCATTCCAACGGTTTAACGGAACGTCTAAACCAAACCCTGGAACAGTACCTCAGATGTTATATCTCACACATACAGGATGATTGGGCAGAATGGTTACCCATGGCGGAATTCTCGTACAACAACTCGATTAACTCATCTACAAAGATGTCTCCATTTTATGCTTCTTATGGGTACCATCCCTTAACACTGCCTACCACTACATTTACTTCCACCCTTCCATATTTGGTTGATTATATGTCTAACATCAAAGCCTCCATGTCTATACTAAAGATGCATCTTGAAGAAGCAAAAAAGAAACAAAAACTCTTCTATGATAAAAAACATTTGCCTTTGCCCTCTTGCAAAGTGGGTGATCAGGTCTGGCTCTCGACAAAGAACCTAAAACTTAAGGTTCCGACAAAAAAACTTGCTAACCAGTACATTGGACCCTTCAGGATAACAAAAATCATTAACCCAAATGCAGTCAAACTGAACTTACCCCCTACATTTAGAATCCATCCTTCTTTTCATGTGACTCTATTGAAACCATACTTAGGTTCACAGGACCCAACCACACAAATTGATGGGACCTCGACATCTTTGATTGATGATCAAATGGAATACGAAGTAGAGGAGATTTTGGATTCATGCCGTTGTTGGAGAAAACTGGAATATTTGGTTCACTGGAAAGACACTGGAGTTGAGGAAGACTCTTGGATCCCTCACAGGGATATTCAGGCTCCTCAGTTGCTAGACAACTTTCATAGAAAGTATCCTCTCAAGCCAGGACCGGGAATCCGGTAGATTCGCTCCTGAAAGGGGGGGATTTGTCACGATTCGCTGTGTCTTTAAATGGACTAGACCTGCCCTCTGAACATTCCCCTATAAAAGCCTTCTGAGAACACCTGTTTACTGCTTGATTATTAGATTCTGAATGCTGAGAAACTACACACCTACTTGAATCTCCTGCTAAAGATCTTATTTTTACAAGCCTGCCTTACAGGCAGTGAAATTTTCACTATCCTGTTTCCCAAACCGGAACCTCTTCTCAGTTTGCAGAGTATATCAACTTTAAAATCTATCTACTAACTTGTCTCCTTTATATTAATCACGAGCAAACTGAAATACTGCATTGAGTGTCTAAATCAGAACGGAGTGCTGCTGACGTCATCCTCAGCTGTTCGTCTTCAGTGAAACTGCCTCCATCTCACGCTGCACTGTTTGTTCCATTGTTCCCAAGCACAGCTCCTCACTCAAACAGGCTACAGGCAGTCTCCAAAGCAACTTCCTTTGCTCTGCCACATACCAACTAAGACCGCAAGTATAAGATTGTTAACCTCTTGTTTTATTACACTAAGCTGTCAGCCTGCTTTATTTACTGCTAAAGTCTGTATTTACTGCATCACAAAACACTCGCTATACATTCTGACTAAGCCTCTGTTTGGAGTACAGACTAATTATCTGCATGACTGCTACGCTTCATTAATCTGCTTGCTGTGGTATATATTTGACTCTGGTACTACATATATATACATATATATAAGACTCTTATAAATTCTCCTTAATCTGTTCACTTGTTGATGTACTTGCAACTGGACATTCTGCCATATTTAGCAAGTCATAATCACTGTATGTAATTAAACAGAAGAACTGCTTAACTCCCTGTCTTTTCCACACATTAACCCCATATGTGCTGGAAATTAAAGGAAAAGCTACAAAACCTCATTTTATGAGTATATATACTTGGAAAAAGTTAACTTATATTGAACAGCACGTGATAGGATGTGTCATCTAAGTCAAAGCTTTTGGCTATCCCTTTCAAGGGAAAAACCCTATTCGGGCCTGACCTGAAAGAAATAATTTCTGACATTACGGGTGGGAAGGGTCATCTCTTACCTCAGGATAGAACTTCTAAACTGAGGGGTAAACAGAATAATTTTCGTTCTTTTCGGAATTTTAAGGGAGTCCCCTCCTCTTCTTCCGCCAAGAAGGGAATTTTGGTCAGACCAAGGCCGTCTGGAGACCCAACCAGGCTTGGAACAAAGGTAAACAACCCAAGAAGCCCGCTGCTGCTGCCAAGACAGCATGAAGGGGCGGCCCCTGATCTGTGACAGGATCTAGTAGGGGGCAGGCTGTCTCTCTTTGCCCCGGCTTGGGTAAGAGATGTGCAGGATCCTTGGACACTGGAAATCGTGTCCCAAGGGTATCGGCTGGAATTAAAAAATTCTCCCCCAAGGGGGAGGTTTCTTCTTTCACGATTGTCTGCAAATCAGATAAAAAGAGAGGCGTTCTTACGTTGTGTAAAAGACCTCTATACTATGGGAGTAATTTGTCCCGTTCCAATACTGGATCAGGGACAGGGGTTTTACTCAAATCTTTTCGTGGTTCCAAAAAAAGAGGGAACGTTTCGACCCATTTTAGATCTTAAAAGTCTAAACAAGTTTCTCAGAGTTCCATCCTTCAAGATGGAGACTATCCGAACAATTCTGCCATTAATCCAGGAAGGTCAATATATGACTACCGTTGACTTGAAGGATGCATATCTTCATATCCCTATCCACAGGGATCATAACCAGTTCCAAAGGTTTGCCTTTCTAGACAAACATTTTCAGTTTGTGGCTCTTCCCTTCGGGTTGGCCACAGCACCCAGGATCTTCACGAAGGTTCTAGGGTCTCTCCTGGCGGTTCTCAGGCCGCGAGGTATTGCAGTGGTGCCTTATCTGGACAATATTCTGATTCAGGCGTCATATTATCATCTGACAAAGTCTCATACAGACATGGTTCTGTCCTTTCTGAGGACTCACGGGTGGAAGGTGAATCTAGAAAAGAGTTCACTTATTCCACAGACAAGGGTTCCCTTCTTGGGAACGCTGATAGATTGCATATCCATGAAGATTTTCTTGACAGAAGTCAGAAAGTTACATGCCGAACCCTTCAGTCCAATCCTCGGCCATCAGTGGCTTAGTGCATGGAAGCAATAGGATTGATGGTGGTGGCAATGGACATTGTTCCCTTTGCTCGGTTTCATCTCAGACCGCTACAATTGAGCATGCTCAAGCAGTGGAATGGAGATTATGCAAATTTGTCACCTCAGATAGATCTGGATCAGGAGACAAGAGACTCTCTTCTTTGGTGGTTGTCGTTGGATCATCTGTCCCAGGGGACGTGTGTCCGCAGACCCTCATGGGTGATAGTGACAATGGACCCCAGTCTACTAGGTTGGGGTGCAGTCTGGAATTCCCTGAAAGCTCAGGGTGCGTGGACTTAGTCGGAGTCTCTACTTCCAATCAACATTCTGGAGTTGAGAGCAATATTTAATGCGCTTCAGGCGTGGCCTCAGTTGGCCTCGGCCAAATTCATCCGCTTTCAGTCGGACAACATCACGACTGTGGCTTAAATCAATCATCAAGGGGGAACAAGGAGTCCCTTAGCGATGACAGAAGTATCGAGGATAATTCAATGGGCAGAGGCTCATTCTTGTTATCTGTCAGCAATCTACATCCCAGGAGTGGACAACTGGGAAGCGGACTTTTTAAGCAGACAGACGTTTCATCCGGGGGAGTGGGAACTCCACCCGGGGATCTTTGCCACTCTGATTCGCAGATGGGGCAGGCCAGAGTTGGATCTGATGGCGTCTCGTCAGAATGCCAAGCTACAGAGATACGGATCCAGGTCAAGGGATCCTCGGGCCGAACTGATAGATGCCTTGGCAGTGCCTTGGTCGTTCAGCCTAGCGTATGTGTTTCCACCGTTTGCTCTCCTTCCCCGGTCGATTGCTTGGATCAAACAGGAGAGTGCTTCAGTAATTTTAATCACACCTGCGTGGCCTCGCAGGACTTGGTATGCCGATCTAGTGGACATGTCCTCTCTGCCGCCGTGGAGGCTTCCATTGAGGCAGGACCTTCTCATTCAGGGACCTTTTTAACATCCAAATCTAGTTTCTCTGCAGCTGACTGTTTGGAGATTGAACGCTTGATCTTATCTAAGCGGGGGGTTCTCTGATCCGGTCATTGATACTTTGATTCAAGCATGTAAACTTGTTACTAGAAAGATCTACCATAAGATATGGCGTAAATATCTTTATTGGTGCGAATCCAAGGGCTACTCATGGAGTAGAGTTAGGATTCCCAGAATTCTGTCTTTTCTCCAAGAAGGTTTGGAGAAAGGGTTATCAGCAAGTTCCTTAAAGGGACAAATTTCTGCTTTGTCAATCTTACTTCACAATTGTTTGGCAGATGTTCCAGACGGTCAGTCTTTTTGTCAGGCTCTGACCAGAATCAAGCCTGTGTTTAGACCAATTGCTCCACCCAGGAGTTTGAATTTAGTTCTTAATGTTCTTCAAGGGGTTCCGTTTGAACCCATGCATTCCATGGCTATTAAGTTATTATCTTGGAAAGTTTTGTTTTTGGTTGCTATCTCTTTTGCTTGTAGAGTTTCTGAGCTTTCAGTGTTACAATGTGACTCGCCTTATCTTACCTTTCATTCTGATAAGGTGGTTCTACGTACCAAACCTGGATTCCTTCCTAAGGTTGTTTCAAATAAGAATATTAATCAGGAAATTGTGGTTCCTTCATTATGTCCTAATCCTTCTTCTAAGAAAGAGCGCGTGTTGCATAACTTGGACGTGGTCCGTGCCCTGAAGTTTTACTTGCAGGCGACTAAAGAATTTCGTCAATCTTCTTCTTTTTTGTTGTTTTATCTGGAGCGCGTAGGGGCCAGGAAGCTACGGCCACCTCTTTCTTTTTGGCTGAAGAGTATCATCCGTCTGGCATATGAGACTGCTGGACATCAGCCTCCCGAAAGAATAACGACTCATTCTACTAGGGCTGTGGCTTCCTCATGGGCATTTAAAAATGATGAACAGATTTGCAAGGCTGCAACTTGGTCGTCTCTTCATACTTTTTCCAAATTTAATACTTTTGCTTCTTCTGAGGCTGGTTTTGGGAGAAAGGTTCTTCAAGCAGTGGTGCCTTCCGTTTAGGTTCCTGTCTTGTCCCTCCCTTTCATCCGTGTCCTTTAGCTTTGGTATTGTATCCCACAAGTAAGGATGAAATCAGTGGACTCGTCATATCTTTGTAAAAGAAAAGGAAATTTATGCTTACCTGATAAATTTATTTCTTTTACGATATGACGAGTCCACGGCCCACCCTGTCATTTTTAAGACAGGTATTTACTTATTTTTATTAAACTTCAGTCACCTCTGCACCTTTTAGCTTTTCCTTTCTCTTCCTAACTTCGGTCGAATGACTGGAGGTGGAGGGAAGGGAGGAGCTATATATACAGCTCTGCTGTGGTGCTCTTTGCCACTTCCTGTGAGCAGGAGGATAAATCCCACAAGTAAGGATGAAATCCGTGGACTCGTCATCTCGTAAAATAAATACATTTATCAGGTAAGCATACATTTCCTTTTATTTTACTATATATATAGGGTTTCCAGATTCTTTGTGATCTGCACAGTGGCTTTTCTGGAGTTGGTGCCAAGGTAGCAGAGCTGCTGCATGATGAATTTCCCAGACGTGGTATCATGTCCTGGGGGACTTTGCCAGTGAATTCTGAAAGGGTAAGTGCAAAAGTGGGCCCACAAGAAGTACAAGGAAAGTTGACTGGAAGAAAGTTTTGAATGTTTATCTTTATAAAAATTTGGGAAATTGGGAATGTAGATGTAAGCGTAAGGCAGGGTGGTGGGACTTTGTGTAGGCAGGAAGCTGGACGCTGCTTTTTTTGTAGTTTTACCAACTTGGTCTGTGGCTCTCTACAGGACCAGAACAAGGACATGTATCGGCTAATGAACTGCATTCTTGGCTTAGTGCGCATCTCCAGTCAGAGCTCCCTCTTTTGTCCCATGTCTCTCAATTCCAGCCTTGGAAGGAAGCATGGACCCCCTATTGTTCTGCCTCATCTCTCTTATAACGTAAGTATTCTTGACCACGAATGTCCTAATGTAAATAACTACTTTTAAATTTCTCTTTAAAGGACAGCAAAGTCAAAATGATACTCAAGGATATGACATTTTAAACAGCTTTACAATTTACTTCTATGATCAATTTTGCTTTTTTCTCTTGGTATCTTTTAAAAAAGTAATCCTAGTGTTTGGCAGCAGTATTCGCAACATTGTATAACACTGTAATAAACAATGTTGCAAATACTGCTGCCTTATACTGCTAAAGATGTGTACACTCCTATCAGCCTACCTAGATTTATTATTCAACAAAAAATAACGAGAACAAAGCCAAATTGATCATATAAGTAATTTGGAAAGTTGTTTAAAATTGTGTGCGCTACCTGATTCATGAATGTTTAATTTTGACTTTACTGTCCCTTTTTAAAGTGTTATTTTCTTCGTGATGGAGCGGTTGCTCTTGCTGAGCAAATGTGTTAATAATATGACTCAGACATTTTGTATTGTAGCCCCAGAAAAGTGTGCCTAGCTAGTCAATATTTTAAGTGTATTTGCTTAAAATTTGCATACACTGTTGAAACCATTTGCTTATTCTAAAAGAAATGCAACAGAATACACGTCCCGTAATTCAAGTAAATGGACGTGTATTTCTTTCATGTAATTGGCAAGAGTCCATGAGCTAGTGATGTATGGGATATACAATCCTACCAGGAGGGGCAAAGTTTCCCAAACCTCAAAATGCCTATAAATACACCCCTCACCACACCCACAATTCAGTTTTAAAACTTTGCCTCCTATGGAGGTGGTGAAGTAAGTTTGTGCTAAGATTTCTACGTTGATATGCGCTTCTCAGCATTGTTGAAGCCCGATTCCTCTCAGAGTGCAGTGAATGTCAGAGGGACGTGAAGGGAGTATCACTTATTGAATACGATGATTTCCCTAACGGGGGTCTATTTCATAGGTTCTCTGTTATCGGTCGTAGAGATTCATCTCCTACCTCCCTTTTCAGATCGACGATATACTCTCAAGTTACCATTACCTCTACTAATAACTGTTTTAGTACTGGTTTGGCTATCTGCTATATGTGGATGGGTGTCTTTTGGTAAGTATGCTTTTTTATTACTTAAGACACCTCAGCTATGGTTTGGCACTTTATCCATTTATATAAAGTTCTAAATATATGTATTGTACTTATATTTGCCATGAGTCAGTTTCATGTATTTCCTTCTGCAGACTGTCAGTTTCATATTTGGGGAATATAAAAAAAATTTAAGAATTTTTTTTCTTACCTGGGGTTTAGTCTTTTTTTTAATTCACTACTTTTTGCAAATTGCGGGCGGTATTAGACCCGCGGCTGCGCCAAATGCTAAACTTTATTGCGTCATTCTTGGCCAGAGAATTTTTTGGGCGAGAAAAATACGTCTATGATGCAACTTCGTCATTTCCGGCGTCCTAGTTGATGCCGAAGCCTTACACACGGTTGCGTCATTAATGACGCGAGTGTGTCATTTCCGGTTATTATTGGCGCCAAAAAAGTTTTCAGTTACGATGTGCGTCATACTTGGCGCCAAATATTTTCATTATTTTAATACCCCATTGATGTTTACCTCTTGACTTTTTCTCTATAAGAGGGCTATGCTATTTGCATTTTTTCCCATTCCTGAAACTGTCATATAAGGAAATTGATAATTTTGCTTTATATGTTGTTTTTTCTTTTACATTTTGCAAGATGTCTCAATCTGATCCTGCCTCAGAAGTTTCTGCTGGAGCATTGCTGCCTGACATCGGTTCTTCCAAAGCTAAGTGCATTTGTTGTAAGATTGTGGAAATTATTTCGCCGAATGTCATTTGTAATAGTTGTCATGATAAACTTTTACATCCATATAGTGTTTCCATCAGTAATAGTACATTGCCAGTTGCAGTTCCTTCAACTTCTAATGTACATGATATACCTATGAATTTTAAATAATTTGTTCCTGATTCTATCCAGAAGGCTTTGTCTGCATTTCCACCTTCTAATAAACGTAAAAGGTCTTTTAAAACTTCTCATTCAGATGATGAAATTTCAAATTGCCAACAACATAATAATTTATCCTCTTCTGATGAGGATCTATCTGATACAGAAGATCCTTCCTCAAACATTGACACTGACAAATCTACTTATTTATTTAAAATAGAGTAGATGCGTTCTTTATTAAAAGAAGTGTTAATTACTTTGGATATTGAGGTAACCAGTCCTCTTGACGTTCAGTGTAATAAATGTTTAAATGCTGTTTTTAAACCTCCTGTGGTTTCTCCAGGGGTTTTTCCTATTCCTGAGGCTATTTTTAATATGATTTCTAAGGAATGGAATAAGCCAGGTACTTCCTTTATTCCTTCTTCAAGTTTAAAAAATTGTATCCTTTACCAGCAAATTCTATAGAGTTTTGGGAAAAAATCCCCAAAGTTTATGGGGCTATTTCTACTCTTGCTAAACGTACCACTATTCCTATGGAAGATAGTACTTCCTTTTAAATTCGTTTTTTATTATTGAGGATACAACAAAATAACACACAATCCACAAATACATCCATTTGTCTTGACATTAGTAGGAAGATTTACAAAACACAGTAACACAGTGAGCATGAGCATATATAACATATATCTTTCACATGTCTAAGATAAGGCAGTCTTACTAGATAGATGCACTATGGATCTGTTGATTATAACTTATAGCATATCACTTTAACCTGTTAGCTTGCACGTATCCCTCAATATTTTGTATTATTTTCAAGGAACAACAATTCTAACTAATCACTAATCTAACAAAATCTAACTACCCTAAAGATGGAATGCCTATGCCCTAATTACCTCCCCTTGAATCTGAGGTGTAGAGAGTGCGCAAAAGCGTGTACAAGTGTGTATGTGCGTGCGTGGGAGGGGGGGCAGTAGACAGAGAAAAAAAAAAAAGGTGGGAGAGTGGGGAGGCAAATGGGAAAGGGGGGTGATTAAAAAAATGATTCAATAAGAATTATTTCAGAATCGCTAATTCTACTCTGGGATCGCCCCTCCGCTGCTAACTCTGTCCATTCTCCCCCAAGGACTGCCTCCAGCATTATCTCATGATTGATAAAGGGTTTGAGAATTTGGTTCTGCTGCCCAACAGGTAGTTTTTCCAGAAGGCACTTCCACTTCCTAAGGAAGTGTGGCAGTCTATGCTTGGTGTCCTAGTATGCATCCTGCCGTTCAATGAATAGGTGCTTGAATAAAACTTTCTTAAATTGTGCCACCGTTGGTGTGCGGTTTGAGCACCATAGGGTCAGGATGCAGTGTCTTGCTAACAAAGTGCACAGTGTCAACAGGGGCTGTGCTCTAGCGTGGACAGTAGTCCACGTAAATAGGTATATGTTAGTGAGATTGATGGAAACATCAATACACAAAACTGCCTTAAGCCAGTATTGGAGACTGCCCCAAAACCGTTGAATCATGGGACAGTCATTAAAGTAATGAGCCGAAGAGGGATCAGGAAGCTGGCACTTCACACACTTGTTTGAGTGGATAGGGTTCCATTTTGCCCTCCTGCTAGGGGTAATGTAATCCCTATTAAGTAGCCTGATCTGTGCCTCCCTCAGCACCAGCGTAGCTGATTTTGTCTGCATGAGGCTATTTTGTATGTCCTGCATAGAAATCTCGTTAGTGATGTCCAGTCTCAGTCTCTCCAGCACCCCCGTCTGAGTCTTAGTCGTATGCTGTCGAAGGATTTCCTGATAAATTCCCGAGATGGAGGAACTCCCCATCTTAAAAGCAATTTGGGGGATTGCAAATGGGGCTTGGCTCCAAAATCCTGAATCCTCATCTATTAGTGTATAATGCCTGGGCTGCAGATAGTACTTCCTTTAAGGATCCTTTAGATAGGAAGCTTGAATCTTATCTAAGGAAGGCCTATTTATATTCAGGTCATCTTCTCAGACCTGCAATTTCTTTGGCTGATGTTGCGGCTGCATCAGCTTTCTGGTTGGAGAATTTAGCGCAACAAGAATTGGATTCTGACATATCTAGTATTATTCGCTTACTGCAATATTCTAATCATTTTATTTGTGATGCCATTTTTGATATTATCAAAATTGATGTTAGATCGATGTCTTTAGCTATATTAGCTAGAAGAGCTTTGTGGCTTAAATCTTGGAATGCTGATATGACATCTAAATCTAGATTACTATCTCTTTCTTTCCAAGGTAATAATTTATTTGGTTCTCAGTTGGATTTTATTATTTCAACTGTCACTGGGGGAAAGGGAGTGTTTCTGCCTCAGGATAAAAAAACCTAAGGGTAAATCTAAGGCTTCTAACCGTTTTCGTTCCTTTCGTCAAAATAAGGAACAAAAACTCAATCGTTCCCCCAAGGAATCTGTTTCCAATTGGAATAAATCCAAGCCATTTAAGAAACCAAAGTCAGCCCCTAAGTCCGCATGAAGGTGCGGCCCTCATTCCAGCTCTGCTGGTAGGGGGCAGATTAAGGTTTTTCAAGGATATTTGGATAAAATCTGTCCAAAATCAATGGATTCAGAGCATTGTCTCTCAAAGGTATCGAATAGGATTCAGAGTAAGACCTCCTGTGAGAAGATTTTTTCTCTCACGTATCCCAGCAAATCCAGTAAAAGCTCAGGCTTTCCTGAAGTGTGTTTCAGACCTGGAGTCTTCAGGGGTAATCATGCCAGTTCCTATCCAGGAACAAGGTTTGGGGTTTTATTCAAGTCTATTCATTGTCCCAAAGAAGGAAAATGTATTCAGACCAGTTCTGGATCTGAAAATTTTGAATCGTTATGTAAGAGTACCAACTTTCAAGATGGTGACTATAAGGACTATTCTGCCTTTTATTCAGCGAGGACATTATATGTCCACAATAGACTTGCAGGATGCATTCCTTCATATTCCGATTCATCCAGAACATTATCAGTTTCTGAGATTCTCTTTTCTAGACAAGCATTACCAATTTATTGCTCTTCCATTTGGCCTAGCAACAGCTCCAAGAATCTTTTCAAAGGTTCTAGGTGCCCTACTCTCTGTAATCAGAGAACAGGGTATTGCAGTGTTTCCTTATTTGGACGATATCTTGGTACTAGCTCAGTCTTTACGTTCTGCAGAATCTCACACGAATCAACTAGTGTTGTTTCTTCGGAAACCTGGTTGGAGGATCAATTTACCAAAAAGTTTCTTGATTCCTCAGACAAGGGTCACCTTTTTAGGCTTCCAGATAGATTCAGTGTCCATGACTCTGTCTCTAACAGACAAGAGACGTTTAAAATTGGTTGCAGCCTCCGGCACCTTCAGTCTCAGTCATTCCCTTCAGTGGCTATGTGCATGGAAGTTTTAGGTTTCATGACTGCAGCATCGGACGCGTTCCCCTTTGCTCGTTTTCACATGAGACCTCTACAGCTTTGTATGCTGAACCAATGTGTAAGGATATGTTTAGTTGTTTTTAGAGAACACTACAATAACAGCTCCTGCTTTATGCAGGACCACTCAGTCTCACACCTTACCTCGGATTCCCACAGATTTAACTTAAGGGAACCCTGATATGCTCATTGATCTGAGGGTCACTACAGCAGGGTTGCTGAGTGAAACCGGAACCTTCACGCAACAATAAATGCTTATAGCAGAAAAGAGTGTAAGTCTTATAGGATTGACTTCAGCAGTAGTGAAAGAGTTAATTAGTGCAGGTGCCTTAATTCAAACAGAGTTGCAATGGAAATAGATTATGCAGCAGGCTTTAGCAAACACACTGAAATTAACACAGTACTTTGATAAGTGAATAAATCAACCTCTGGTCATTTTGTAAACCATACTTTGATAGTGAATATTAATAATTCCTAGAGTTGTTCAATCAGAGTAATATAAGCTGTGGTTAACTTGAGGAAACAGATATAGTTTAAGTTAGAGCAAACAGTTCATTTCAAGCACAATAGAGATTAATTGCGTAAAGTTTGAAATATGCTTATGCAGTCCGATAATGAATAATGGTAGTTTGTAATAATCTTTGTCACAGTTATTTGTTTGCAATTTGGTAAATAGCAGTAAAAGGTTTAGTGCATATTTGATATCTGAAGCGAATATGAAAAATCCAGTTAATGAGCGTTCCACAATATATAGCAAGTGAAAGAGAAATGAGGTTGCAGCAATACACACAGTTCATAAAATGCAATATATATAGACTAGTAATATTGGAGATGATATTAGCACATAGCGATACAGTTACCACACAGCAACAAGTCCAAGGAGTATCGCAGAGAGCCTGGCAGAGATCCGCGGCGGGAGAATGTGGAGCGTGACGTCACACGCTGCAGGAACAACCTCAATACAGGAGAGAGACTGAGAAATCTCTTAGTGAACAAACGGAGCAAATCTTCAAGCACAAAAGAGATTCTGCAAGTTGATTCGAATAGGCAGATACTCAAGGTGAGCAATAAGTTGAGAATACAAAGTAGTATAAACGGCTAGGTCTCTTCTGAAGCAGCTTCACACTGAGCAACAAATTACCAAGCAATGAGTTCTGTTGGGAGGAGCCTTAAATAGGGGTAGTGAGTTGACAGTCTTAAAGGCACAGTAGGAAAAGAGATAAATCCCTGACAGGACACCCCCCCCAAGGAGCCGCTCCGCGGATCAAGGACCAGGACGATCAGGATGTCTACGATGAAACAAGGAGACAAGACGTGGTGCAGAAACATTATTGGAAGGTTCCCAAGAGTCCTCCTCAGGACCAAATCCTTTCCAACTGACAAGATATTGAAGTTGATTACGATGGTAACGAGAGTCTAGGATAGACTCAATCTCATATTCCATGCCATCAATGACTGAAGGATCCACCGTCTCATTCTGAGTCGAGTCTCTGATTGCACTGTAAGGTTTCAAAAGAGAAACGTGGAATGTGGGATGTATCTTCAGGGAATCTGGTAGTTTAAGTGTTACAGCATTAACATTGATGACCTTTTGTATCGGATAAGGCCCTAAATAAAGGGAAGCCAGTTTTTTAGATGGAACTTGTAAGCGTAAATGTTTAGTGCTTAACCAAACTTTGTCACCAATCTTGTAATCTGGAGGCTTGGATCTACGTAGGTCGTAATGATGATTCTGAACAGCCTGGGCTTCAAGTAAAACTTGTTTCAATGTTGTGAAATTGGTAGCAATGGTATTAACAAGATCATTAACTATAGGCATGTCGGAATTGTTGATCTGATTTGGATAGTATGAGGGATGAAATCCATAATTGATGTAAAATGGTGTCATTTTAGTTGATGAATTTACGGCATTATTATGAGCAAATTCCGCAGTAGCAAGTAGAGAATGCCAGTTATCTTGTTGTTGAGTGCAGTAGCAACGAAGGTACTGCTCTAATGTTTGATTTGTTCTTTCTGTTTGACCATTCGTTTGTGGATGATAAGCGGTACTCAAACGTTTAGTAATGTTAAGAGAGGAACACAATTGATTCCAAAACCTCGAGGTGAATTGCGTACCTCTATCTGTGGTGATTGTTTCAGGTAGACCATGTAGTTTTACAATGTGATTCAAGAATAGTGAAGCAGTTTCTGAAGATGTAGGCAATCCTCTATGTGGTAGGAAATGAGCCATTTTAGAGAATAAGTCCACTACTACCAATATGGTATTATAATTAGCTGACGAAGGCAGATCAACAACAAAATCCATAGCAATCGCTGCCCAAGGTCTGTCTGGTACTGGTAAAGAGAGAAGGTAACCATAAGGACTCTTATGCTGATGTTTCTTAGTTGTACATACCATACAGGAATCAATATACTGTTTAATAGTATCATTCATCTTTGGCCACCAGTAATTCCTTTTAATCAAATGAGCAGTTCTATGAACTCCAGGATGACCAGCCAATAAAGAGTCGTGAGCAGAGGTAAGTATCTCATTCCTGAGAGAAGGAGGTATATACAATAGAGTGCCATGATAGTATAAGTTGTCGGAATGTTTTAGTACATCCAAATGACCCAAAGATGAATCATCCTTCAGATGTTCTTGTAAGATGGTTTTAAACTCAGTTGTTAAACAAATAATTCTATCCGGAGGTATGATAGATGAAGTAGAAACCACATCAGTAGGACGAGGGTCTTTTCTAGAAAGAGCATCAGCTTTCATATTTTTGGAACCTGGTCTGTAAGTAATGACGTAATCAAAACGAGAAAAGAACAAACTCCATCGAACCTGACGAGCAGTAAGGGTCTTGTTTGATTTTAAATATTCTAAATTACGGTGATCGGTATAGATGGTGATTGGATATGTTGCACCCTCTAGGAGGTGTCGCCAAAACTCCAAAGCTGATTTGATTGCAAGAAGTTCCTTATCACCGATTCCATAATTAATTTCTGCTGAACTCATAGTTCTAGAATAGTAGGAGACAGGATGTAAAGGTTCTTTTTCAGAACGTCTTTGAGATAAAACAGCCCCCACAGCAAACTCAGAAGCATCGACTTCTAGCGTAAATTGACATGTGGGATCTGGAAACTGTAAAATAGGGGCTGAAACATATTTAGTTTTTAGAGTATTAAAGGAATGATCAGCATCTTGATTCCATACAAACTTAACTTGCTTACGTGTTAGCGTAGTGAGAGGTCTAACAATAAGTTAAAAGTCTTTAATGAACTTTCTATAAAAGTTCGCAAAGCCAAGGAATCTTTGAACATCTTTTTTATTACGAGGAATAGGCCAATTAGTGATAGCTTCTACTTTGCTTGACTCCATTGAAATTCCAGCTGGTGAGATGCAATAACCAAGGAATGATATGGTGTTTGTATTAAAAATACACTTTTCAAGCTTTGCATAAAGATGGTGTGCCCTTAAACGTGTCAACACTTGTTTGACATGTACAATGTGAGCCTGTAGAGAATTTGAGTAAACCAGGATGTCATCCAAGTATACGACAATACAAATATCTAACAAATCATGAAAGACATCATTTATAAAACATTGAAAAGTCGCTGGGGCATTGCACAACCCAAAGGGCATTACAGTGTATTCATATAAACCGTATCTAGTACGAAATGCAGTTAACCATTCATCCCCTGCCCTCATCCTAATCAGATTGTAAGCACCTCTGAGGTCAAGTTTAGTAAAAACTGTGGCACCTTGTAAACGTTCAATAAGTTCAGGTATGAGGGGCAGGGGGTATCTGTTCTTTTTTTGTGCATTTGTTCAACTGCCTATAATCATTGATGGGTCTAAGACTGCCATCCTTGTTTTTTACAAAGAACATTGCTGCAGCTGCAGAGGATGTGGAAGGTCTAATAAAGCTTTTTTTCAAATTATCATCTAAATATTCTTTTAAATGATTTAATTCTGGCTGTGACAATGGATATATATGTCCATATGGTATGGAGCTTCCAGGTATAAGATCAATAGGACAGTCATAGTCTCTGTGTGGAGGTAAAGACTCAGCCTCCTTTTTATCAAAAACATCAGCAAATTCACTATAACATTCTGGTAACTTATGTTCAGTGATATGACAAAGTGTGTGTACGCCAAAACAGGATTGTTTACAGTGGTTTGAATCAAAAACTACTGATGCTGTGGACCACGATATAGTGGGATTATGCTTTATTAACCAATTCAGTCCAAGGATTAATGGATAAACAGAAGATGGAAGAACATCAAAACAAATAAGCTCTGTGTGTCCTGAAGGGGTAACGACTTTGAGTGGGATAGTGTGGTGAGTTATGGGACCAGAGCTAAAGAATGAACCGTCAACCAGACGAATAGCTAAAGCAACACTCTTCTTTATTAGTGGGATGTGATTATTAACAACAAAAGTGTTATCAGCAAAATTCCCAGAAGCCCCAGAGTCAATTATGGCCTGAACGTTTATCTTCTGATGGGACCACTGTAGGGAGACATAAATAGATAGATGAGATTTTATGCTGTCAACCAAATTAACAGTATGGTCATTGGATGAAGTCTTACCCTTCTTTTGTCGAATCAGAGAGGGACAGTCCCTAACAGCATGGTTCTTTTCAGCACAGTATAGACATAGGTTTAGTAGCTTACGCCTAGCTTTCTCCTCAGGTCTCAAGGGTCCCCTAATAACTGCAACCTCCATGGGTTCTTCTATGGGTCTAGTGAATGCTGTGGAAGGTGTTGAGTGATGATAATTGGGGTTTCTTCTGGGGGTAGTCTCTGAATAAGATCTCTCTGACTTCCTTTCCCTAAGTCGACAATCTATGCCAATAGAGAGAGTCATCAATTCATCCAAGTCCTCTGGAATCACACCCCTTGCCAGTTCATCCTTAACTGCATCATTGAGTCCTAAACGGAACTGATTGCGTAGAGCAGGAATATTCCACAGGGTGTCAGGAGCCCATCTTTTAAATTCAGTAATGTAGTCTTCTACCATTCTTTTGCCCTGCCTTAGAGACCTAATGGCAGTTTCAGCAGTATTTTTTCTATTGTGATCTTCATATAAAAGAGACATTGCAGAAAAAAAATCTTCTAGTGAATTTAGGATAGGATCATTTTTTTCATAGAAAGCATTGGCCCAAGACCTGGCCTCACCTCTGAGAAATGAAATTACAGTTAGAACTCTAATCCTGTCAGTTGGGTATGACTTAGGTTTCAAAGTAAAAAGCAGAGTGCAGGAATTCCTGAAA
Organism: Bombina bombina; assembly: GCF_027579735.1. Classification (NCBI taxonomy): domain Eukaryota; kingdom Metazoa; phylum Chordata; class Amphibia; order Anura; family Bombinatoridae; genus Bombina; species Bombina bombina. The sequence goes on along the minus strand of NC_069499.1, from coordinate 1,350,792,073 downwards.
TCCCTAAACATAGCTCTGTCCCCAGAGAACTTTTCCGGTGGACTAACAATGGGTTCTGGAGATGACTCAACATTAGTAGTTTTGTTTGCAAGATGATCATTAATAAAAAATTTTATACTCTGATTCTCTAGTTGTATATCTCTTAAGCCTTGAATCATGTGATCCATACTCTGAGCTAAAGAACCAACTCTCCTGGACAGTTCACTTACATCCATGATTTTAGCTGTTAGTAGTATTCCTTTTTTAAGGCTTGGTAATATGTAAGGATATGTTTAGTTGTTTTTAGAGAACACTACAATAACAGCTCCTGCTTTATGCAGGACCACTCAGTCTCACACCTTACCTCGGATTCCCACAGATTTAACTTAAGGGAACCCTGATATGCTCATTGATCTGAGGGTCACTACAGCAGGGTTGCTGAGTGAAACCGGAACCTTCACGCAACAATAAATGCTTATAGCAGAAAAGAGTGTAAGTCTTATAGGATTGACTTCAGCAGTAGTGAAAGAGTTAATTAGTGCAGGTGCCTTAATTCAAACAGAGTTGCAATGGAAATAGATTATGCAGCAGGCTTTAGCAAACACACTGAAATTAACACAGTACTTTGATAAGTGAATAAATCAACTGGTCATTTTGTAAACCATACTTTGATAGTGAATATTAATAATTCCTAGAGTTGTTCAATCAGAGTAATATAAGCTGTGGTTAACTTGAGGAAACAGATATAGTTTAAGTTAGAGCAAACAGTTCATTTCAAGCACAATAGAGATTAATTGCGTAAAGTTTGAAATATGCTTATGCAGTCCGATAATGAATAATGGTAGTTTGTAATAATCTTTGTCACAGTTATTTGTTTGCAATTTGGTAAATAGCAGTAAAAGGTTTAGTGCATATTTGATATCTGAAGCGAATATGAAAAATCCAGTTAATGAGCGTTCCACAATATATAGCAAGTGAAAGAGAAATGAGGTTGCAGCAATACACACAGTTCATAAAATGCAATATATATAGACTAGTAATATTGGAGATGATATTAGCACATAGCGATACAGTTACCACACAGCAACAAGTCCAAAGAGTATCGCAGAGAGCCTGGCAGAGATCCGCGGCGGGAGAATGTGGAGCGTGACGTCACACGCTGCAGGAACAACCTCAATACAGGAGAGAGACTGAGAAATCTCTTAGTGAACAAACGGAGCAAATCTTCAAGCACAAAAGAGAATCTGCAAGTTGATTCAAATAGGCAGATACTCAAGGTGAGCAATAAGTTGAGAATACAAAGTAGTATAAACGGCTAGGTCTCTTCTGAAGCAGCTTCACACTGAGCAACAAATTACCAAGCAATGAGTTCTGTTGGGAGGAGCCTTAAATAGGGGTAGTGAGTTGACAGTCTTAAAGGCACAGTAGGAAAAGAGATAAATCCCTGACACAATGGTGCAGGGATTATATAAAGATATCACAATTAATATCCTTAAATCCCAATGTACGACACTCTCTGACGTGGTGGATAGATCACCATCGTTTAGTTCAAGGGGCTTCTTTTGTTCGGCCAACCTGGACTGTGATCACAACAGATGCGAGTCTTTAAGGTTGGGGAGCTGTTTGGGTATCTCTGACAGCACAAGGGGTTTGGAAATCTCAAGAGGCGAGATTACCAATCAATATTATAGAACTCCGTGCAATTCTCAGAGCTCTTCAGTTTTGGCCTCTGTTAAAGAGAGAACCGTTCATTTGTTTTCAGACAGACAATATCACAACATGGCATATGTCAATCATCAGGGTGGGACTCACAGTCCCCAAGCTATGAAATAAGTATCTCGGATTCTTGCTTGGGCGGAATCCAGCTCCTGTCTAATCTCTGCAGTACATATCCCAGGTGTAGACAATTGGGAGGCGGATTATCTCAGCCGTCAGACTTTACATCCAGGGGAGTGGTCTCTCCATCCTGATGTGTTTTCTCAGATTGTTCAGATGTGGGGTCTTCCAGAGATAGATCTCATGGCCTCTCATCTAAACTAGAAACTTCCCAGATACCTGTCCAGGTCCAGGGATGTTCAGGCGGAAGCAGTGGATGCGCTGACACTTCCTTGGTGTTATCATCCTGCTTACATTTTCCCGCCTCTAGTTCTCCTTCCAAGAGTGATCTCCAAAATCATCATGGAACAATCGTTTGTGTTGCTGGTGGCTCCAGCATGGCCACACAGGTTTTGGTATGCGGATCTGGTTTGGATGTCCAGTTGTCAGCCTTGGTCACTTCCGTTAAGGCCGGACCTCCTGTGTCAAGGTCCGTTTTTCCATCAGGATCTCAAATCATTAAATTTGAAGGTATGGAAATTGAACGCTTAGTACTAAGTCATAGAGGTTTCTCTGACTCAGTGATTAATACTATGTTACAAGCTCGTAAATCTGTCTCTAGAAAGATTTATTATAGAGTTTGGAAGACTTACATTTCATGGTGTTCTTCTCATAAATTCTCTTGGCATTCTTTTAAAATTCCTAGAATTTTACAGTTTCTTCAGGATGGTTTGGATAAGGGTTTGTCTGCAAGTTCCTTGAAGGGACAAATCTCTGCTCTTTCTGTTTTATTTCACAGAAAGATTGCTCTACTTCCTAATATTCACTGTTTTGTACAGACTTTAAACCTGTCATTAAATCAATTTCTCCTCCTGGGAGTCTTAATTTGGTTCTGAAAGCTTTACAGGCTCCTCCATTTGAGCCTATGCATTCTTTGGACATTAAACTACTTTCTTGGAAAGTGTTGTTCGTTTTGGCAAACTCTTCTGTTAGAAGAGTTTCTGAGCTATCTGCTCTTTCTTGTGAGTCTCCTTTTCTGATTTTTCATCAGGATAAGGCAGTTTTACGGACTTCTTTTCAATTTTTACCTAAGGTTGTGAATTCTAACAACATTAATAGAGAAATTGTTGTCCCTTCCTTGTGTCCTAATCCTAAGAATTCTTTGGAAAGATCCTTACATTCTTTGGATGTGGTAAGAGCTTTGAAATATTATGTGGAAGCTACTAAAGATTTCAGGAAGACTTCCAGTCTATTTGTTATATTTTCTGGTCCTAGGAAAGGTCAGAAGGCTTCTGCTAATTCCTTGGCTTCTTGATTGAAACTTTTGATTCATCAAGCTTATTTGGAATCGGGTCAGGCCCCTCCTCAGAGAATTACAGCTCATTCTACTAGATCAGTCTCCATTTCTTGGGCCTTTAAGAATGAAGCTTCAGTTGATCAGATTTGCAAAGTGGCAACTTGGTCCTCTTTGCATACATTTACTAAATTCTTCCATTTTGATGTATTTGCTTCTTCAGAAGCAGTTTTTGGTAGAAAAGTTCTTCAGGCAGCTGTTTCAGTTTGATACTTCTGCTTTTGATTTAAGTTTTTTTCTTTCATTTATGAGAATAAACTTATTTTTTTGGGTTGTGGATTAATTTTTTCAGCGGAAAATGGCCGTTTTTATTTTTATCCCTCCCTCTCTAGTGACTCTTGCGTGGAGTTCCACATCTTGGGTATTGCTATCCCACATGTCACTAGCTCATGGACTCTTGCCAATTACATGAAAGAAAACATAATTTATGTAAGAACTTAACTGATAAATTAATTTCTTTCATATTGGCAAGAGTCCATGAGGCCCACCCTTTTTATGGTGGTTTTGATTTTTTGTATAAAGCACAATTATTTCCAAATTTCTTTTGTTGATGCTTTCTACTCTTTTCTTTTTCACCCCACTGCTTGGCTATTCGTTAAACTGAATTGTGGGTGTGGTGAGGGGTATATTTATAGGCATTTTGAGGTATGGGAAACTTTGCCCCTCCTGGTAGTATTGTATATCCCATACGTCACTAGCTCATGGACTCTTGCCAATATGAAAGAAATGAATTTATCTGGTAAGTTCTTACATAAATTATGTTTTTACGTTAATAGAAAACTCAGCTCTATTAGTAAAGATCAAGAAAAAGCGTTTATACAGGTTCACCCTTTATCCATACTGATTGGATATGGAATGGAATGGAAAAGGTTTCAATTTCGGAATAGTTTGGATTTTGGAATATTCGCATCTTTAAAATGGGACAATTTGGAGAGGGGATGGAACAACAATATCTTATGTCATTTAGACAATATTTGCATGTCAAATACATGTTATACATGTTAGCTAAAGGTAGTTTTATATGTTTTTTTAATACTTTTTTTTAATTTTTTTATTTATACATCGTACCCTAAAAAGAAAAAAAAGTACAGTACTGTAATGAGGTAATATTTGTTTTTTAAATAAATATAGATTATTTACATTTTAGAACACAAAAAAGACACATGCAGAGAAAATTGTGACTTGCAGGCAGGGAAAATTAGTAATTTTAAAAAAATTTCATTTTTTTTTAATATTAATTACAAAGTTTGGATTTTGGAATTTCAGATTTGGGAATTTGTATCTGTATTTGCTTGAAAACCATATAATTGCTTGCATTTTTACTTATAAATCTTATGATAGTTTGTATTTTGAAATTAAATCAAATTTCTTTGTTTTTACAAATGTGTGAAATTGCTCCCTTTTTTCCTTCAGTTATATGCAATTGTTAGTGCTTATAGAATCTGTGCTATAGAGAACATGTAGATAGATACATTTTTTCCCCCTGCAAATACGGCTGTCCTACAATGGCGTGTTCCAGAAGGCAGATGGAGAATATTTGTGGTCTGATTTTGTGTAAGTTAGCCTGAACGTGGCAAATTTGCTGTTGTTTTGTTTAGTTTTTTTGGGTACTAGTATAACACAATACATCTACATATTGTTTCCTACAACATTGTACACCATTGGCAAAATGTTGCATACGTGGCAACATTACATACATCTGCTTTTTATGCTGTTTTGCATTGATTTTGAATAGCTGGTGCCTGTATTTCTAGCTGATTTTACAATTCTGATTTTGAAATACAGGTGGCCCTCGTTTTACAACGGTTCAATTTACATCGTTTCAGAATAACAACCTTTTTTCCAGTCATGTGACTGCTATTGAAAAGCATTGAGAAGCAGTGCATTTATTAAAATAGCCAGAAGGTGGAGCTGTCTGCTTGTGTTGCAGCAAAGCCAAGCAAACTGAAATTAATCAGTTTAACCAGACCTGAGCTATTGAAGCAGATTTCAAAGGAACAAGATCTTCCTGTCTATAAATCAGTCCAGATTGGAATGCATAGAAAGAAGTGTTTGCAGAAAAATGCAAGTGAAGTCTGTGTTGTGTGATTATTTTATTATATTATTTATAATGCTGTTTAGCAAATGTTTTTGTTCATTTAACTTAGTTTAATTATATATTCTGTGTTGTGTGATTATTTTATTAGGTTTATAATGCTGTTTAGCATTTAAAGTCTTCATTTCAAAGCCTTAAAAATAATGTATTAGGTGTTACTTATGACAATTTTGAGAGGGAATGGAACCTATCTCCCTCACTTCCCATTGACTTACATTATAAACTGGGTTTCAATTTACAACGGTTTCAATTTACAACCATTCCTTCTGGAACCTAACCCCGGCGTAAACTGAGGGCTACCTGTATATATCTTTGGGGCTTTCCTTTTTCACATTTGAAATGTCCAGTAAATCATGCCATTATTTTAGTTGGAGCAGCTTTTGCAATAGGTGTTATAACAGCAGGACCCTGCATAATTTCATATTTGACTTTTCAGAATTTTAAAATGATTTTGCTTTCTACTGTAGGAGATGAAGTGATCAAATAAAGATGTGTAGAATACTGACCTTATTATTTAATTAAATGTGAATTCATAGAATTGCTAGAATAGCCATACTTTTCTCTAAAACTCTCCTTCAGGCTGAGGCATATTATCAAAGCAGCGCATTGTTGGCGGCCACCCTGGACACCCTGACACTGCCTTATAGGAAGCCCTCCTCTATCCACTCTATGTTGCATCTTGCGGATACACTAAACTTCTGTGAAAGAAAGGTAAGTTATTGGTGCATGCTCATTCATTGTATTCATTCATCTTTATCAATGCATATTTTATTAATGGGGAACATCTACATTGATTTTCACAACAAGAATAATTATTTAAATTCAGAAGTTTTTGGTATAATGAGAAAATAAAACTAAGAGTGTGCTGTATTCTCGCTAACAGAAGAATGATACAGCTTATTATTACCATAGCTGCTGATCTTCTCTTAGTAGTAAACTCACCTTGCATGGTTGTAACCATATCTGAAACAGTCTAATATCAGGTTTATTCTATTACAGTATATACTGTATTTAGGGAAAATGTTGAGCCACAGAAGAAATGACCACTTTGTAAACGTGACTTTAAAAAAAAACGTAACTTTTATTGAAAATAACAATATAATAGAAAATAAAAACAAATGGAAGCATAGAACCCCATAACATATCTTTAAAAACTCTACACTGTTTGTTTCATATTATTGTAGAAAGACTACCAATATAATATTCATTATTATTCAAAGGGGAAAAAAACGAGTGTGTCGGTAAGGTTCTCTTACCCTAAAAAGAGGTCCCTGCAATAATACTATTTTAAAGGGACAGTAAATGTGAAAAACAGTGATACATAATTCTGCACGTTGTGTAGAATTATGTAACATTATCCTAGTGACACCTTTAAAAACAAGAGATGTGTGAGATTTAACCCCCAAAGGTATAACTTACCTTACGTGCCTCGCCAGACATTTGTTTTTTTTTCTTTTTCTCAACAGTTCATTGGTGCGCTGTGTAATCAAAGCACGCCCCAATCACGGCATTGTTCCAAATCTAGCGTGCTCCCTCAGCTATAGGCTGCTTTATCCAGTTCTCACTACATTTTAGTTTGGGAGACGATCGAGCGTGCTGTGATTAGAGAGTGCGCCCGTGATGCGTGTTTTAAAAAAATCACAGAATCAGAAGAGGCTGGCTAGGAGCGGAAGGTAAGTTATACGCTTGTTGTGTTAAAGCTCTCACATCTCGTTTTTTACGTTTACTGTCCCTTTAAGTTTCTACCCTCCACTTATCCCATTGCCGGCTTTTACAGGGTTCCCACAAAAAGTAAAGACTGTAAAGCATGAAACATAGTGAGCTGTTACAAAAAGAAAATTACAGTTTTGTTGAAAGATTTTAATGGTGTTTTTCATTTGTGGATTATGTGTGATTATCTTATTGTATTATCCTTTTTGACATTGGGGGTTGGATTCTTCCAGAAATATTGGTGATTCAAAGCTATTTCATTGTAATCTTAAGAATATATTTAGAGGGTCATAATTTACATAAACAAAAAGAGAGAATCGCTTAACCTGGCTGATATACTACAGGGATATTCTTCTCTGTGAAAGGCACATGTTGAGCAAAAAGAGGCTGCTTGTAGGGTGCTAACTAGCCAGAGAACAAGCTAGTATGCTATTGTTTGTTCCCAGGTTGAACGCTTCTCTCTTTTTGTAAATGCCAAAAGAATGGTCGTAAAAGTCTTCTAATAGATGTCTTGAGATTGCTAGGGTACCCTTAGTTTATCCAGGCGAAACACATGGAGAAGATTGTAATAGATGCTAGAGCTGGGCATATTTTAGCCAAGATGTAAAGCTTACCCTGGCTGTGGACTGTTAATCTGCTCTAGATTTTAGCATTTTCATTATTTTACCTGTGTTCTTTCACAGAGGATTCAGCATGATTTGCATTGCAACAGATTCCTTTGTTATGTTTAATGTTCTCTTTCTTTGTACAAAAATTGGGTTTTGCCCCAACAGGTAGTATCTGCCTCCACTTCATTTCCTTTTCCTTTGGGACCATATGACAGTCTTGCAGATGCTCTGATGCCTCACATGACATCGGCCCCATGGATATCCATGTCAGGATGTGGAATAGAGGATAACAGCTTCTCAAACTCAGTGGTCCTAAGAGGTATCAGCAAAGAGCAACAAAGCAGGTAAGTGAAAGTATATTATTTGTCTCTATAGGATTATATTATTTTATCTGTGTCTGTTTAATTTGAATTCCCTTTAGAGTATAGTGCATATATTTCTTTCATAAGATGGTGAGATGCCCTTAGAGAGATGCGACTGCACCTCACTGACGAGGCCCACAGAAGGCTGAAACGATCGTCTGGGGTTGTTGTTTCTCTTGTTCAGAGAAGAATTGCCCGGTATTTCGGTGCTGGACTGTCATTGGGCAGGGTCAGACTGATATGCTATAGGATATTATTTCTCTGTGAAGGGGCATAGTGTGCTAAAAGAGTATGCACCATGAGTGGCACCCTAAAATGAACAGGCACGGAAGTTTTTCTAGCTTTTGTTCTGTCTCAGTTGAATGCATCTCTCTCTCTTTTTATATTTATGCAAATTGCTCTGGGGTCTCTCTAAGAGTAAAAGGGGAAACCAGACGTGGACTCCTTGCACACATGCCCTTAGAGAGATGCGACTGCACCTCACTGACGAGGCCCACAGAATGCCGAAACGATCGTCTGGGGTTGTTGTTTCTCTTGTTCAGAGAAGAATTGCCTGGTGAAATATCTTCCAATCACTTTTGTGGCCCTAAAGCTATTTGCATGGGCATCTGTTTAGTGTCACATAGATTGGGAACATTTGACACACACAGGCATTTTTTGGCACTTTTAGTTTTTTAAGAAATAGCCCTCTGTCGCTTTAAGAACAGTGAGAATGACACTAGAGCCGACAGTCTGTACCGTAGGCATTAGCACAGCCTAACCCACCTCAAATGGACTAGCCTTCCTAGTGGTTTGACTACTTCTGTATATATATAGTGTGTGATGGATCCCCGGCTACCCCGACTGGTAGCTCCGCCAAAGGGGTCCTTCCGCTTTCTGGAACAAGTGGCTATGTAGCCCAGGAAAGTAATTCTAGCAGGAGCCCACCTAAATGACTAGACAGATTAGCATTCAGGTGAAATAAGAACTAACTTTATTGGGACAAACACACAGCTTTTATACATACAATCTCATCTTGATAACACAGGAGACAATGCCACAGTATTCCCGCCCCTCCAGACAGGCCAGCGCCAGCCATAGCGGCCATGGTCCCACAGACTCCAGAGGTGGCGGTTTTTGGCGTGATCCCGGGGGGAGCGGCGGCACTTCCATGGTGTCATTTTAAAGCTCTCGGTCCCCAGAATCTACAGTCCAAAAAGCGACGTGATCCGTGGCTGGGGACCGGAGTTAGGCTGATTTAAACGTCCATCTGGAAGTCCAGGGAGAATAGGGGTTATAGGGGGAACCCCCGATTCCAAAGGGAGCTCTCTTCCGGCAATCACCTCACCTCTGGGCCACTCTTAGAGGCAGCAGACCCCAAAAGAGCGGAGCTCTGGGACAAAGGGCCACTGGAGCGACCTAGGTCAAAGGGCACCAGCAATCCTGGCTGATGCGGCCGACCGGTAGTTCCAGGGACCCGGCCGCCCGAAGGGGAAAGTGGCGGTCAGCGACCAGCTCTTCCAAGAAGACATTTAATACATAAAACAATGGGAACAGAAGGTCTGGGGAATCGCAAGAGATAGCAGGGGTGAGGTCATAGGGGGGTAAGGGATCAATCCCTGCAGCCCAGTATCCGTGACAATATGTATGTGTATGTGTGTGTGTGTATATATATATATATATATATATATATATATATAAAAGAGAGACCACACACAGTGCTGATTCACAAACGCAGCCGGATCCGTATCATGAAAGGGATATCAGTCAGTGCAATTCACATAACAGTCTGAAGTCTCCACTGTGGCCGCAATAACAGTGTTTGTTCCCATATTCATAGTTCTTAAATTTCCCACAGCAGCCAGATAAAATAGGTAAAAATCGCTTACTGTGGGATTTAGATCCGTTCTCGCTGACTCCTCTCTGTGCGAGCATTAGAGTCCAATGCCTTACTCCGTCTCCAGCTCTCTGAGCTCTACAGACAATATATCCGGGCTTCCGATATCCAAACAGGATTTAAGCATAGACCACCTGTATTGTTTATACTCCGATGGTGCCCTGTAGGTATCCTTAATGATTGTTAGACTTTCACATTCGAACAGACCCAGAGTGGCACCACATAATGAGTGATAAAAGGAGCAACTTTATTAAACGAGTTTAAAAATTGTGAGCACAACAAAAGAGCAAACATACTAAACAGCTACTGCTTAGTTAAAAAGTGTAACGGATACAACCTGGGCCCGATGACGTCACTGACGCGTTTCAGGTGTTACCCGTAATCATAGTTCTGATTACTGGTAACACCTGAAACTAAGCAGTAGCTGTTTGGTATGTTTGCTCTTTTGGTGTGCTCACAATTTTTAAACTCGTTTAATAAAGTTGCTCCTTTTATCACTCATGATGTGGTGCCGGTCTGGGTCTGTTCGAGTGTGAATATATATATATATATATATATATATATATATATATATATATATATATATATATATATATATATATATATACACACACACATATACATACACAGGTAGCCCTCAGTTTTACGCCCTCAGGTTCCAGAAGGAATGGTTGTAAATCGAAACCCAGTTTATTATGTAAGTCAATGGGAAGTGAGGGAGTTATGTCAATTTTGAGAGGGGCCGGAACCTAAGTAACCTATAATACATTATTTTTAAAGCTTTGAAATGAAGACTATAAATGCTAAACAACATTATAAACAGTATCAATTATTCACACAACACAGAATATATCATCAAACTAAGTTTAATGAACAAAAACTAAATTTATGCTTACCTGATAAATTACTTTCTTTTACGATATGACGAGTCCACAGATTTCATCCTTACTTGTGGGATATTAACCTCCTGCTAACAGGAAGTGGCAAAGAGCACCACAGCAAAGTTGTATATATAGCCCCTCCCCTTCAGCCCCTCCCCTTCCCCTCCACCCTCAGTAATTCGGCCAAAGGTTATAGGAAGAGAAAAGGAAAGGCTAAAAAGGTGCAGAGGTGACTGAAGTTTTCAAAAAATAAAATAAACCTGTCTTAAAATAACAGGGAGGGCCATGGACTCGTCATATCGTAAAAGAAAGTAATTTATCAGGTAAGCATAAATTTAGTTTTCTTTTACAAAGATATGACGAGTCAATGGATTTCATCCTTACTTGTGGGAAACCAATACCAAAACAATAGGACACGGATGAAAGGGAGGGACAAGACAGGAACGTAAACGGAAGGCACCACTGCTTGAAGAACCTTTCTCCCAAAGATAGCCTCAGAAGAAGCAAAAGTATCAAATTTGTAAAATTTGGAAAAAAGTGTGAAAGGACGACCAAGTCGCAGCCTTACAAATTTGTTCCACAGATGCATCGTTTTAAAAAGCCCATATGGAAGCCACAGCCCTAGTAGAATGAGCCGTAATTCTTTCAGGAGGCTGCTGTCCAGCAGTCTCATATGCCAGGCGGATGATACTTCTCAGCCAAAAAGAAAGAGAGGTAGCCATAGCTTACTGACCCCTACGCTTTCCAGAATAAACAATGAATAATGAAGATGATTGACAGAAATCCTTAGTTTCCTGTAAGTAAAACTTTAAGGCATGGACCAAGTCCAAGTTATGTAACAGACGCTCCTTCTTATAAGAATGATTAGGACACAAGGAAGGAACAATTTCCTGATTAATATTCTTATTTGAAACAACCTTAGGAAGGAACCCAGGTTTGGTACATAAAACCACCTTATCAGAATGAAATATGAGATAAGGCAATCACACTGTAATGCTGAAAGCTCAGAAACTCTTCGAGCAGAAGAAATAGCAACCAAAAACAGAACTTTCCAAGATAATAGTTTAATATCTATGGAATGCATAGGTTCAAATGGAACCCCTTGCAGAACTCGAAGAACTAAATTCAAACTCCAGGGAGGAGTAATAGGTCTAAATACAGGCTTAATTCTAGATAGAGCCTGACAAAAAGACTGAACATCTGGTACATTTGCCAAACGTTTGTGAAACAGAATTGACAAAGCTGAAATTTGTCCCTTTAAGGAACTTGCTGATAACCCTTTCTTCAATCCTTGGAGAAAGGACAAAATCCTAGGAATCCTAACTTTACTCCATGAGTAACCCTTGGATTCACACCAATAAAGATATCTACACCATATCTTATGATAGATCTTTCTAGTGACAGGCTTTCTAGCCTGTATCAAAGTATTAATAAACTGAATCAGAGAATCCTCGCATCGATAAAATCAAGCGTTCAATCTCCACGCAGTCAGTTGCAGAGATATTAGATTTGGATGTTGGAAATGACCTTGAATGAGAAGGTCCTGTCTCAACGGAAGTTTCCACGGTGGCAGAGAGGACATGTCCACTAGATCCGCATACCAAGTCCTGCGTGGCCACGCAGGCGCTATCAGGATCACTGAAGCTCTCTCCTGTTTGATTCGAGAAATCACGCGTGGGAGGAGAGGAAACGGCGGAAACACATAAGCTAGGCTGAACAACCAAGGTACTGCTAAGGCATCTATCAGTTCGGCCTGAGGATCCCTTGACCGGGATCCGTATCTTGGAAGCTTGGCATTCTGACGAGATGCCATCAAATCCAATTCCGGTCTGCCCCATCTGAGAATCAATGAGGCAAATACCTCCGGGTGAAGTTCCCACTCCCCTGGATGAAAAGTCTGTCGACTTAGAAAATCTGCTTCCCAGTTCTCTACAACTGGGATGTAGATTGCTGACAGATGACAAGAGTGGGCCTCTGCCCAACTGCTTATCTTGGATACTTCTATCATCGCTAAGGAACTCCTTGTTCCCCCCTGATGATTGACATATGCCAGAGTCGTTATGTTGTCCGACTGGAATCTGATGAATTTGGCCGAAGCCAATTGAGGCCATGCCTGAAGCGCATTGAATATTGCTTTCAGTTCCAGAATATTGATTGGAAGTAGAGACTCCACCTGAGTCCAAACACCCTGAGCCTTCAGGGAGTTCCAAACTGCACCCCAGCCCAGAAGGCTGGCATCTGTTGTCACTATCACCCACGAGGGTCTAACAAGTCCCCTGGGACAGATGATCTGGCGACAACCACCAAAGAAGAGAGTTTCTGGTCTCTTGACCCAGAATTATCTTTGGAAATAAATCCAAAAATTACTGCACCCAGAAGCAAGGGCAGAAATAAGGCTTTAGAAGTACTTATATCAACACGTAGTAGCACTTAGTCTGAACTTGAAATGAGTAGTAGATTTTTTTTTCTGACAATTTTAAAAGTTATGTCTATTTCCACTCCCCCTGTACCATGTGACAGCCATCAGCCAATCACAAATGCATACACGTACCATGTAACAGCCATCAGCCTTTCACAAATGCATACACACTTATTCTTGCACATGCTCAGTAGGAGCTGGTGACTCAAAAGGTTTAAATATAAAAAGACTTTGCACATTTTGTTAATGGTAGTAAGTTGGAAAGTTGTTTACCTAGTTGCTCTATCTGAATAATGAAAGTTTAATTTTGATTGAGTGTCCCTTTAAGCTTGCATATCTTTACTGTAACACAAGCGGACCGCTCCACCTGCTGGCCTGTCCTAATTTTAATCAATGTACTCTGCTTCTCAGTGCTTTTCAATAGCAGTCACATGACTAAATAAAAGGTTGCTAATCTGAAACGGCTCAAACCGATATATGTGTGTGTATATATATATATATATATATATATATATATATATATATATATATATATATATATATATATATGTGTGTGTATATGTGTGTGTGTGTGTGTGTGTATATATATATATATATATATATATATATATATATATATATATATATATATATATATATATATATATATAGGAACAAAGGATGCACTCTCAGGTCTTTTTCAATCCAAGTTTACAATACTTTATTGTGTAACGTTTTCGGGGATCTAGTCCCCTTCGTCAGCATACAATAGTGACAAATCAAACATCTTTTATAGTGTGAATATTAGAGCAAATCAAACCAACCTATTGCGTTCCACGGTTAGAGCCGAAACCAGAAGTTCAATTACGTCACTTCTGGTCTGTGTCGATATGTCAAAATTACAAAGTATGTGCACTATACAATCTTAGCTCAAGTGTCAGTTATGACCATTACAAGTGTGACACATCAACCCTGCATGTGTATCCATAAATAGGTATGTGGAGAACATACGCTGATTAAACCATACGCCACCAATTACAAATGGTTGCCATAGAAACCAATAACGCTCTGGAAGCGTAGGGGCCATAGCGAAAAACATTTTTAAGTGAAATCATCATTACTTGTATGCAAACCTAAAGTGCACAGCATGTGTATCAACATATAACAAAGTGTGACATTGTCAGAACTCACTATACCACCTTATGTTTAGTGTCATACAATTATCAATACCACCTTTACCTTTTAGTTCCTCCTAGCCTATTTAAGCTTTCTCCTGACGTCAGCCAGGTGCTTAGTAATTGAGTTTTATCCCTAGGTAACTCTGCTACAGACTGAGCTCCTGCTTATTCCAAGCTAACTTATTGGAAAATAGTTTAAACTTTATTCAAGGGGAACTGACACCCTGTTACGATACATTTCTGTTACATCTCTACTTATAATATCAAGCCTGGATTATACTTCAAACCTCTGTGTGCCTTTGCATCCTTACCGGAAGATTTGTGAGTTTAATTCTTCCCCGGACTTCAGTCCTGTGACGTCAGACGCCAACCGCAACCTGTTTCAGTAAGCTGTCACTCACCGCCTAACAGCTGAAGTCTCGAGTGCCGCTTGAGTTCTTCGCTCTCAGCCGATTCAACAGGTAACCTGCGACTCACTCGCTACAGCTAACAGAGTTGTGTAACATCTATTTGTGACTTTAAATCTTTGGCCCTCACCTCACTAATTATTGGGCACAGAGGAACTGCTTCATTGATTGTATTGTGATACATATGAACTGATACTTTACCACAAACCATCAGAAAGAATTACTTTGTAAATATTTGTTTCCTAATGGATACTTAACATATTAAGTTACTCCTTTATTTTTTCTCAAGTCTCCACATAGACTTAAAGTTTATTAACTCACTCTGAGCCCCATTATGGTTAACATCGTCATATGTTAATTAAGTGCTGAGTGAAACATTACATCTGATCCGCAGCTGTAGATCCACAGCAATAGTTGAAATATCTTTAACCTACTGTTCCTTGACAGACATAAAAGGTGACATTAAACAGATTATACCCTGTGTAAAATATAAACTATAAGGGTTATTATAACCCACTGACCAGTTACTTTTGCAGTTATGAACTGGTCAAATATAACACAGAGTACCGGATCTTTTATACCTGTCCTATAACGGACTTACTAATGCGTCAATGTGTCTTCAAACTTTATTCTAGAACTAGTTGTTATCCTAACAACCAAATAGAATTATTTTAGAAACCACGGCAAGGCTATATCGTTACAGTATAGTACTGTATATTATCAGTGTAGTAGCAGGAGATCTTATCCAAATACCAGTGACCCATCATCTTTGGAAAGCCAAAACGGTTAAATGGGGTAACTTGAATTACAAAACTGGATTTGTATTTAGATCTGCTGTCAAACACAGTGTGATACTCTTATATGAAAAAGCTTGCACATAAATTAAGCACAACTCCTATACACCCATATTCAGATACAGGTTTCTCCAACAAGGATTTTTCAAGCTCTACATTCTTGAATGCTAACATTTGTTAGCAATAACATCAGCAGCCCACAAAGGATCATAGGTGTGAGTATAGGTACACAACCACTCCCACAATGTCCCAAAGTATGAATGTCCTGGGGTTTGCTTTATGGTGGCATAGAATACAAGAAATACCAAAAAACCTTCCAAGAGTGTGAAAAGAAGAGTGACACCCACCAGGAGGCCCGACTTCCACACAGGGAAAGGGATACCAGATGTTTCCAATCCCAGTATGTAACACTCTAATCAGACTTATAACAGACCCTTAAAGTCTGGAATCGTATTCAAGCCACCAAGGTATATAGTTCCAAAACTGGAATGTGATCAATTAAAATGTATCGGATGGAGGAGGTGGAGTGGCCTTTCTTGGCACAATGCCTCGCCATCGGTTGGTCCAAATCACTGTGTTGTAAGGCAGTTCTAATTGCATGTCGGTGATTGGCCATACGTTCCCGTAATGTTCCTGAGGTCTTGCCTACGTAGAAATTAGAACACGGGCAGAACAATAGATATACTACGTGTGTAGTAGTGCACGAAATGGAGTGTCTGATGACAAAGATGCGGTTGGTGTGTGGGTGGTGGAACGTTTTGGTATTAATTAGGCCGTTGCATGTTGTACAACCTAGGCAGCGGTAGGCGCCTTTGATGTTACTCCTTGTACCTGTGGAATAACTTTGTTTCTGATCTGTGTTCATCAGTAGGTCTTTGAGGTTGGTACCCCTCTTGTATCCTACCATTGGTTGTAGATTGGTAGCAAATGGTAGTTTCGGGTAAGACGTTATAATTGGCCAATGTTCACTGAGGATTTGTCCCGTTTTTCTAGTGCCAGGTGTGAAAGTAGTACACATAATCAATTTGTCAGATGAATCCCTCTTAGGTTTAGATTGGATTAGTTCCAGTTGTGTCAGTGTAGATACTGCCTCTATGGTTTCTTTAACCACACATGGTTTGTACCCTCGTGCAAGAAATTTGTCACCCACTCCAGTCAGCTGGGAAACCCCTGTTTTAACATTCGAGTTATTGCGCATTGTTCTAATGAACTGTGATTTTACAATGCCTTTCAATAATGCTGGGGGATGGCAGCTGTCCGCCCTAAGTATAGAATTGCGGTCGGTGGGTTTATTGTAGAGGGTAGTACCCAGACGCCCTGTCTCTTTATAGACGGTGAGGTCCAAAAAAGTTAATGGTCTGTACATCAAATGTCATCTTAAACCTGACTGAACTGTCAGTGTTATTGTAGTGATCAAACCACTTATGGAGTTCCTCCAGATCCCCACACCACACCAAACAAATATAATCAATGTATCTGTAGTAACAAACGATAGAAGCATCATGACTGTCCCACAGATACATATTTTCAAATTCTGACATGAAAATATTGGCGTACGAGGGGGCCATGGAGGAATCCATTGCTGTACCGGCTATCTGCAAGTAAAAATCACCCTCAAACCGAAAGTAATTTTTAAATAAGCAGAATTAAATAAGGGCCAAGATGTACTCCACCGGGGGACCCTCATACAGGGAGTTACATGTAAGGTGTTCCTTGATAGCCCTTAATCCACTGTGGTGGGGAATAATAGTATACAGACTGTTGACATCCAGGGTAACCAAAATGTCGTCCTGTTGGATGTCAACAGTCTGCAACTTCCTAATGATATCATTAGTATCCATGATGTATGATCGAATGTCCCTCACCACTGGTTGTAGTAAGATATCCACGTATTGTGCTATTGGCTGTGACAGTGACTGCACAGCAGACACTATGGGACGGCCAGGTGGATGATCCAACCTTTTGTGGATCTTAGGGATCGAATACAAAACAGGGATTCTGGGGTACTTAGTTGTACAAAACTCACGTATGTGTTCAGATATATGTCCTTGTTCAAAGCCTAGTTTGATAAGGCTATCTAACTGGCGTTTATCCCCGTGGGATCGGTAGAGAGTTGAGTGTAAGTTAGTGTGTCAGCTAACTGTTCCAGGATGTCTGCCCTGTAGTCCGAATAATTGAGAAGGACAATGGCCCCGCTTTTATCTGCGGGCCTAATAACTACAGAGGAGTCATCCCGGAGAGTCCGAATGGCCCCTCATTCTTCTTTGAATAAATTATGTTTCCAGGGGGTATGAGTTCTCTCCTGGTCTAGGTCTTGTGTCACTAGTCGTATGAAAGTTTTGGTACTCGGGCTACAATTTGTGGGATCAAATGAACTCGGTAACTCACATTTGAGTTCAATAGTTGACTTAAGGTTAATAGATTCTGTTTTTTGAAAAAATTCTTTAATCTTTAGAGTCCTATTGAGTTTATAAATATCAAGTTTTTGATCAAATTCAGATGTAGGTGTACTAGGTACAAACGAAAGCCCTCTGTTAAGTACCTTACGTTCACTGTCTGTGAGAATATGTGCACTCAAATTGATGATTATGTCCTCTGGCGTGCTCGTCTGGGAGGGTCTGTGTCTGATGCCCAGCCCTCCTAATGTGTGGTCTGTTGTGCCTCCCCCTCGTGATCGTGTGGTAACCCCTAAAAAATGACTCGGAGTTGAATTTAATCTAGAGTCATGTTGTGTGGTGAACTGGTCCTGATGTCTATGTGTGCCAGGTGAGGTATACGATGAGCTGGACTGATGTCTCTCAGTGTCTGTGGAGTCCCCACCACTGGTGTCCACTGTGTCAAATCTCACTCTCCTAGTTCTCTGCCTCCTCCTAGGTTGGCTGGTTTGTGTAGCAGTGAGCCATTTGTACACTTTGCCTTGTGTATTATCTGTATTTACTGTCTCTAGCTTTCTGTTTTTAAAGGTTATAAGTTCATTTTGATATTTATCCATTTGTTGTTTAATCTTAGACAACCAATTTTCCTGTGGGTCACGGGTAAGCGTATTATTATGTTGTCTCAAAAGTCTGTATTTCAATTCTGACCTTTGATAGTATATCAGTTACCTCCTCTATCACTAAAAGTACTAAATCTAAAGAACACTTATTAAGGATCAAGCACCATTTTTTTCTAAACTCTGGATTTTCTCTACCAATAGTTGGAACATTATGAACTCTAAACCCCCTAGGGATATGGCCTGTCCTATAGTAATCAGATAAATAGCTGCCATGCATTACTAGATCAACCTCTCTTTTTTTCAACTTAAATAAATTATAATAAAGGTTAACAGGGGTCTCGCCGGCTGTCTTAGAGATAGGTGCAAACAGGATCCGATTGGCATCATCTTGAGTATATGAGGCTGTACCAGTCTGTGCCACCATAGCTTGGCAAGTAATGTCTTCCACCTGGAAATCCGGATCCACAGGGGTGATCTCTTGTTCCTCTGCTTGTGATGACATGCTGGCACAAAAAGGAAGCAAATGAATGATAAGAGTAGAGTCACAGCAACAGTTCCTCTGCAACAATACACTGAAAATAACGATATAGCCCACTGGATGCTGGAAAATAGGAAAAGATGGTCAAAATTGGGGGTTACCACTGCTCAAGAAATTGTAGGACACAAACTTCAGCTCAACCCTCCTGTCGTCAACAGCCTGGGTGCAAGGATGCAATAACATACAGGAACAAAGGATGCACTCTCAGGTCTTTTTCAATCCAAGTATACAATACTTTATTGTGTAACGTTTTCGGGGGATCTAGTCCCCTTCGTCAGCATACAATAGTGACAAATCAAACCTCTTTTATAGTGTGAATATTAGAGCAAATCAAACCAACCTGATTATCCCCAGTAGCCCAGTAGCGCCAAATTTTCCGTGTGTGGAACGCATATTGCGTTCCACGGCTAGAGCCAAAACCGGAAGTTCAATTACGTCACTTCTGGTCTGTGCCGATATGTCAAAATTACAAAGTATTATATATATATATATCTATATATATATATATATATGTGTGTGTGTGTGTGTGTATGTATGTATGTGTGTGTGTGTGTATATATATATATATATATATATTTCTTTCATGTAATTAGCAAGAGTCCATGAGCTAGTGACGTATGGGATATACATTCCTACCAGGAGGGGCAAAGTTTCCCAAACCTCAAAATGCCTATAAATACACCCCTCACCACACCCACAATTCAGTTTTACAAACTTTGCCTCCGATGGAGGTGGTGAAGTAAGTTTGTGCTAGATTCTACGTTGATATGCGCTCCGCAGCAAGTTGGAGCCCGGTTTTCCTCTCAGCGTGCAGTGAATGTCAGAGGGATGTGAGGAGAGTATTGCCTATTTGAATGCAGTGATCTCCTTCTACGGGGTCTATTTCATAGGTTCTCTGTTATCGGTCGTAGAGATTCATCTCTTACCTCCCTTTTCAGATCGACGATATACTCTTATATATACCATTACCTCTGCTGATTCTCGTTTCAGTACTGGTTTGGCTTTCTACAAACATGTAGATGAGTGTCCTGGGGTAAGTAAATCTTATTTTCTGTGACACTCTAAGCTATGGTTGGGCACTTTGTTTATAAAGTTCTAAATATATGTATTCAAACATTTATTTGCCTTGACTCAGAATGTTCAACTTTCCTTATTTTTCAGACAGTCAGTTTCATATTTGGGATAATGCATTTGATTTAATCATTTTTTCTTACCTTCAAAAATTTGACTTTTTTCCCTGTGGGCTGTTAGGCTCGCGGGGGCTGAAAATGCTTCATTTTATTGCGTCATTCTTGGCGCGGACTTTTTTGGCGCAAAAATTATTTTCCGTTTCCGGCGTCATACGTGTCGCCGGAAGTTGCGTCATTTTTTGACGTTATTTTGCGCCAAAAATGTCGGCGTTCCGGATGTGGCGTCATTTTTGGCGCCAAAAAGCATTTAGGCGCCAAATAATGTGGGCGTCTTATTTGGCGCTAAAAAATATGGGCGTCGTTTTTGTCTCCACATTATTTAAGTCTCATTTTTCATTGCTTCTGGTTGCTAGAAGCTTGTTCTTTGGCATTTTTTCCCATTCCTGAAACTGTCATTTAAGGAATTTGATCAATTTTGCTTTATATGTTGTTGTTTTTTATCTTACATATTGCAAGATGTCTCACGTTGCATCTGAGTCAGAAGATACTACAGGAAAATCGCTGTCTAGTGCTGGATCTACCAAAGCTAAGTGTATCTGCTGTAAACTTTTGGTAGCTATTCCTCCAGCTGTTGTTTGTATTGATTGTCATGACAAACTTGTTAAAGCAGATAATATTTCCTTTAGTAAAGTACCATTGCCTGTTGCAGTTCCTTCAACATCTAAGGTGCAGAATGTTCCTGATAACATAAGAGATTTTGTTTCTGAATCCATAAAGAAGGCTATGTCTGTTATTTCTCCTTCTAGTAAACGTAAAAAATCTTTTAAAACTTCTCTCCCTACAGATGAATTTTTAAATGAACATCATCATTCTGATTCTGATGACTCTTCTGGTTCAGAGGATTCTGTCTCAGAAGTTGATGCTGATAAATCTTCATATTTATTTAAAATGGAATTTATTCGTTCTTTACTTAAAGAAGTTCTAATTGCTTTAGAAATAGAGGATTCTGGTCCTCTTGATACTAATTCTAAACGTTTGGATAAGGTATTTAAATCTCCTGTGGTTATTCCAGAAGTTTTTCCTGTTCCTAATGCTATTTCTGCTGTAATTTCCAAAGAATGGGATAAATTGGGTAATTCATTTACTCCTTCTAAACGTTTTAAGCAATTATATCCTGTGCCGTCTGACAGATTAGAATTTTGGGACAAAATCCCTAAAGTTGATGGGGCTATTTCTACCCTTGCTAAACGTACTACTATTCCTACGTCAGATGGTACTTCGTTTAAGGATCCTTTAGATAGGAAAATTGAATCCTTTCTAAGAAAAGCTTATCTGTGTTCAGGTAATCTTCTTAGACCTGCTATATCTTTGGCTGATGTTGCTGCAGCTTCAACTTTTTGGTTGGAAACCTTAGCGCAACAAGTAACACATCATGATTCTCATGATATTATTATTCTTCTTCAGCATGCTAATAATTTTATCTGTGATACCATCTTTGATATTATGTCAGGTTTGATGTCAGGTTTATGTCTCTAGCTATTTTAGCTAGAAGAGCTTTATGGCTTAAGACTTGGAATGCTGATATGGCTTCTAAATCAACTCTACTTTCCATTTCTTTCCAGGGTAACAAATTATTTGGTTCTCAGTTGGATTCTATTATTTCAACTGTTACTGGTGGGAAAGGGACCTTTTTACCACAGGATAAAAAATCTAAGGGTAAAAACAGAGCTAATAATCGTTTTCGTTCCTTTCGTTTCAACAAAGAACAAAAACCTGATCCTTCATCCTCAGGAGCAGTTTCAGTTTGGAAACCATCTCCAATCTGGAATAAATCCAAGCCAGCCAGAAAGGCAAAGCCTGCTTCTAAGTCCACATGAAGGTGCGGCCCTCATTCCAGCTCAGCTGGTAGGGGGCAGGTTACGTTTTTTCAAAGAAATTTGGATCAATTCTGTTCACAATCTTTGGATTCAGAACATTGTTTCAGAAGGGTACAGAATTGGTTTCAAGATGAGACCTCCTGCAAAGAGATTTTTTCTTTCCCGTGTTCC